>NC_143014.1:323969349-324283278 GCF_055824585.1 Amblyomma mixtum
TTCAACTATCTTATCCATATTGCTGATGACATTGCCCTGTTTGTCTTTTAGCGCATACATCTGGTTTTTACCTATGCCCAGTTTTCTCCTCACTGATTTTAGGCTACCTCCGTTCCTTAGAGCATGCTCGATTTTCTCCACGTTAAACTTTCTTATGTCGGCTACCTTGCGCTTATTTATTAACTTCGATAGATCTGCTAGTTCTATCCTGTCTGTGGAGTTAGAAGTCCTCATGCTTTGGCGTTTCTTAATCAGATCTTTAGTCTCCTGAGATAGCTTGCTGGTATCCTGTCGAGCCATCCTACCACCTACTTCTGCGGCGCACTCTGTAACGATAGCTGTAAGATTATCATTCATTGTTTCAACACTGCTGTCGTCTTCTTCAGTTAAAGTGGAAAATCTGTTTTGCAGCGACAGTCTGAATTCCTCTACCTTCCCTCTTAATGCTAACTCGTTAATAGCCTTTCGCTTCACCAGTTTCCTCCGTTCCCTCTTCAAATCTAAGCTAACACGAGACCTTACCATTCTGTGGTCGCTACAACGGACCTTACCGAGGACCTCCACATCCTCTACGATGCCAGGGTGTGCACACAGTATGAAGTCTATTTCATGTTTAGTCTCACCATTGGGGCTCTTCCACGTCCACTTCCTGTTTGCTCGTTTGCGGAAGAAGGTATTCATAATCCGTAAACTATTTCTATCTGCGAACTCTACTAATAACTCTCCCCTACTGTTCCTAGAACCTATAGTCACCTACCGCCTTGTCTCGAGCCTGCCTAATTAGGTGTAACATGTTAATGTCAGTTCCTGTGAATATCATTGTCTTCGAATGTGGGGGCAGAATTGAACACAACAGCATGTTATAGCTTTTTCTTGTTCAAGGACGCATTACATTTAGTTCTAGTCTTGTGACTGCTGCTTATGCTATTACTCAGCAGCCTTATCAAACTCACTCGGAGTGCTGCATTTTAGTGCACATTTAACTGATTGTTGCTGCTCCGTGTTTGATTCTATTAGAAGTTACTATAACTGTATACTTTGAATGTTTTCTTGTGCAGTTCTCTTGCTGCTGCATTCTGCCATGGAGAAGGCTACCTGTTCGTGCACACGTCTCATCACTAGGACGCTACCTCTTCCACTGGTGACGCAGACAAGTAACGACAGGGTTAATTGGAGAGGCATGGGAGAGGCCTTTGCCCTGCAGTGGGCATAGTCAGGCTGATGATGATGAACAACAAGCAGGCTGCCTGATATTGAGGACAAGTGTCAGGATAGTGCACCAACAAAGTCTCTTAAGCATTTCTGTGCTGATGCATTTTTATTAAAATCAGCTCATAGCTTAATATCTACAGCCATGGGGACATTTAGCATATGTTTGGCATTTGTTTGACTTTTAATTCGCTAGTGTTTGCAGCCTTTAATGTTGGTCTTAAGACAGTGTAGGCATTGTTTCACTGTGTGGGATTTTTTAGCTGTTTTGGAGAGATGTGTGTGTATGCATGCAGTTTTTTTCCACGGGTTTGTTATGTGGCTCATGGAACTTTCATGTTACAGAAGAAATTATTTCGTTTCTGTGTTGTACAGGAAAGTGAGCAGTATTTATATGCACCAGGTGTTTCAGGGAAGAATAAGTAGTTTTCAAAAATATGGCTTTTGCTGCATAATTTTACCAGTGTTAGCAGACACCAGAAAGCCGGTGAGGTGTATTTAGTAAGCTGGTTAACTAATTTCTGATAATTAACTTTTTAACTAACACAGGTTTGCAACTGGTTGCAGTTAGAGACTTTTAGCCAGTTGTTCGTAGTAGCCATATCAGTTTCTAGAATGTACAAAACATGATTACTTTCGCCGCTGTGGCTCGACAAAATTTGGCTGCATCGTGCGAAAATACATGCGCTTTTGAAAATACACAGGGAAAGAAACCCCTCCAGTGCATGTAACTGCTACAAATCTCTAATGGCAACTAGACGCCTAACTCTGATAGTGAAGGAATCATATTCTTAGCAGTAAGAAACACACACAACACCAAGACACACACACACACACAGGACACCAGCTAGACTTCAACTATCTTTACTGGACACTTGTACGACAAATATATGTATCACTGAGCACACGCAGGTGCCTCGTCATCCGCAACAGGTCTAACTACGCCCTGCCCTCTCCTGCAAGGCATACGGTTGCGCCGATAAACAATCTCTTTTTCTGCCAACACCAGGGAGGGAGTGCTTACACATGTCACCCGCCTCTTGAATACGAAAGACTTCGATAATTTTTCTTTCTTTTTTCTCGGCTCCCAGGCCTTTCGTATTCAAGAGGCGGGTGACATGTGTGTAAGCACTCCCTCCCTGGCATTGGCAGAAAAAGGGATTGTTTATCGGCGCAACCGTATGCCTTGGAGGAGAGGGGAGGGCGTAGTTAGACCTGATGCCGATGACGAGGCACCTGCGTGTGCTGAACCCTGGCCAATCCCCCGTCGTGGGTATGTGCCATGCCACCAAGGCAACAGCAAAAACAACAACGAAAATATCTGTCCGGTATGCTGAGGTTCAAGCGACACTACAGGGAAATGTCCTGCGTGGGGTCCTCCGTGGGGTCCTGCGTGGGGCCGCCTTGCCGGCTGCTGTCTTGGCGTACTGGGGCCTCCGTGCTGGCGCGGTCGCCGCCGCGCCGTGGTCCTGCGTGGAGCCTCCGTGCCGGCTGCTGCCCTGCTGCACTGGGGCCTCCATTTTGCCGCGGTCGCGGCCGTGGTCCTGCGTTGGGCCGCCGTGTCGGCTGCTGCTCTGCTGCACTGGTGCCTCCGTACTGCCGCGGTCGCGGCCGTGGTCCTGCGTGGGGCCGTCGTGCAAGCTGCTGCCCTGCTGCACTGGGGCCTCCGTGCTGGCGCGGTCGCGGCCGTGGTGCTCCGGGGGTCCGCGGCGCCGGCTGGTTCTCTCGTCTCCTTGGCCACTGCCTGCGATCCCTTTGCCGCCGGTGGTTGACCGGGCCGTCTCGCACGGGTCCCCTTGCTGGCTCTGTCGGTGTAGATGGGGATGCTTTCATGGTTGCGTGGGAGCTGTAAGTGAGCGCCGTAATCATTACGGGCTGACGTCTGGCCTCCCGCAGTGTCCTATGGGAAACGCATTCACGCTCCCCACTGATTCTTCCCTTCGCTCGTACACCAATCATAACTTCCCATTTGGTCAAGTTGCGGTTCGTATGAGGAGGAGGGGTTGGCGAGGTCGTTACGTGGTCCCAGAATTTTCTGGGAAGCTTCATGTCCGTTCACTTCCTTGCGTCTTCGGTCGACCCTTGCGCCAGTGGGTGTAACCTTCCGGGCCACATCGTCCTTCGTCCGCGAATTCGCGTCCGGTTCGGCTCGGGGCAACTTTCGCCCAGTGCGTCCCCTTAGCAGCGCTTTCGCTTGCTGCGGGTATTGTAGGAGTGCGTTGGGGTCAGTGCCCTTTCCCCGCTATTCCGCGTGGTAGGAGTTTCCCCCGGCACTTCGGCCTCCCTTTGGAAGTACCTTTTTAGCTCCCCGACGTGGATGGGCCCGCTGAGTCGAGCTGTATTCGGATTCCTTAGCTTGTAATTCAGCTGCGAGAGCTGGTCAGCAACAATGAATGGGTCGATCCATTTGGGCGCGAGGCCTGCCGCAAATCCCGTGATCGCATCACTGAGCGCGTGGTTGCGCTTGGGAACCAAATCTCCCTCTTGGAATTCCAAGTCCGGATGCGCTCGACCATAGGCCACCTTTTGGCTCGTCCTGGCTCTCGCGCGATTCCGGCTAACCTCCTTCACTGCGTTTGCTAGGTGTTCTCGCACACACCGCGCGTAGTCGGCAACTGCTGTTTCGGCTGGAGCAGCATCCCACCTTTTGTCAAGAATAGTGTCCGTTGGCGTCTTCAACTGCTTTCCGAACATCAGCAAAGCCGGCGTTAAGCCCGTAGAGCGGTTTTTGCTCGTTCGCAGTGCTAAGGGGATGGTGTCGAGGTGCTCGTCCCAGTCGCTGCGCCTCCGGGCGTATGCCCCGAGCAATGGTTTCACATCGCGATTGCGACGCTCCGTTACATTGGACTGCGGATGATAGCACGCCGTTTCCTGCTGCCGTACTCCCATTGCTGCGCACGTGTCATGAAAAACCTTTGACGTGAAGTACGATGCACATTTCCTTA
Source organism: Amblyomma mixtum (assembly GCF_055824585.1). NCBI lineage: Eukaryota > Metazoa > Arthropoda > Arachnida > Ixodida > Ixodidae > Amblyomma > Amblyomma mixtum. The sequence goes on from NC_143014.1 coordinate 323,973,504, forward strand.
GCTCTGATTCTAGACCCAGTTTCCGGTCCAACAACGAGACTTACGATGCAGCTGGCCATGTGCCGGTGAAGCTATTGCTTCCGATTGCCTCTGCTACGTTTCGTGCGCTTGCCCTTTCTCTGGTTTTTGGCTGCACCACTCTTTCTTATGCCTGCCTTTCATCCTTCGGCGACAGCTCTCTTTCTGGCGTTTGTCTGTTAACCGGTGGTGATAGTCTCCTGAAATGACAGCTCCTTTCCTTCCGGTTGCAGCTTTCTTTCTTGTGCGTGCCTTTCATTTTTTGGTGACAATACTGTTTCGCTATTTGGTTCTTTGAAAGCATATGCTGCTACCGTAGCCTAGGTTGCTGTTCTCTGACAATATCACAATGATTGTCAGCCGATTCAGGTGCTCTATACCCAGATCAGGTCTGTCTATGACGTGTTTACTAGCCACCTCCAAACTGCGTTCTTCCTCGTCAGCCTTTATGAGTGCACATTCGTCCTCATCATTCGCGGATGGAATGAAGTCTACAGCCCCATGTCGTCTGGAAGGTTCTGTACTCCACTGTCGTCCAGTGCCTTAACTTCTTGAGGCGCTGACGAACCAGTGTTTTCTCCTGACAAGAGTGCTGGCACGTAGCTCTCGTCATACTCCTGACGCGTTTCAGCCCATTGCGGATGACGGTCGGCCCCGAACTCAGCCACGATGTTCCCGCTACTGCAGCTGCTTTCTGGAATGTGACAATGCTCAGAGCAGTGCGAAAGCACGGGACTCGTTTCGCATCGCTCACCGCCAACACCAACGTCCAACTCAGCGTCCACAACCTCTATATGCGTCCGCATCGGGTCGGGTTTCTGCATTCCTGCCGAACGTGACGCACAACATGGTGTGCCGTCCTCATTTCCTTCGCTTGCGTCCGCACAGGCGTTTTCATTAATGTCCACACGGACGTCCTCTCTGCCCTGTTCTGCAACTTCCCCTGCTTTTGACACGCTAGGAGATCCGCTTTCCGGTATCTCCGCGACGATCTCAATGGGCGAGACCTCTGTAAGTGGATCGTCCGATGCTGTGACTACCTTTTCGGAAGGTAGAGAGGTTTCCTCAGGTGACGAATGCGGGGTAACTTCTACTGTTACAGCAACAGTCACATCTCCCATGTACGGACTACCTTCCTCTGCGCCGCATTGGCAGTGTTGCTCGACAGCTGCGCACTCTACCTCTGTGTCCCAATCTTCCGACCCTTCAGCATTTTCGAGCCACTCTAAAACTTTGGCTTTAAATTGATAAGGGAGATCCAAAACGATTTGGATCAACTTTGCTCGCGCTGGTACCTTTGGCGAAGGTCCGCCGGTGACAAGTCATATCTCATCAGTAAAAAGCCTTTCAGCTCATCGTAGTCCGCCAAGCTGTCGTCCAACAGGCGCTTTAGAACATCATACGTTTCGCTGGAAAGAAGGGCTACCAACTTCTGTGCCCAACCATTCCGCTCAACACGCTTTCTCTCGCAGACGCGCTCGAACTCCGCCAAATACTTCGTCATATCCTCGATGATCACGAACGCCCGCGGCCTGTCTCTCGGCTGCCGACTGTTAGTCTCATTCAGAACGGATAATATTTAATTTCTCTCGAAACTCGTCCGATGCGCTCCAAGCTCCAGGTCCGTCAGTTTCCTAACGGAGCACGCCGTTTCTTCTCAAGCTGCTTCCATTTTTCTGCCCCTTCGCTCCAACAGCTTTCTTTGGCCTCGCGCTCAAAGCGTTCTTTGGCCTCCTCGTGCTCACAGCGTTCTTTTCTCTCAGCCCAGGCCTCATTGGCTAACTCAGCCGTTACCTTCTCTGCCCGCATGATCTAAAGAATCGCATGCTTTCGTTTTGCCGGGCCCAAATTAATGCCCAACTCTTCACAAATTTCGATGAGTTCCTTCACTTTGAAGTTCTCCATCGCGCACAATACCCTCTTGCAGTTTGTCCTTTTCTTTGGATTTCCTTCCCGATCACTACTACAGCGCTACTAGTATGACACGCACAAGTAATTGTTTCCAACAACGCCTTGTTTACTCCCTTTGCACCAGCTTTCGTTTCAAAGCACTGCTACTTTTACTCGAAACAGCTAAGCGCTCTCCAGTGCTACACACAGCCCTACTCTAGACAACAATCATGTGTGCTAGAGCAGTCTGGCGAATTCAGGGGAAAACATCAGGCACTCACCGCGCCGAGGTAGCTGACGCCGGTCGATCCCGCAGCTGCCATCCACTGTTGGGACTTTGGGGCATCCGAGCCTGGTCACCACTGCTGGGACTGGAGTAGCCCACCCTGCTGCCTCTGTTGCGCAGAGCTGAGCCAAGAAACGGTCGAGGGGACGGTGAGTCAAAGGACATTTATGTACAGTATGTAGAAGGGCTTTGCATGATAGGTACAAGGGCCGAGAGCACAACGGGCTAGCACAAAGAAGTACGGCGGCCCCGGGCAAGCCTAGCTCCGGCGTGATGGCTCGTCTGCTGCCCGTCTGCTGCTAGGGTTGTTGTTGTTGTTGTTAGAAGCTGTAGAGAATAGAAAGGAGGAAAGGGCACGGGCCTGTGACTGGTATGGATACCACCACCACTGCCAGCATGCTAACAGAAGAGAGGAGGAGTAAGAAAAGATATAAAGAAGTAGGGGAGAGAAATAGTGAAGGCGCGCAGAGAAGAGCCGCCACGCCCTCTGCAGCTCGGGCTCAGCGCAGCTCCGTTTTTATAGCCGCCGGTGACCGTTGCGGCAGCCAGCCGTCCAAGCCCTCCAATCAGGTCACGGCACTGGCCACTGTTCAAATTAGACGAATGGTAAAGAGGGCTCGGCCGTTTGCAGACTGGAAAGGGCGGCCGGCGAAGAGTCGTAGGAGTCTTGAGCCGGCAGTGAGGAGGAGGAGGAAGGGTCTGCGCAGGCGATCCAGGATGATTCTTGCTGCAAGCCGCGACATGCTAGATGAGAGTGTGGGCTTGCTTTGCGCTACGGCGGGCGCACGGTGCTCGTTTCCCGAGAGGCCAGCGGAGTGTGGGTTCGAGCAAAACACCGTGTACTCGGCGACGCCAAATGGCATCATGCCTTCGCCTACCTTGACGACATCGTCATCTGCTCCCGTACCTTCCAGGATCACCTCGGTCATCTCGCCAGACATCTTGAAGAAGCTCAGAGTGGCAGGCCGCACACTCAACAACGCCAAGGCGCAACTACTCAGTGACGAAGAAAGAATGCTTGGAAATCATCAGCGCGCTACAATAATTCGAGATGTACGTAGAAAGCATCCGGTTCACGATCGAAACCGGCCACATGGCCTTGACATGCCTAACCCGTCTTCGTCAGCCGAGCGGAAGGCTCGCGCGTTGGGTCCTGAGGCTACAGCGCTTTGAGTTCGAGGTACGCTACCGAAATGGGCCACATACGTGGTTGCTGACGCGTTATCACGCGCGCCGGTGAATGACCCCTCCCCAAACGGCGGAGAGGAGGAGCCGGCCAGCAACTTCCCCACGCGTCGGGAGAGCGGAGACGAACGAAAATCTCGCTTGATTGCACGCGCACCTCGTTGGTGGGAAGGTTCCCATCGAGAGAGCATTCAGCAGGGAAGAACTTATCAAGGCTCAGCAGGAAGACGTACTGACAGAGGCTGGTCGCCGGTCTTAGTGAAGAAACGGACTGCCCGGCGAATCTACTCAAAAGGCGCCTGTAAACGGAAGGGAACGCGGTAGGCAAGAGCTCTAGTGCAGCTTGCAGTACTGCGAGTGAGCTGGAGACTTTCCTGCTTGACGCCGACGTAGCTTTGCTGAAATACGCGCCAGGCAAAGAGGACTCCAACGAATGCTTCAAAGCCATCATCCCTCATCGCCTCCGGCAAGCTGCGATGCAGCATTACCACGACGCGGACGGCCATAAGAGTGCGCCAAAGACATGGAAGAAATTATGTCGGTTCGCCACCTGGCCCGGAATGAAGGTTGAATTACGTAAATGTGTACTTACCTTCCACGTCTGCCAAGAGAGAAAGCGGAGAGGGGGATCGTGAGCACAAAGCTATGGGAATCGTAGCGTGTGACAGGATCGGACCGCTTCCGCGCAGCAAAAATAGGGCACAGATTTGTGCTAGCTGTCACTTCTTACTTCAGCGGAATGGCTGAACTCTATCCGCTGCGAAGAGCCACTACGAATGAGATCCTAGCGAAAATCTCAAGATTATTCTGCCGTTTTGGATTCCCCGACCGGTTGATCCAGAGTAGAAAAATACCTCGCTCCGTCCAGGTTTGAGACAATATCGTCAATGCTTGGGAAGGGGTACGCATCCTTCTGTGCGACTGAATTCAACCGCCTGTAGTCCACGCACAAGCGCGAGATACCGCACTTTTTGGGGACGAGTAAGACTGAAAATTCCCAAGGACTCTTTGAGCGGCGAACAATGCCCGCATCGAGCAGTTCCGGCAGTGTTGCGTCAATCGCCTGCCGTTTGGCGGGGCTGACCGATCTGGGATTGGATTTCCAAGGCTGTATGTCCCCTGTTTTAATGGGATGCTTCACCCGTTTTGTGCAGCCGGGGCGGCATATAAATGTCTCCTCGAAGTCGCTTAACAAGGAGAAAATGAGGCTGCGCTCACGCTCCGTCAAGTCACCCGCGTTTGCGAGGAGACCGTGTAATTTCGCGTCCTTGTCCGCACAAAACACGCGAGGACGGGGACAGGCCGCAGCTACTGACTCTGGGGGGGAGCTACTGACTCTGAACGGGCTTTCCCGGTAGCCGCCGTTACCGATATCAACCACGATTCCCGATTTCGCCAAGAAATCTCGTCTGAGAATAATGGGGACCGTGAGTCCACGCAGGAGATTGAAGCGGTGTCGTTGTCTACGCTGATTCCAGCGCACGACAAGGCGCGTCTCACCGCCGGAGCATGCCTCTCCGCGCGCGAGTTGGAGGGGCATCTTGTGCTTTCGCAGCCGAATGCCTTTCAGTCCCAGATGAGAGACGACATCCCCTCCGATGAGCGACGTGCTCTCGCCAGTGTCCAGTAGTGCACTGAACGTAAATACTGCGATTGCAAGCTCTATGAACGGAACACTCACACTGCTCGGCGTTCCGACACTGAACATCGAAGGGGCCGCGACTGTGGCTGCATCGCCCAGTTCTACATCGGCCGCCGGCGCCGCTACCGGCGGCTACTCTCATTTCCCTGCCCGTTAGGACACACATATGCAATTTGACCCGCCTGCCCACAGTTGAAGCAGCGCACAGAGTTCCGTCCATTGGGGAGCGATGGGCGTGGCTGCTGTCGTTGACGGCCATCCGTGAGCGCGTTCCGAACCGGTATTTCCACCCGGTGACGCTGTCCGTCTGGAGGTATAACCCCTTCGCGATCGTTTGACCGAGTTTGGGAATCTCTCTCGGACGGGTGGCGCGAGATTGACCAGATCCCCGGCCGTGTTACCTTTGTGGCCCTCAACCCGTATGAGTACGGATCCAAGCAGCGATTCGGGATTTCTAAGAACGCGCCTTCGCCCAAGAACCGAGCCGGTGCGCGAGCCGATTCGCTTTTTGGGCACGTGCTGCCGATCCAGGCGCAGCAGGGCCCCAAAGATTCCGATGGAGGTGGTGGGGGCCGGTACCCGCGGGCTGCCGATATTTTGGCTTGTACGCGACGCGCTTCCACAGCTAGCTCGTCCAAGTCTCTGCGGCGACTTCCACGCAGAAAGAGAGCAAAGGCGGCGTGGCTCTGTCGGCTCACCCTTTCCATTCGCTCTGCATTCGAACCCGGGAATGGGCGTACTCGTATAGCTCTTGCATCGCCCTAACGTACTCGACCAAGGATTCGTCAGGGGCTTGTGTGCGCAGTTCCAACTCCCTCCGCATCCGCAACTGGTAGTCGTAAGGCAGGAACTCCTCCCTGAACATCCTGCGGAAACCGGCCATCGTGCTCGCGGTGTGGCCGACCAACCGGTGCCACCAATCGGCCTTATCGAGGAGCGCGACGGGGATCACTCTCCGTAGCATATCCCGCTCACTCGTGCCGGTTGTCTGACCATACTGGTCGAGAGCCAGCTGAAAGTGGTTGGCGCTCTTTTGATCGCTCTAGACATTGTATTTGTGCTCGGAGTTCCGATTCGCGGGCTGGGCTGTGCGGATTGCAGCGCTTGCTGTAACGCGCTGGCCAGAACGTCGGCGAGATTTCTCGCGTTTGCGGGTGTCTCGCTGTCGGGAGCCGTGATAACCGGTGACCTCGTCGGTTCTGGCGCGTTCACAGTTAAGCCGTTTGGCAGTGGTGAGACAAAGGGCGTTGTGCCCGCCTGTGCCCAGGTGGCACGCGCGATGGTGAATGGACGCCAACGCTGGCGTCTGGCGGAGTTCTCCGGCGTCCACGGTGGTGCATACGTCGCGCCTGGGGAAATGTGTCGTCCTGTCCGTTGAGCTGCGCCGGCTGCTGGTGTGCCAGGGGCAGGGTCTTCCCTAAACCTCTGGCCGAGCACTGCGAGCCACATCAGATCAATCAGCGTACATTGCGGATCCGCCAACTCGAACGTGTCTCCGCGTGAGAACCATGTTGAGGCGCCAGTTGTGGGGGTGCCTACTAGGCCGTTGAGCTTCCTTTGAGGTCTAGGCCACGAAATCCAGACTACCGGCATCACACGCCCCGCGCGGCCGTTCTCACGGCGGCGCAGTGGAAATGCGAATAAGGGCACAACACATAACAGGGCGATTTGCCCGGACCCGGAAGTTTCTTTAGTTCTCACAAATCGCTGGATGCTGGATTCTTGATCTTCGACCCTTGCCGTCTGGCTTGGTCGTGCGGCTGTCTAGGCAAGATGACGACAAAAAGAAGGGAAAAATGGAAGGTATTCACCTGACGCCCTCTCGCTGTTGCGACTCGCTGTTCTCTCTCTCCGGCCGCATCTGGTCCGCGCCTATCTCGGCGCATTTGCCTGTTGTCACTTTCCGCCAATCAGCAACCGCTTCGGCGGTGCCTGGTGGTGCGCTCTTGCGACCAGTTTGGGGAACAGGGCAGCGCAGCGCTCTCGAGCGGACCATCTGTTTGCTCACCCGTGAGGAGGGGGGAAAGCGTCCGTTTCCCCCGTCTCCACGGTGTGCCTAGCTGCCCAGGGAAGAATACGGCATTTCGAAATTCCCACATAATTGACAAGGAACTCTCGTTTCTGCTACACATAAGTATCATCAAAAAGAATGCCTCCCAGTCCTTGAATATACTCAAAGTACTGTCACGAAAACGGTAAGGATCTGATAGAACATGTCTTTTACAAATTTACCGGTCTGTAGTACGCTCTACCCTAGAATATGGATGCGTTGTCTATGGCTCTGCGAGGCCACCACATCTTAAGCGACTGGACCCAGTACATAACCTTGGTTTACGTCTCCGAACTGGTGCCTACAGAACTTCCCCCATAAATAATCTCTATGTCGAAACCAATGAACCCTCCCTTGCAGACAGAAGAACTATGCTCACATGCGCATATGTCCTGAAAATCCGTTCCCTGCCGAAAAAGCTCTGTTATTCCATAGTTACAAAGTGTACCTCCAGAACACTGTTCAACAACAAACCCCAGCCAATCAGACCTATACTTCTCCGCTTCGATGATAGTTGCCAAAGTTTAGGAATACTGGATACACTGCCTGAAATGGCTTCAGCGCACGACCCACTGCCGCCGTGGTAGAGCCTCCCCGCTGTAGGTGACTTTACATTAACTCATTCTCTGAAAAAACGAGCACCACGCGAACACATACTACTGGACTACTTGAGATTGCAAGAAAAATATGCGTACCACATAAAATTTTACACTGACGGCTCAAAAACAGCCCATTTTGTCGGCAGCGTGGTAATAGAAGGAGAGTTTAAAAGATAGTGACTGCCAAACTGTACGTCCATTTTTACCGCCGAATGTTATGCTGTTCCTGTAGCTGTTTGTAGAATAATAAGTAACAGTATTGAGAACAGCATCATCTACCCGGATTCACTCAGCGTGCTCACAGCTTTACATCCCAGAAATGCAGCCCTACCATCGATAGGAAGCATGATACACAACATAGAAAAAATCACAACACGGGGGCATACACTAAAATTCTGCTGGGTGCCGAGTTATATTGGAATAGTTGGAAACGAAAGAGTCGACTTGGGTGCTGCAGAAGCTCACAGTTACAAAATCAAAAAAGTCAGTACACCCAATAGAAATTGCATGAAATCAATATATTGTAAATTGCAGGCCAAATGGCAGACAACTTGGGATAATGAAATAAACAAGAATTTGAATTTTGTAAAACCTGTCCTCGGGGAATGGAAGATCCGCACCAGGAACGTTTTATGGAAGTATTTTTATGTCGTCTCCGCATAGGACACACACGCCTGACATAACTTCCTAATGGCGAAACAAGACAAACCTCTTTGTGAAACAATAGCCGCTGTGGCTCAGTGGTTATGGTGCTCGGCTGCTGACCCGAAAGACGCGGGTTCGATCCCGGCCGCGGCGGTTAAATTTCTTTGGAGGAGAAGTTCTAGAGGCCCGTGTACTGTGCAATGTCAGTGCACGTTAAAGAACCCCAGGTGGTCGATATTTCCGGAGCCCTCCACTACGGAGTCTCTCATAGCCTTAGTCGCTTTGGGACGTTAAACCCCATAAACCAACCAACCAACCATCTTTGTGAAATATGTGGAGACGAACTCGCACTAAACCATTATTTAATGCAACGCTCAAAACTCATTTTATAATGAACACACTCCTCTTCATCCAATGCTACTCTTGGGTGATTATGCAAATGTTGAGATAAATTTTCTTTTCAGCATTTTTATGAGAAGCTGGTTTTCTCCGTAAACTATAAATTTTAGCCAATTGCCTCAATTGTTTTTGAAACACCTCAACCACTTTCTCACTCCTGAGAAGACGGCTGGGGTCCCTATTCCATCGATTGGGAACCTTGAGATCCTTGGCCAAGGATGGCTGCTGAGGTTGCCTGACCATTTTCAAAGCTTTTACCATAAGTAACCTCTAACATTTTGTCTTATCCCCAGTAGCACAAACGGGGCTCGGAATTGCGGGCCCTCGTGGGCCCCACATGGGCAGCCCATGTGGGCCCGATGTGGGGTATGTGCGGGATTTGCAACTCGGCATCGCGCGGGACCCACAGGGGCAGCCCAGTGGGCTTGCTACATAGGACCAGCAGGGGACCCCTATAGTCTGCATGCATAAAAACGATACAGGGGGCTTTCCTCGGTCCCTTGTGGGACCCATAGGGGCAGTAATGGGCTTCTTAGAGGGGACCTCCAGAGGGGCTTGGGCGGAAGTGCAGCGGGGACCCGCACGGGCTAGCCCAAGTCCGGCCCACATGGGCAAGCCCAAGTCCGGCCCACATGGGCTAGCCCAAGTCCGGCCCACGTGGGCTAGCCCAAGTTCGGCCCACAGGCAAACACACATAGACCAAGAAAGAAACAGGACACACACCAGCGCTGAATTCAGCGCTGGTGTGTGTGTCCTCTCTCTTTCTTGGACTTGGTGTGTTCGCGCTGTTGAACCATCATTATGAATATACACTATTTAGCCCAATCTGGACCTCATCCGCAGGCAAAACAGTCTACTTTTGCTTCTCAACCGGTTTTCCTTGGGTGATGGCTCCCTCTCCCAATTTCTTCTCCTTGTTAGAGACACCTCGGTGCGCGCTATCTTTTTCCCATTGAACATGAAACGCGAGCTGTGATGCATTCCGGGAAAGGTCTAGTATTGGACAGTCGCAGCTATTAAGCGACAGCGTAAGGAGCTCGTTCAGGTGAAATCCCGGCTCCGCCCGTCGGAAAAAACCCCAAATGCCTGTAAATAGAAAAAGAAAATAGCCCCACTGCGCCAGGTGGGCAAGTAACGCGTATGCCACGAAGGTTTTTGTTTCTTCTTTATTCCCGTAGGCCACGAAGGGTAATTGCTTCAGGCGTGTTTGAGCGACACCCATTGAACTCGTGGTCGGGTGTATGGCTTAGTAACCTGTGTTTGGGATGTGTTCTGGTCTGACAGTAGTGAAAAAAATATTGGTGTCGTGTATGGTGGCTTAACGTCCCAAAGCGACTCAGGCTATGAGGGACGATGTAGTGAAGGGCTTCGGAAATTTCGACCACCTGGGGTTCTTTAACATGCAAAGACATCGCACCGTACACGGGCCTCTAGAATTTCGCCTTCATCGAAATTCGGCCGCCGCGGCCGGGATCGAACCCGCGTCTTTCGGGTCAGCAGCCGAGAGCCGTAGCCATTGAGCCACCGCGGAGCCAGACAAATATTAATATGCAAATTACCCGTCAGAAATTGGACGGAATGAAAAGGGGTGTTATGGTGCTTCAGTGTACTGGAACAAATGGTGTGTATGTGTAAAAGTGGCGTAGTATGCCGTGCTCTGTAAGCTAGATAAGGATTGATCATAGGTAATCAATAATTGGGATTCTAATCGACGATCGTTATCGGTAAAGTGATTGTGGATTGGTAATCGCTAAGAAATAAGAAAAGAAAAAAAGACGAAAAGAAGCTACCGAGAATCTCACGCAGCGGAAGGTGTACGTCAAATTACTTAAAAAGAGATAATGCGTGCAAAAGAAGACAGGATGAAAGAGAAGGCACGGACAAGCCAGGCGTCTCATGACGCCTGGCACTGACGATTGGCACTGCTCAGTATCGTGAATGCCCCTCACGCCTTTCGTATTTGAATTAATATTGTGTTTGAAATGTGTGTCGTAACATTGTTGGTGTGTAAACAGGTTGCTCGGACGATTCCAATGCTTGCTTGGTCATTCTTCTTTATTTACGGCACATTCCGCAGCATCGATGCGATGCGTGATGTTTGTTCAGGGCCTTGAGCCGCTCCCCCTCGGGACGCTCGTCGATGATTGCGCTCGCACGTATGCACCATATGCCTGTGTAAAGAAAGAATACACACCAGAAAACTAATTTTAGTCTTGTTACCATGAAGGACAAGAAATTTCGGTATGTAACAGAGAAAATTTTTCGGTATTTTGTCTCTCTACGCTGTGCAATCTAGAACTGGCTGGTTCAAAAAAAGACACTGAACAACTAGAAAGTTTCTGTTTACGATGAGCATATCACTGAGACGGCGGCAGTACTCAGACAACAGAGCGATTTCAAATGCGTACTTACGTCCTAGCAGCACGACGTCGCCGTCATAAAATCCGCCTTCTCCGCCGTGGCCTCCACCGCTCATATGTCAGTAAATGTCACTGTTCACCAGTCACGTCTTTCGGAGCGAAGTTATTCAACACTGAGACAAGGACGACAGGGTTCCACCATACTTGCACTAGACGTACGCATAGAAGGCGATGCCATCTTCGATCGTGGATTGATCAAGCAACACGAGGAAAGGCACAAAAAACTGTATAACACAAATTCAACGAGGACTAGCAAGTGCCAGCGTGTTTTCGCAGCTACCTTCATCCCTTGACACTCAACCCAACCACAGGAGAAAAAAAAACCTGTTCCAAACAAACGCAGGAAAGGGGGGGGGGGTGCACTTCGGCGGAGCCCCCTCTCCACTTTATTGTGCGTCGCGGGGAGTGTGGTCGGGAGGGCGGCTTAAAATGTTCGGTAGTGGGCTGTAGAGTGAGTGCCTCCGCGCCATTTTGGGGAAGGGGGCTGGGAGGGACAGGACAGACACAAAGGAGCCCGCGGGGAAGCAACAAAGGCAGACAGAAAAACCAGGGTTGAGCAGGTTTTTTTTTTGAGAGTGGACTCCGGAAAAGCAGGGAAGGCGGTGGGGAGAGGAAAGAAAAAAAATTGAAAAAAAAGTGCGCAAAGACAGGTTACTCATGTGACGTTTCTACAGGAGTTTGTTTTTATTTTGTTCTCTCTAGCACTGTACCTTTTCGCTAGCTAACCTTTCTTGTTCGTCGATAGAAATGTTCTCGGCGATTTGTGATTGGTATCTCTTCCTGATAGGGTGAAGGGTGCGGCAGCTCGCGGTGGCGCTTGGCCAAGTTGCGTTATTAATGTGCGATCACTAGACGAAGTAGACGCGCAAAGAATGTTTGCACAAAAACCAAGAATTTTGTGTCTTGATCAATGCGTCGCTACAGACTACTGCTAGCGGACATTAAGAAAGCTGCTGCAATTAACGCGACAGTAACAAACATTTTGCAGCCTCTGGCGCAGTCGCCGTAGGCTCGCTATGTTCATCAACTAGTCATGAATTCCATGCGCCACATGTTGCATGGAGACGACGAAAGCGCTTGAAGTGCTGGCGTAATTGAAGTGCGTTGAAACAAGCAAGAAACCTTATCCTGGCAGCTTTCTGCGCGGCGACCGCAGCACACCAGAAAAAAATACAATGCGATAAACGCAAAATAAGCACCAACAAATCTCAGAAGCTGGTTCTTTTGTTATTACGACGTTCAAAGAGCAGCTCTTCGTCAGAGTGAAACGTGCAAGGTCTTGCTATTTGGTCACGCTTAACCCTTTTACCTCTGATGTAGGATATGCAGGCAGACTAAATGCAAGAATGTCAACTCTTCCCGTGTACAACTAGTGTACGTGTGGCTGTCGATATGTTTTGCTCGGCAGCTCGCTAATGGCGCATGATGTTTCTGCACTGTGAAGCCCAGAGTAGTCTGCGCAGGATTTACGAAGGCTGCTGGCGGATATAATACTAGCCGTTTGCCCGCACACACTGTATGTCTTGCTACTGCGCAGCTCACGTTTAGGCCTTTTCTACCAGATATGTACGATACAGGCGGGGAAGATGTTGGAATCGCAATTGTGCCCATGCCTAGCCCATATATTTTCCATGCAGGACCAATTTAGGCTACAGGCGGGAATACTGGTGTTAGCCCACCTACAGCCCAATTGGTTCCGTTATGGCGCTGCACGGGCAGCCCCTGTTGGTTGTGCCCGCACTTCACCGTCATGTAGCCCCATCTTTTATGCACACGAACTGCACGCAGCCCATGCTTACCCCTTTCATACCCGATTTAGAATACAGGCGGTGAAGACGTCGGAATGGCAAATGTGCCCATGCCCAGCCCACGCGGGACCTTCGCCGGTGTTGCTAAGACAGCCAAACTTCATGCCTGAAACGCTTCGCCACTGTGAAGCCCATAGTTTAGCCCCTGTATTTCCTACGCGGGACCCATGTCGGCTGAAGGCGGGAATACTAGCTCTTTGCCCACACAAAAACACTGCGGCTCCCTCATGGTGGTGTACGGGCAGCCCCTTTTGGGTTGCCCGAGCTTCGCCATAATCGAGCCCGCATTCTAGCCCGCATGTATCTGCGGTGGGACCAAGGTGGGCTGCCCAGTCTGTTTAAGCCAATGCCTAACCGAGGAGGGTCCCAGTCGGGCACGAAGTGGGCAGCCCCAGTGTTTTGTGCCAGCACTGCACCCATGGGGGACCCCTGTGGGTTTACTGCGCGCAGCCACCAGCCCTCATTGCCCATGTCGGACCCGCATGGGCCCGCCACCTTGTGCTACTGGGGATATTTTTACAAGGATGCACGAATTAACTTTTCAGGCGCTTTGCACCACCCTTGATTTACACTTTTGTATAACATCCTATATATAACAGTTTTCTATACACTGAACTTGGCGAATGATACCGCATATGCGCCATAAAACCCAACACACACAAACATGTTTCTTACATACCCAAAAATTCTAGACAAGCGCATTTTTTCAACGAGCAGTTTTTTAGGGATGCCATTTTTTCGCATATCGTGAGATAGCACATGATAATTAATATCCACCGATCTCTTCTCGTGACGCTTGTTGTTTTCTGCATGCTAATTATTCTCAAAACCACAATCCATTGGTTTTATTTGCAGTGTTAACCAATCAATGAGAGGGCAGGTCAAGCTTTAACGGCAAGATTTTGCGACGCTTTGGAAGATAAGACCATTGTCATCGGTTCCTTCTTAATGGCACTTTGCGGTATTCCGCAGTTGCCTCAAAATTAAAAGCAATGTCCAGGAATTCCGGACTTGTCCACCTGCTTCTTCTGCTCATCCAGCATGTTTGCAGCGTCTAATGCACCGAGAAGTGTTCACATCGACAAAAAGATAATAGATGCATACCTAAGGTGCAGCTATGACAATTTTTTAACAAGCCTTTCCGAGCTTTAGTTGGTGACACGCTATCCACCTAGCTCTGGCGTCCGCATATGAGGAGGTGTAAATAAGTCTGCACTATGTTTATTATTAATTTACGGAAAAAAGGGTTCGGTCATAATACTGCTTCCATTAAAGTTGAAAAAGAGTACAAAATTATCAGCGTGGCCAAGCCAGTGCGTATAGAGTAAAAATCGTGAGAAATTGCAGCTTCTATTACAGCGCTCGATCGTATCATTCGCTAACATTCTCGTCATTTTCACGCAATAAAAAAAAACGTGATTCTGAAAAGTGAAATATTATTAAGGGAGCCCTTTTACGCCGATTTGCTTTCGATAACAGACACTTTTTTATGTGTGCCTTTAAAAAATTCATTCTTTGTTTGTCCTCAGGAGAGGAGACCAGGGCCGAAAGCATTGTTAATGGCGGCCTAAATACCTTCAGAGGAGAGTAGATTTTAACTCTCTCAATCACCACATTGTGCTGTCCTGAGCGCCTGAACCAAATAATACACTACGACACGCAACCCAGAACTAAAAAGTGGCGAGCCCATTCGGGCGACTTTTTCAAGCTCGCATCCGCCTTTGTTTCAAGCTCTTGCGTGTGCCGGTTAAGAAATGGTTATTAATTTAATTGTTTCACACGCCACGCGGACAGTCGTCACTCCCCGGTAGGTCAAGAAGCGGCGCCTCATGGGGAAATTCCCGCGCTCGTCTTGGCAGCATGCGGTTGGGTCGTGTGGGTAGGGCCTGCGGAGGAGCGCCGATCTTTGAGCGTGGAAAAAAATGACGAGGAGAGCGGAAAAAGCGCGAAGACGCTGAAATTCAAACTTTAGCTACACAATACTCTGTTTCTGAAAAGCGCGTTAAAGCAATTCTAGCTGGAGTATATTCGTGAAGCGGCGTCCTTTTGCATCACTGGAATACCGTACCTTTATTGAGAGGCGTCTCTCATAGCCTTAGTCGCTTTGGGACGTTAAAACCCCATAAACCATAAACCAAATTTTCTAGACTCCTTTACAGTCAATGGAACGGGATGATGAAAAAGAAAACGCACTTAAGTAATGTGTCTAGAAGAACTAAATCTGTACACAATTTAAACCTGAAAAATATCTCCCGGGAAAGACCGCACAGTTATCCGCTATAAAAAAGGACAAATTCGGATGAAAATCACTTGCGTCGTTGACCTTTCCGTTTCCTCTCGCACACTGCCGTCGAAGAGGAAGAAGAAGCGAAAGCGTCTCGAGTTTCGTATTCACGCGCCGGAGAGAAACACTGCTTCTCTGAGCGTTCGAGTCAGACGTCGGGGCATTTTCTGTGGTGGTTTCTGCTGGTTACTGGTGCTTCCAGTGTTCTACTCACCGTTGCTGCCCACAAGAAGTGCCACTTCGCTGAGCTCACGAAAGGTTCTCTTCGAAAAGGTGAGCTTCTGTGCAAGCGTTCACTCACGCAGGCAGTCTCACGTAATAACGAATCTCCAACTGTGCACTGCAGCTTTTCTACAGTAGCTCGCACCTACGCTCGCGGGGCGCGCATAACTTACCCACCTATCTGCACGTGTCGAGGGTGTGACCGGCATTAATCATTAACCATCTGCAGTGCCGCGAACGTCGCAGTGCGGCTTAACCGCTTGGGTCTAGTGCGTCATACCCTCTTCACTGCCGGGAAACTGCGTAGTATCTATTTCCACTCGAGTGCGAAACGCGGAGCGCGTACTTATTTCCAAACGCACGCTGTTGGGAGGTGCGGGCTTTGGACTCGGTGAAAGTTAGGAAATGGGTCCTTATTCAGGAAATCTGACCCAAAATAAACAGGGCCCCAGGCCCTTGGAAGGTAGTACAGACTGGCTCCCCGAGCAGCTGCTCTCTTCCGTTGCTGTAGTAATACTCCCCTGCGTTCACTGCCGCCTCTTCGAACGCCGTGCCCATGTGACCAAGCGGCGCGTTCTAGGACGGAAGCGTCCCTGGGCGCTGACGATCGCGCTCTCGAACGCTGTATCCACGCCACCAAGCCGCGCGTTCTCGGAAGGAAACGTGTTTGGGCATTGACGGCCGCGTTTTCCAACGCCGAACAGGAGCCTCGCGTCCGCGACAAGGCCGCACACTGCGGCGCCGAGTATAGGTCGGAACACTCGGGGCAAAAACAGTTTCCGGAGCTCGCGGGCCCGCAGGCCAGCAGTGTCTTGCAACGCAGCAACGCGTTCCTGCAACGAGCCGCACATGAATTCGTACCGTGTTTCACAGGCAGTAAGCGATGCTGTAGTGTTCACGCCGCCGCAGTCTACCCGCAGGCGATTTTTAGAGCGAAGCTCTTCGGGGCCCGTTTCTGCGTTGCGCGCCGTCGCCGTCGCCGTTGCAATCGCCGTTCTAAGAAGCAGTGGGCACCTTAGTCGTGCTTTAAGCTGCGAAACCAATGGAATGGGAGCTTGGAAAAAAAGGAAAGGCGAATAACTGCCCTCTTGGAACAGTGGGCACCTCAATCGCGCTTTATGCTTCGTGGTGGTAGTGAGAAATGTGCGCTGCATGCGTTTTTATTGACAACGTCGTGCCATTGTAAGGAAAGGAAGCGCGCATAACTGGCTCCCTGGGTCAGTGGACACCTGAATCGCGCTTACAGGTACGTGGGGTGATGAGATAGAGATGCGGGCTGCAGCCATTGACAACCTACGCCTGAATCGCGCCTATAGGTACTATCGCGCTCAATATGAGTTGCAACGCGAGGTCATCGACCGGAGCTGGTTCCGTAGTGTGCGCTCTCCAAACTGTCGCTCGGAATTCTGGGAGAAACTGCCGTTCCAGGAAACGACAGCACCCCCTCTAAAGAAAAAGCTTGCAGTAATTGAAATTCATTCTTTTGGCTTTGACATTCTACCGCATCGCAACAGCTCGCGAGAAGTTCCCTATAAGTTTTCTGTTAGTGTCTCAATTAATTAAAGAGAAATTATTTGATATTGATTTCAAATAAGCTGCAACTGATTTAATTACGTTATCACGCTTTATTGTAGTGAAACCTTTTTCAATCCGGTCTTGATGCATATCAAACGAAATGATTTTTGTAGCCCCCTCCTGCCATGACTGTCATGAGTTTGCATGAGGTATTTACTCATGTTTTTCGTCACGTGACCATGCTGTTTGTATAGCGAATTATTTTTTACACCTGGGAATGACTGATATTAAACAAAATGGTTTCTGTAGGGATGCTGGACTATCGCCATAGCGAGGTGTCGCACCATGGCCTAGTCATTAGTGGCAATGGCAACCTGACCACGTTCGAGAACAGTGCATTATTGTTCTAGCCAGGCATGTTGCATATCGAACGGAACCGGTCTTAAAACTTATTGAACTATCGGGCGCACGAGCTCGCACGATGAAATCATGAGAAATTCGGGTGACGTGACTTCGTGACCCGACTAGAACCTGAAGTGTATGAGACACACTTCAAATAAATACTTTTCAAACTTCAAACATTTCAAACGTTCGAGTGCAGTCAACTCTTTTTCTACCAAGGCATGATGCCTATCAAACGAAATATTTTTCCAAGCCCTGCTCGGCTGTCACAATAAGAAAGCCACATGGCCGTCACTAGTGACTAAAGTCACGAGACCACGTTTGAGCCCTGGAAATTATTTTTCTCCCCAGTCCTGTTGCATATCAAATGGATCAGGTCTTGAAGCTCTCTTCGGCCATCAGTATGACGAGCTCCCATGATAAATCACTAGTGATTCCGGTCACGTGACTACGTTCGAGTGTAGCGAACTCTTTTTGTACCCAGCGATGATACACTTCAAACGAAATGTTTTTCCAAGCCCTGCTCGGCTGGCCGTATAGCAAGGCCACACGACGAATTCACTACTGACTATAGCCACGTGAATGCATTCCAGCACGAGGAATTATTTTTCTGCCCAGGCATGTTGCATATCAAACGACTCAGGTCTTAAAGGTCTTTTCGGCTGTTAGCATGACTAGCTTGCATGATCGAATCACTAGTGATTCGGGTCACGTGATCACGTTAATGTGTAGTGAATTCTTTTTGTGTCTGGCCATGATGCATATAAAACAAAATGTTTTTCCAAGCCCTGCTCGGCTGTCAGTATAAGAAGGCCACTCGACCATGTTACTAGTGACTATAGCCATGTGACCATTTTAGAGCTCGGAACATTATTTTTCTGCCCAGGCATGTTGCATGTTAAACGACTCGGGTCTTAACGCTCTCTCCGGGTATCGGGACGACGAGCTTGAATGAAGAAGTCACTAGTGATTCCGGTCACGTGACTACGTTCGAGCGTAGCCAATTCTTTTTTTACCCATGCATGATGCACATCAAACGATATGTATTTCAAATCCCCGCTCGGCTGGCCGTATAACAAGGCCACATGACGAATTCACTACTGACTATAGCCACGTGAATGCGTTCCAGCACGAGGAATTATTTTTCTGTCCAGGCATGTTGCATATCAAACGACTCAGGTCTTAAAGGTCTTTTTGGCTGTCAGCATGACGAGCTCCCATGATGAAATCACTCGTGATTCGGGTCACGTGACTGCACTCGAGCGTAGTGAAATCTATTTGTAACTGAGCACGACGCATTTCAAATGAAATGGTTTTCTAAGCCCCGCATGGCTTTCACTATAATGAGGCTACATGACCACATCCCTAGCTTCTCTTGTCACTTTACAAGGGTCGAGCAGAGTCGAATGTTTTTGTACCCAGGCGCCCGCATATCGCAATAAATGGTGTTCGAAGCATTTCTCGGCTGTCACTGTATTGAGCTCACACGGCCTACTTACTAGTGATTAGTGCCTCTTTAGTAGCGCCATCGCGGTGACTCAGTAGTAACGGCGCTCGGCTACTGACCCGGAAAGCGCGGGTTTGAACCCGGCCGTGGCGGCCGAATTTTGATGAAGGCGAAATTCTAGGCCCATGTACAGTGCGATGTCTCAGTGCACGTTAAAGAACTCCAGGTGGTCAACATTTCCGCAGCCCTTCACTACAGCGTCCCTCATAGCCTGAGCTGGTTTTGGGACGTTACACCACTTAGACCAAACCAAACCAAGCATTTATTGGCCAACGATATAACCGAAACATTTGCGCCACCTGATTGGTTTCACGGACTTATGAGGCTTAAAGTCCCAAATAGATTCAAGCTATGGGGGATGCCCTACTGGAGGTCTCCAGATAAATTTTGACCAGCTGTGGTTCTTTATCGTTAATTGGCATCCCACAGTACACGGGCCTTTTGCTCTTCGCCTGCATCGAAATAGAGCCGCCAAGGCCCGGGCCCGAACTCACGTCTTTCTAGTTAGCAGCCGAGTAACATTACCCCTGTGCCACCACGGCGGTATTTGCGACAACTGACTACCAGCAATAGTCAAATCATGCATTTCTGAAATATCTTGTGGACGAATGAATTATTTAATTCCGCAGTAAAGGACGAGGAGTATGTTCATCGATGCATTCATGCTCAAAAGTAAAGCTTTTCTCAAGTTGCGCGACATTGAGCTGTCCGATCGTCGTTTACTGAACTGTCGCATCTTAACTCCAACGTAGTAGTCAAGGACATGCGCTGTCTTATCTACCTTGTGTTCAGTGCATGGAAATGTTATGCGATGCTTATCAAACATTTCGCTGATGGTGAGGTTCCAAGCGTGGCAGTGGCTTATCGCTCAAACCTCGAAAGTATTTCTAATAGAACACTAGGTGAGAAGGACATCCAGATACTCGAGCTAAACAAAAGATAAATATAAGCACAGAATCACAGATTCCACGAGGCAGTTTCAAATAAATATATCTATATATTAGATCGTAACGAAGGCATTCGACGTCGTGATGGCTGGAGCATGAAAAACGAACGTAATTGCAGTGCATCGCATTATTTGTAGGCTCGTGATAGCATGGCATATGCACTGCGCATGTCAGGTGCCTTTTTCTTCTATGCGGCGACCTGTATACAAGTTAATCAATTTTAAAGATAACATGCAGAGTTTTGAGAGCATACTAGAGTTGAAATAAAAAGATTAACACTTTAAACTGAGACCAAAAAGAGAGACAGTTCAATTTAAGAGGTAGCTCGGACCGTTTGGAAAAATTTATAGAACTTTATCCGATGAAAGAGCAAATAGAACGACGTGTGCGGGATAACACGACATCAACCCGCACTGCAGACATCGTCTTGCTGACTTAACTTCTGCAGAAAAGCTTTCGCACACATCCTTCGCAACTAGGACAGTAGCGACACTAACACTCTACCCAGTAACTTTAGATAGGGAATGTCTGCAGAGCTCGGTGACGCGTAGGCTGCGAAAACGAGCGAGTCCTGTCAGGTAATCATACCATCTCCTGCATACCACACACTTGAGAAACCAACTTTAGGATGAAGTGGATACGCGTGGTTGATTTAACAGAGTGGACAGTGCTGTACAGTCTTAGAAAAAAAGGTGTCAGAAAGGGGCAAAAAGGGCATAGCATGGACTTTTACACCCCTTTGAGGGCCCTAGGAATAACTTTGCACCCGTTAAAAGCACGCTCGTGATCACTTACCCTCTTTCAGAAAACTTACACCCTACTTACGCTCTCTACCGGTGTTGAAAACTGCATATCCATTCCGGCCCCTAAAACGGCGAGAAGAATATAGTTTGCTCGTGTGTCACGACGGGGCGCTCGCGGATGATTTCGCATGGAGTGCCTTGATGCACGCCGTCTTCACAGCGGTGCGGCGAAGAACCTATATAATGGTCGATTTCTATTGTGTTGCAAACACATCAAGAAAAAAGGCTAAACGCAGCAGTCTATGCTGAAAAGGGAATGAAAGTCCTTAGAGCTCTTTTTCTTACAGAAAATTTCTAGTAGGACGAAAATATTCGATGCTTTCATTTGACATGACGTGACAATAAGCTACAACGCTCCCGTTGTATGCCCATTTAAAGTGTGTCCATTATCAAGGAATGTAATATTTCCTCCTCGCGCTCAGCTGCACGTGAGAGCAAGATCGGCGTGCCTAGTTTATTGTGATCATTACACTTCCACCTTAAGCTCGCGTTTGTCTGGAGGACATTCGTGGTTTATTATATTGCGTCAGTCGATGTTGCGAGTGCTTAAATAACCTAAATGCAATTTCCCATTGACAACCTTGCCGTTAGTAGGATGGGGGCAGGGGTGAGACTAAGGTAATCTTTTAGTAAGGAACAGAACACAAACTACTGATTTGTGGGAAGACACGTTGAGTCCTCTGGCACTTTCTCCTGCTCCATGGCACAGCAAATGTTTTGTTTATTTCTCCAATAAATTTGAAAACGACTTTTGAATACTATGCACCAAGTGAAAAACAAAGGGCAGAAATACTGCCTGTCATAAATATTTATTGTGTAATCGGTAAATGAATGCTCAAGCTTTGTTACATCTCATATTTCTCGTGGCACACTAGCAAACTAAGTCCTGTAGAAATGGCTGTGCAGGAAAGGGGAAAATGAAGGCGCCTTTGGCCACGTGTCATTGCAGCAATTATTCCAAGTATTTTTTTGTCGCGAGCCCACTACTCCGCCTTTATAAACGACCAAAGGGGACAAGAACGCTTCGCTCGGAAGCAAGAGAAGCTCGCGCAGGGGCGCGCATTCGTTACTCAGCTGGTTTCCCCGTCTGCTGAATATGCAATGACTCAAGTCAGAGCCTTCTGCGCGGGTGTGGCTCGCTGTCCAGCGCAATAGTTCCCTTGAACTCAATCTTGTGGTCACGAGCACCACAATGTGCTCCAACGCCGTTCGTTCCCTGCTCTTTTGTTTTACATCCACTTTGTGCTGCTTAATTCTTTCAGCGAAGTTCTTGGTTTCGCCATGACTATGGTCTCGCCGATGTACGACGCTGACCGCGCCCGCGCAGATGGCTCTTGCTTGAGCCATGAGTCAGACGCGGGGCAATGTCAACCGCTCCCTAGGAACTCTTCGCCCAACTTATATCCGCGGTTTACGTTCAGTAACCCGTCGGTTGAATAACAGAAGGCTTAAAAATGCAAGCTGCAACTCGCTCGCAGTCGCCCCTGATGAAAGAACTGAGTTGGTTACGAAATTTCCGTGTTTTGTTTTTTCATTTTTGTGCATCGCATTCTCTACAACTTAAATACGAGCCGACAGTCTCGACTACGAGTTTTTTTCAAAATCACATCGTCCATGCCCATTCCCTAAACCACTATGGAGGAGGCTGCTTGCTTCTTTGGTTTTGATCTTTTTTTTTACTCATGGGGTGTCCTGGGGCCTTGAAATTCTGCATCCTGCCCACCCTCGCCTCCTACTCTTCCTCCTCTCTCGAAGCCCCTGTGTATTCCCGTAGGGGCTTTCTGGTGGACGCATAGCATTGCGTTGGACGCAAAGCACTTGCACAAACCATCACAAACCATCAAACCACAGCGGCCTGTCAGTCAGTCAGTCAGGCGGGGCCCGGTGGCGACCGACGCTGCCGGCAGCAGGCGTCCGCCACTATTCCAAAAGAATGTGTCGGAAATGCAAAAAGAAAGGATGAAATGAAGCAGGAAACGAAAAAAAGGCCCCAGCAATGAAGGTTATCTACCCTGAGCTGACGGCGTTACTTTCCGCTTCTCCGGCCAAAAACTGCGACATCGTAGTGACCTGAAATATCAGACTTAGGGCGCGCTCTCCCCAAAACGAAGGAGACGAAGGATTAGCGGCGCCCCTCCAGAGGCTAATGCCCCGATGGACACCCAAATGTGAAGACCGAGCTTCCAATTCTCTGTCTACAATTCTACTGGAATTTTTTTGTATCCCGAATAAAGAACGAACTAATATTCCAAAGCACGCTGTCGCCAGAGAACAGCACGGGAGCGAAAGAAACGCTGACGCGCAGCTTACCAGAGCCTTTTCGTTTCGCAGCCCTGATAACCGCTTCCATGGACACATCTGAGGTTCACGAGCGCAGCGCTTACGCGCCCAGCGCCGCGAAGCGACAAGCGTCGGAAAACATATGCAATTCGGTGGCCTGTCGCCTCCCGTCGCTGGTACTGCGCACAGCTCGGCACGGCGAAGCAAACGGCGCGAAGGACCGTAGTGGATGCCGAGAGAACTGTGTTCACTGATTGGTTACACCGAACGCAAACCAGTGGCCACTTCCGGCGCGGTGCGAGCGAGGCGCGAATATCTTACATGGACAGATATTTGCCAAGCGCCAGCGCTGACCAGAGGTATTAAGAACCACAGTACTTGATGTGGTTGCGAAGTAGAATGGGCAATGCTCCATTTCAAAAAAGAAATCAAGCAGCAGAATCAAAAGAGACACGGCGCTACAAGCACTTTTCGTTCTTATGGTCTCCTTTTCACGCGCTTCTCCTCTTCAGGCGGAATAACGAATCAAGCAGCACCTTAGATTTCTCAGCGTGCAACCTAATTCTCGCACATAACTTCTCCGGTGAGCAGCTGACGCAAAGAGCGCAAGGCGGCGTGGTAAAAGTTTCATAGTTGGCAAGCGAGCGTGTCAGAACACCTTCCCTCTGCAAACGATCGCGTGGTACTCGCATTTTGCACCTCACTCCGAACAAGACGTGATGATCAACACAAATGCATTCGCTGCCCTCATGCATCCCCCCAACACATCGCAGAGGTCATTTTCCAGTGCTGTACTTACATCTGTAAGCAATCACAGCAAGATTTTTCTTCTATCGGGCATCGCGCGCCGGCCGCTCCGGTGTGGTTGGGTGCAGTACGTCAGAGCAGTTTTTCAGCACTGCATGCGCGTAAGAACGTCTTGCGCAGCACAGGAGCCATCTGTCACCTTCCGAGTTTAGTCACACTACCAGAACAATAACGAGGCCGCACATTCAACACAAACAAGCCGAAGAAAGGCACCCACAGCTACTGAATCGTCGGGCCTCGTCAACAAAGAGCCGTTTCAGCGTACTAAAAAAGGTAGTGTAGCGCGCGGCCAATAGTATGCATGACACGCTCAATCCGCCACCAGCGAACGGAAGGGTGGCGCTAAAGTCGGCTAACGTCACAGTGGGCAGTTGAAAGCCGTGCTGTGCGGACGCATATTTAAGTGCTCTTAGGATCACGCGTGGAGACTGGGACCGAACCGACTGACGACTGCTACAGCGACTGTATAAAATAGATAAGTACGTTCTTTTAATATTTTCAAAGCAGGGTGTGTTTAGTTTTTAGGCTGTTAGGGAAAGTCTATGATAATAAATAGAATTTAGGTCAATGACCTATAATCGGCCTCGTCTTTCCTGGCCGGCAGCTATAGTTTTTCAGTGTTTATTGTGCGTTAACTTTTTTTAGAAACGTAATTATTCGTTTTCTAAGTGACCGATCGGCATTTGTGGTAGGCAGAATTTTATTTTATTCGTGCACGTGTTTTCAACTGTTTTTTTTTATTTTGTTCCTGTAGATATCCTAGCATTTTGTGGTAGCAAGAATGGAGTGCTGCTAATATTGCTCAGCTACTGAAGGTTAAATGCAAGGATTGTGAGGCGTCGGTGAATTTAAACGAAACGCGGTTCGAATCGGTGGAGGAGGCCGAAGGCGCAGATTTTATGTGGAAATGCTGCGTATTAGGTGCACGCCTGGACAGGGCTGAAGAGGCGAACAGCAAACTAGTGCTACGTATGGGTGCTCTAGAGAGAGAGTTACAGGTAGAGAGGGCATAGATGCGCAAACTTCTAGAACAGGTTGGTCAGTTGGAGTCAAAACTGGCTTACACCACCATTGGAAGCCATATTGGCGGCCATTCCAGCGCCAGCCACGTTGATGGGGCTTGCACTGGCATGAAGAGCGATAAGCAAGTAAATCAGACAGGTTCAGAGAGGAACAGCTACGCACAGGTGGCAGCCAGGAAGTCTAGATGCGATAGAGGGAAGGGGAACAAGATAAGCTCAAGGAATGAGGTCGCAGTCACAGATAAGAGGCAGGAAAATCCGGAAGTTAGGATTGAGGAGGAGAGTACCCTAGTGCTTATGGCTAATGGCTCAAACATGGGGAGCTGCAAAAGAGGGAGCGTGCAAAGGGTGATAGGCGGGTGGGAGTCGGGGTATTCCCAGAAGGACAATGGACGAGGAACTTAGAGAGGCAAAAAGTGAGCTTTTCGAGAACGTTGCAAGGCGTAACTTGCTAGTGGTAGCGGCGGGGCTAAATGATGTCCTGAATGGCGACGCCCCAAAAGGAGTGAATAGATTAGCTAAGGGAGTTGACGGTATAAGGGCGATAGCACGGCAAGCGCAGATCGTGGTGTGCACACTGCCCGAGGTGCAAGGAATGAATGGAGAGGTTGCTAACGACGTTGTGAATCGTAATCGAGAGAAAAGGACCTTAAGCCTCGAGAAAGGCTTTGAGGTGGTAGACATAAAGAGGGGAGTGCAGAGAGCAGGTTTCGGCCGAGGCTTTAGACGAAATGGCATCCATTTCAGTGGAAGGGTAGGAGCAGAGATAGGCTGGCGCCTGGCAGCCCGAGTGGTAGCTTTTTTAGGGTGTCCACGGTGGCTCAGAGGGTAGAGGTAGGGAAACGCGAAGTAGTAAATGTAACAATGGCTGCTGAGCCCAACAAAATAGCTACTAGGAGGCCCACAAAAGAAAACTACGAAAAAGAAATTAAACGCCAGGATCGCTTACATAAACATCCAAGGAGGTAGAAAGAGAGCGAAAGGGCTAGAAACAGAGCAGCACTTAATGGATGAAGAAGTAGGTGTGTACGCGCTATGCGAGACACATCTGAGGGATCCAGAAGATTCAACTTTAATTGATGGCTATGAATGGGAAGCGTGCAACCGAACAACAACAGAGAAAGTAGGATAAGTAGGTATGGTGATACATCACGGAACAAATTGGCAAAGAATAAAATCAACTTGCAAAAACATGTCTGGGTATCGGGTACAAATGCTGGCAAAAGGCCATGGCTAGATGTAGTTTATTTAGGGACCGGGGACAAATGCAGGCAAGAAAACAAGGATCTAGTTTAGTGCCTCAGTGACGGTATAAAGCAGTTTCGAGACGGTGCCTATATTCTTCTCCTTGGAGACATGAATGGTGACATGGAGGATCTGGATGGATACACAGATTGTAACCGGAAGTTAACGCTATACTTCTGTGAGCGGCACAACGTAGTTGTTGTCAATATAGAAATTAAATGTGAGGGACAAACCACGTGGGAATCCAGTAACAGGCAGACAACCACTGTCTACTTTCTAATGTCGCCGGGTATCTATAGCAAGCTCGCAATATTGGAAATAGACGAAGAGAGGAATTATAGCCTAGGAATTGATCCTAAACGTATTAGTCTACAGTTGTGAGCCCTGGTCAGAAGAGAAATGCCGCGAAGTCAAAAAGACAACGCAAAATTAAACGACGAACAAATCGAGCTAATTGCAGCCGACATGGAGGAAGCAATCGAGAAACACCCCATGGAAAAGTGGGATTATAATCCGTTAAAGCTACTCATCAGTGCAAAAATGAAACAAGCGAAGAGAGAGAGAGAACAACTTTTATTTAGAAAGCCTGCAGAGTCGGTTAGGCTCCCTCCAAGCAGGGAGGACAAGCTTTTACCGCGACGCGGCCACTACGTCAGTCTCGTGCGTTGTGCTCCTTGATGTCTTGTTACGTCCCTCGCTACTTCCGCGGGTTCGAGAGGGCCGCCGCCCCCTTCCTGGGGGTGCCGCCCCCCTCTCCTCGGTTTCGCTCGGTCGCTGCCTCTCGAGAGCTGCCGAGACCTGCTGGACGGCCTTGAGTTGTGTCTTATGATCACAGCTCCTCGTTGCAGCCTCTAGCTGCGGCGGGATCGTCGTCTTCTCGCTGGCTTCGCGCGGATTTACGCTACAGTCCCAAAGGATGTGAGCCGCGGTGGCTCTCTCCTTCGCGCACAGTCTGGTATATGTCACTCGCGTACACACTCGGACACACGTGCTTAGCTAGCACCGGGGTGAGCAGGGACCCCGTCTGTAACTGTCTATATAACACTGTCTCCTTCCGGGTAAGCCCCGGGTGAGGTGGCGGCATAGTCTGTCTGTTCAGTCTGTACCATTTCACTATTTCGTTGAAGGTGGTCATCTTGTCCTTGGCACTGCGTCGCGACCAGGACTCCGAGTCGGCCGTACTTTCAGCCGCGCGGTTGGTTAGTCCTCGCGCGGCCGAGTTGGCCGTCTCGTTGTGGTTCACGTTTCCGCGTACCGACAAGTCACTGCCCATGTGGGCCGGAAACCACTTGATCACCAGAGGACTGTTGCGTCCGATGTCTTCGGCCTTGCGCAGTATGCGCGCGGCCTCACTACATACCCTACCCTTGGCGTAGTTCTTCACTGCCGTTCTAGAGTCACACAACACTGTAGTACATCCGGGGTCGGAAACGGCCAAGGCGATGGCCACCTCCTCCGCCCGGTGCGCTTCTCGAGTCCGGACGCTCACCGCGGTCTTCGTTGCACCCGTCGATGCCCCGACAACCACCGCCGCGTATGCGTCGGTGCTCCCTTGATACTCTGCCGCGTCCACGTAGGCGGCGCCTTCTTCTCTGGCGTGGAGGTCCACGAGAGCCCTGGCCCTCGCCAACCTCCGCTCCCTGTTGTGCTCGGGGTTCACGTTCTTCGGGATCGGGAAGACCCTGAGCTTTCTGTTGATGCTATCTGGTATAGGTACGTCTTTCTGCTGCTTGCCTTCCCTCGGTTCGAGGCCAAGGTCCCGCAGTATCTGTCTTCCGGTTCTCGTTTCGGAGAGACGCTCGAGTTGCGCCGTTCTCTGTGCTTCGGCTATTTCGTCCAGCGTGTTGTGGACTCCCAGTGCCATGAATTTTTCGGTGCTCGTACTCCCGAGGAGACCGAGTGCCGCCTTATACGCCTTGCGTATGGTGGCGTCTATCTTGTTACGTTCACTCGGCCTCCAGTTGTGGAAACAAGCGAAAGGAGTAAACTGCTGGAGAGGAAAGTGGAAGCCACGAATATGGAAACTAAGCCACGTGGAATATGGAAACTGAGGCCATCGAACAACGACGGGCGGCTTCAAGGGAACATAGAGAAGCAAAGAGGGCGCAGTTATCTGGAGAGGAAATATGCCAAAAATGGGAATTTATCGACAAAGGAAAAGCAAGTTCAGGTCCTCGTCCAGGCTAAAATAAAGCAGTCTTCTGATCAATGGCTGGCTGAAGTTCGCGATGCCAATAAAGGTTGGCCAAGAAAATTCTGGAACCATATAAGCTGGTTGGGAAAAGAAATCAAAGAAAGCAGGAACAGATTAAAGATGTTGAGGGAAATTGTTTGCAGGGCAACGATGCAGTGAACTACATTACGTCAGTTATTACAGCGTCATTTAGCAGCGCAATATGGTAATCTCCCCAAACGAGGGAGCAAAACAGGATAGCACAATAGAGAACAGCTTACAACTGACTAGTCTTAACTGGAAAAAGGCGGAAGCAAATATTCCTAAAACCACATCCGCAGGGATAGACGAAATTCCAATTAACCTGATCAATTAACCTGACTTGAGTTGACTGGTCAGATGTTTTCAACATCTCGGATGTAAATTCTGCTTATGATTGTTTAATTCAAAAGTTCACTGACATTTATATATCTTGTTTTCTTTTTGTTACTATAAATTTATCCAGAAAAATAAGAAAGCCATGGATTAATGGCGATCTTATGGCAAGAATAAAAATAAAGAGCGACATGTTCCACAGGTTCATTCAGGCCAAAGATATCATCCTCCTGAGAGAATTCAAGAAGTATCAGAATAAGCTAAATAAAAATATTAAGAAAGCTAAAGCACACTACCTACAAAAGTCTTTTAGTGCAGGTAAAAATAATAGTAAATCAACATGGACGAAACTAAATGAAGTTCTGTGCCGCTCACAAAGAACAAGCCCAGTGGAAGAACTTTTGATAAATGGAAAAATAGTTATTGGGGCTTCCCTAGCAGACGCATTTAATGATCACTTCGCTAGCCTGCCTACCCCTCAGCTATCTTGACATACAAATCTTTCTAATAACCCTCCTTGCCCACACAGCTTATTTCTTACACCTACTTCAGACGAAGAAATTTCTTCTACATTCTTGAATCTCAAGAATTAACGCAGCTGTGGCACTCAAGGTATGCAAATTGAGCCATTAAAATACGTTATTGATTGTATAGCACCTGTACTAACGCACATTTTCAATTTGAGTTTACTACAGGTACCTTCCCGAAACAGCTTCAAGTAGCGAAAGTGAAACCTATTTATAAAAAACGAGATCACAATGACCTCGGCAATTACCGTCCCATATCAATTCTGCCAGAGATCTCTAAAGGATTAGAAAAACTTCTTCAGGTTCGCCTTGTTTCCTTTTTAGATACATTAAACGCATTGTCGAGCGCACAGTACGAGTTGCGGAAACATCGGTCTACCCAATTAGCTCTACTTGATCAAAAGGAGTATATTTTACATAATATAGAAGCAAAAAAAACTTGTGTTAAGTGTGTTCATTGATTTCACCAAAGCTTTTGATTACCTGAACAGAACCTTACTCCTCGAAAAGTTGGAATCTTATGGCATTTGCGGAAATGCATGGGAATTAATTAAGTCATACCTCTCTCATCGTTATCAATTTGTTGAGGTCAATGGTCACCCTTCACATTTAATACAAACGCACACTGGAGTTCCTCAAGGGAGTATTCTTGGCCCCCTTTTGTTTAATTTATACTTAAATGATATCGCCAGTCTTGATGATCGAGCTAAGTTCGTAATTTACGCCGATGATACTAGCATATTGTTTGCTTCTGATGACAGCACTGAATTGTTTATGATAGCCAACTCTGTACTCGCTAAGGTAGCTGCTTGGGCACAGGAAAATGGCTTGGTAATCTGTATTATTAAAACAAAAATGATTGTTTTCCGTCCTAAGACACGACATATTCCACCTAATTTAAAGCATAGTTTAAATAATACGGAGATAGAAATAGTGAGTGAATTTAAAACGTTGGGAGTGATCTTCACGGAACATATATCCTGGGACAGACACATCGACTACATCTCAAGTAAGCTCGCCTCGATTAACGGCATTTTGTACAGACATAGAGATTTCCTCCCTAAAAATATTTTGTTACTCCTATACAATTCCTTGTTTGTCTCTCATTTACAATATTGTAGTCTGGTCTGGGGTACTACTACCCTAACTAACATAAACAAGTTGAGTATATTACAGCGAAGGGTTATTAGAATTATTACACGCTCTCAATACGACTGTGATATATAGTCTGTAATGCAAAACCTTGGCATAATACGTTTTGAAAACGTGTACAATTATCACCTGTGCCTTGAGCTTATCAGAGAAAAGAAAGCAAAATGAAATAGTTAAATAAGGTTCGCCTAATTAGCCAGGAAAGCTTCATCACGCTACCACACATGCAATCTCGAGTTTTGGAAAGTGCATTCCTTCCCGACTAATTATGGATTTCAGAAACTATAATATCGAATTCCTATTATACTAAACACATACCTAAAGGATAACATTGATATTTCTGACCTTAAGCCACATGAACTGAAATCTGTATTCTTGTAATGCGCCATTCTTTTTTCTCGTTTTTGCTACCTTTGTGTGTTATGAATATTTTTTACTCATACTTAAGCTTTGCCTAATTCAGTTGTCATGAATGCATACATTTGTGAATGATTTCTTTATTATGAACTGTCAACCAATGTCGCCTTTATGTTGCTGTATTACATTTGTGCGCTCCTTTTTACCATTACATTTTTCTTTACAGTGTACTTAGTGTTCAATGCTTCCTTGTTTGATATTAGTATCTAATCTTCCTCTTACTTAGAAACTTGTAGTCACTTTTTTTTTCTTCGCATAAAAGAACTGCGTTCAGTGTACATAACCTTCTTATCAATTTGTCAAAAAGTGTATGCTTTTCGTGTGTGCAAGTGGTACATTTTTTTTATTGTACGAGCAGTACCTTTTATACTTTATCATATATATCTGTTTTCGTTTCTCTTATTTTTTTTCTGTTTTGATTCTTTGATGTAAGATGCGTCGGGTTGTCGCCGTGTACTGCTGTAGCTTTGTAGGGGACGAGGACTTAGATGATACCCTGTTCGTGTTTACCTGATGCATACAAATAGCTAAGGCGGAAAACAGACCTCTATATTTAGCCTTTCTGTACATAATCGGGGCATATGACAACGTGAACAGGGAACCCTGTGGAACATATTAAAATATACTGGGTGTTTTTTTTTAGAAGGTCCAAAATTCTCACAAAAAGGTAAATTGTTTTAGATTTATTTTAGCACAGGGGCTATAATGGAGGCTACGGCGGGTGCCAGGCAAGAGGAAAACTGCTTTAATTAGTTCGCTGATTAACTAAATATGTTAATAAACTTCTAATTTTTATTTTAGGGGGTATGTTGTATTCGCATAATTGGCGATCGTCGTCCAAACAGTCCAACCGAGAAAAAAAAATTTGATTAAAAATTTTCCACGCACGTTACGAGGCGCGAAAAAGTCACCCTGGTAGGCATCTTCTCACCATAATTCAGCGGCGGTGAGCGCCTCTGACGTAGTTCGTTCCGCCCTGCGCTTTGCGTCACACGGCTGACGTCACCTGAATCCCGGACGGGCGGAATGCGCTATCGCTGCTTGTTTCGCTTCACTCCGCGGCCACACGGAATGCCGCGTTGGAACAAAAACGCACTGACACAAAGCTCAGGGCGTAGCGAACTACGTCACAGGCGCTCACAGAGGGTGTGTTAGCGTGTGAAGCTGCCTACCAGGGTGACTTTTTCTTGCTTCGTAACGCGAGCAAAACATTTTTTCATGAAATATTTTTTCTTCGCTGGACTGTTTGGAAGACGATCTCCAATTCTGCTAATACAACATATCCCCTAAAATAAAAATTATAAAAGTTTATTAACGTATTCAGTTAATCAGTGTACTAATTAAAGTAGTTTGCCTCTTACCCGGCGTCCGCCGTAGTCCTCAGTATAGCCCCAGGGTTGAAATAAATATAAAGGAATTTACCTTTCTTTCAAAATTTTGTAGCTTCTAAAAAACACCCGATATAGGTAACAGCCATGAGGTAATAGATTTTCTACAGCAAATCTACCGAGATAATAAAGTTCAAATAACATGGCAAGGAATAAAATGTGCCACAACTGTGGCAGTACACAAAGGATAAAGGCAAGATTGTCCTACATCACTGCTGCTGCTCTTGCTTTATGTGATAAATATGGAAAGAAGGCTACAAGGAAGCGATCTAGGTTATAATCTGTCGTACAGATTAGGCGGA
This sequence comes from Amblyomma mixtum, assembly GCF_055824585.1. Lineage (NCBI taxonomy): Eukaryota > Metazoa > Arthropoda > Arachnida > Ixodida > Ixodidae > Amblyomma > Amblyomma mixtum. The sequence continues at coordinate 324,005,814 of NC_143014.1, forward strand.
AATGCAGTTGAGCAGCGGCTCCGGATGAAAAGCATGCGGACCATGTTGTACTGTTCGCAGATAACGAGGAAGATTTGAAAACCTTGGTTAATTGTTGTGGAGACGAAGGAAATGCTCTTGGTTTCAAGTTCAGCGCAAGTAAGTCAATTGTGATGATTTTGAACGATACAACTGATGAGGTGCTTACGATATAAGGCCCCGTCATACCCAGAGTGGCCGAATACAATACCTCGGGATATGCCTAAACCAAGGGCAGATATACAGAGAAAAGCATGAACAGTTTCTTAGGGCAAACGGGCGAAGAGACGCCGGGTATAATGAAGCATAGGGCACTATGGAGGTACAAAAAATGTGAAGTACTGAGACGTATTTGGAAAGGAATAAAGGTGCCAGGGCTTACTTTCGGGAATGCACTTCTGTGCTTAAGTGCAAAACCACAAACGAGGCAGTACAAGGGCATATGACCTGAGCATCGTTCCAAGCACGGGAAGCTAGGAGTAAAATACTACATGGATATAGCCTGAAGAAATTGGACGGTAACAAGTGGGCAGCTAAGTTATTTAAATACTTATGTAGAAAGGGCGCTGACTCAGAGTGGTGGAAAAGAACTAAGAAACTAACCAGTAAGTATGCCGGAGACGCGGTCGGAGAAACAAAGAGCATTAAACGACAGTTTAAAAACGCGGAAGTTAAAAATTGGAGTAATTCAATGGAAAAGAAGCGTAGTGTAGAACTACACCAATACCGGAAGAGGCAGATCAGGAAAGAAACGAATTTTTCCATGGTAACTCAAGAGGCAGTGCCCTACACTTTGAAGCTAGGTCAGAGTGTCTTAGGACGCGCAGCTACAGAAAAAAAATTCAACGAATAATTTGACACATGTACTGTGTGTGGTAGATCTGGTGAAACAATTGAACACCTCATACTCAAATGTGATGGAATCCATCCCGATGTCGATACAGGCACAGTCACCCTTTCTGAGGCCCTAGGGTTTAAAGATAACAATTTTCATGTAAAAAAATGTGCAGTGGAAGTTAGCAAAAAGCGATTGGAGGATTGGTGGCTGAAAACCGGAGAGGTGACATAATGTTAGAAGTGTAGGAAACAGTAGTGAAAGAAGATGGCGAATCTTAATGTGAATTAACAACACAGTTGACCAAAAATAAAAGAAAAAAAGCTGAGCATGGTGGCAATTGCCACCACCCCGTTTCAAAGGGGGCGCTATCCATCCATCCATCCATCCATCCATCCATCCATCCATCCATCCATCCATCCATCCATCCATCCATCCATCCATCCATCCATCCATCCATCCATCCATCCATCCATCCATCCATCCATCCATCCATCCATCCATCCATCCATCCGTCCGTCCGTCCGTCCGTCCGTCCGTCCGTCCGTCCGTCCGTCCGTCCGTCCGTCCGTCCGTCCGTCCGTCCGTCCGTCCGTCCGTCCGTCCGTCCGTCCGTCCGTCCGTCCGTCCGTCCGTCCGTCCGTCCGTCCGTCCGTCCGTCCGTCCGTCCGTCCGTCCGTCCGTCCGTCCGTCCGTCCGTCCGTCCGTCCGTCCGTCCGTCCGTCCGTCCGTCCGTCCGTCCGTCCGTCCGTCCGTCCGTCCGTCCGTCCGTCCGTCCGTCCGTCCGTCCGTCCGTCCGTCCGTCCGTCCGTCCGTCCGTCCGTCCGTCCGTCCGTCCGTCCGTCCGTCCGTCCGTCCGTCCGTCCGTCCGTCCGTCCGTCCGTCCGTCCGTCCGTCCGTCCGTCCGTCCGTCCGTCCGTCCGTCCGTCCGTCCGTCCGTCCGTCCGTCCGTCCGTCCGTCCGTCCGTCCGTCCGTCCGTCCGTCCGTCCGTCCGTCCGTCTGTCCATCCGTCCAACGACGACATATTTTGTTTCAATAACGAAGTCCGCAAATCGATAACTACTTAGGTGAAAAAATGCGACTACCCACAACCATCTGTTTCCGGCGGCGCTGCAAACGAAAGCTTGGAAAAGCGGACAGCTGCTGGCGACGCATATGGGGTCATGCGAAAAGCCGCAGCCGCTGCACGGCTGCACTGTCTACCTAGTTCTAAGGCTATAACCTAGTTCCCCGTAACTACGTCGCCGAATAAGGCATGATGGTGATGTTGGCGAACGCTACTGCTTTTGGTTTTTATTTTCGCATATTGTGTGGCTTAGTGTACTCTACACAGCTTGGCTCATGCCATTTAGTGTACGTGCGTATACCTCGGGAACGCGAGCGGTCGCAGGCCCCTCTAGCCTGACATGCTGCAGCATCGCCTCTGTTTTGTGTGTGTTTATATCACGCCATGGGACACCTTGCACGCTCTTTGCTGGAGCGAGCACCGCTGGCAGTCTCGCTACCATAGTCTTCTGTGTGCTACCTTGATTGATTTTTGCTTCTACATTTCGCGGTCGTCGGCTCTGCCTCACGTCCGCTGATACCGGTTAGAACAGGCGAAGAATGAACACATGCTTTGGCACGTCTACTCGGTTCGACTACGTTAAAACCCAACACTTTTTTCCCGGGTTCCTAAGTCATTGCAATACGGGAAGATAGAAAATACAGCTACCATCACGTTTTCCCTCGCCACAGCTTCGTACCGTGTTTGCGTTGATGGAGATACAAGTGAAGATGCAGAAGAGGAACGGGGCCGGTGCTTTAGCGGTGCTCAAAGCGGGGGCTGCTCTCATCCTAGCTTTTTCTATACTGGAAGCTCCTCTGTCGCTCAGTGCTAGTGAAACGCGTTACAAGTACAGCATGAGGGCTTAAAGTGCTCCAATTGCCGTGCACTTTCCTCATGCAAAGCCATTGTTAGCAACGTTGAGTACAGCGGGCTGCTGTTACCTGTTTTGTCTTATATAATCAGCCTCACAACATGAACTTCACCCAGCCGTAGGTTATTAGAAAACACTTTAAATAAGTTCGATTTTATTACGCGCATCCCTGCTTCACTTCTGAGCTTCATTTCCGATGTATATTCGTTATATGCTGGCAGCCCCCTCAATTAAAAAAAAATAAAGTTAATATTGCCTTGCCCGAAATTTCGCGTGTACATTCGCTCAGGAACGAAGCAACTTGAGTTATCGAAGCTGTAAGCCTGCACCATGTAACCCCATGTATATTTCCCCTCTCTTTTTTGTTCTCTGCCACTATAGCCTCCAACCTATATGTACGCCCCCCTTATGCAATGCCTCCGAGCCTTTAAGGGACAAATAAATGAAATGAAATGAAATGCAGTTTCTTCATTTGTTTCTCTCGATGTGTCAAACTGCGCCCAGATTTTCTGGTAACTTTCTGCTGACAGGAGTATATACAAAGAAGGAACAGTCCACCAGTCTTGTATTAACAAAGAAGCATAGAATGTAAAAGTTACTACAAGATTATTAGAGTAAATAGAATGTTAATAAAAATTCGAAACAAATTTGTTAGCCATTTTTTTAAGGGTCAGATAAGCGAGCACTTCAGTGTGATTGATTTGTGCTCCAGCAGTGATCGAACCTAGTGCAGTTAACAGCAGGTACTAAGGAGATGTGTGCTGGCCACGAGTCAAGGCTATTGGCGTTACATTCTGTGCTTATATAACGTACCAGTGATAATCCAAGTTTTGACTTTCATCGTGAGACCAGTCATTTGTCAATCAAGCTTGAGTGAGTATGGATGCAGTCAAGGAGGTAAGGGACCGGGCCGTGGTGCGTCTGCTGCAATGTGCTTGCCTCGAACGACTACTATGCAAGGCTGTATTATTGTTTTTTGGATACCACCAAGTTTTGTCCATATGACATTACCTCCACCTCCCGAAGTGTCATTATGCTGATGAACGTGTTTTTGAATGACAAGCATGAGGAAGAACGTTAAACGGAAAGCTTAAATGCACGTAGGCGGTATTTTAGCCTTTGGAAATACCGTTGTGTAAAGCTTACCACAGGCAGGAAGGAAGGCAGACAGAACTTTTCTAAGCTGTTTACGCCAACAGTGAACGAAAAAAAAACTTTGAGGTGGCAAGAGTGATATGAGCGCTTTGCAGCCATGGATAATTGGCAAGGCCATAACGCGTTTGCCGCTCTTTGCTCGTACATTGCGCACAGCTTTCTACATAGAAACAGAGTCGCGATTTTCTGCCTCGCCTGAATGCAATACGATAGATAACTGAGCCCGTGAAACAAACCTGAAAACGATAAGTGTGCGCTCCTACAGCGATAAAGGAAGAAAAGTTCTTCTAAAACGATAAGACTTCGCGGCAGTATCCTATCAGGCTTGCGCGTTCGCTACTTAAAGGTTCGGGGGAAATACTTTAAATTTGTGGCTTTTCGCAGGGCGACTCCTTCCTGCAAGTGAAGTGTTATTGAACACAGAGCCATCGAACATAGTCGCACAATATTTTGCAGATGGCGTCGACGCGTTTCTCCTGCGAGCCCTGCTGCATGCTTTTCAACGGCCCCGTGCCCTACCACGACCACCTGAAGAGCGTCAAACACCTAAAGAATATGGAAAGCCAGATGCACTACGAAAGACGGGCCGAAGGCGGAAGACCCGCCGCTGAGGCCGCCACCCTGGATACCCACGCATCCGCGGCGTCTGCTGCCGCTGTTACTACTCTGGCGCAGAACACTGGGCTGCCGTTCCAGTGCAATGTCTGCAACGTGTCCATGACGTGTAAAGAGGCCCTGATTGCCCATACAAGCGTGAGTTGAATTCCGGGAACAAATTGCTGTCAGTTAACCTTTGCTCAGACGGAAATATTCTTCGAAACTTATTTGCAGTTGGACACCACCACCACGGACCTGAAAGCGCGTTTCAGGTGTCCTTCTGGAGCAGGGAGCCAGTTATGCACGTTTTGTAGCGCAACAGAACTTTTTGTACCGCAACAGACCTTTTTGTAGCGCAACAGAACAGCAGAATTTTGTGCATTTACCAGAGAAAAGTACTACAGATCTGCAGACTACAGAAAACTACTATACAGTACAATAGACAAATGCTATGAAAGAACAGAAAAATTGGTCGTGATGACAAAAGTACTTTTGATTGTGGTGTGTAATGCAAAGCTGTTACTATGGAACTACAGGACACACCCTGCACATTCCCCCTCTGGCAGCCTCAACTATTGACTGAATCTTTTCTTGCCAAATTGAGAGCGGACACACATTTTGTTTCTTTCCATTACAGGGCAAGAAGCACCGAAAGGCGTTGAAGAGAGAAGAGGTTCTGCGTGAGATCTCGCTTGACGAAGGCGTACGCGCACTGTCCTTATCCGAGTCAGCACCCAGCCAGACAGTGATCTCGCCCGTAACACCCGCATCCGTACCGCAGCATCAGCCGATGGAAGATCTGGAACATGTGAACCTCTCATGTGAATACTGTGGCATTGTTCTCTTCTGGAACATTGAGTACAAATTGGAGCACTTGGAGACTGACGAGCACTACAACAAAAAACTCCAGGAAATCGGGCGACAAGGTGCCACGCCGCAACCGTAGCCGAAAATGGCGACAGTCAGGCAAGTCATTGAGAACCCGTAAATTTAGCTCCTTTTTAATGAGCAGAGTAACAACTACTTCGGTGATCCCTAAGAACATTTGCCTGTGTGCCTGATGAGAAGCTGCTGCTATTTCACAACGAAGCCACCAGAATGCCTTGAGAGTTTCTAATGAGTTTTCTTCTGAGTTTTTACTGTGTTTCTAAAGAAGGTTCGCCGCCGTGTTTCTTCGGCACTTGATGTGCAAGTTTTTTCTGAGTTCTCAATGGGTACCTGCCAATGAGTCTGTTGCTTTTCAGCAGAAAATCAGCTATGTGTATTTGGTTTCTGGATGCTGACACTACAAGCAGTTGGTGACGATCTTTTTATGCAGATGCAAAGCAGAAACAGACGTTGCATATTTGGGAAAGTGTACTTTTATTTACAATAACCTGCAGCCAGTCTTCAATGTCGTGCATGCAGTAGCCTGTCTTGTACGGTGTGCAAGGAAATAAACTCACTTTATTTCCCTGCACATCATAGAAGGCAGGCTGTTCCTCAAATGAAGTGGTGTTGTTTCAATGTGGGCACAGGTGTACCTGAAAGAGACCAAAAGAAATCGGTTTTTATTACAGCATGTAGTACTGCAGTAAACAGAACTTATAAATTTCATGCTCGTGAAAACCAGCCCATCATCCTTCGAAAATGGCAAATAAACCTGCCTTTTCTGCTCATTCCTAGTAGGCATGCATGCATGCAGAGGACATTAAATATATGGTCCCACAGTATATCCATACTACAACAATGGATGGCTAAAGCAATGAAGATGACAAAAAGTTTGCAAAGAGTTAACAACCAAAGTATACGTTGTACAAGAATTTGGACTTTCCTGTAACCCAGCTTTACAACCCAACACCCAACATGGGTAAAATTTCAGAACTGTACATTTAGCTTCACTAAAGAATATTTCCACTATTCCAGTTTCTATTTTTTACGGCAAGTTAGCAGTGCTATTCCTCTAACAACTGATACATTCAGTGAGCCAAAACCTATTACATTATGAGCAGTGAACCCTTTGCAGCGATGGCGTAGAGGTGTAGTAGCTGCCTCATGTGCGAGAGTATTGCGGTTCGAATCCTTGTCTCTCCCAAATTCACAAACGGGTTAAAAAATCCTCGGGTTGAAGGAATTCAGTTAATTGGTCTGGGGCGCGCCGTCATCAACACGTGCACTCTCTCATAAGAACAGGTTCTGACCACCCTGATTCAGTGTGTGGCCCCAACCTCTCATAAATACAGAACTTAACCCACAACTCTCAGTGCTCAGCGCCAGCGAAAGCAACTGATCAAGAATGCGCTCTGTCCGGTGACACAGCAGAAGGTGCGAATAACGATCAGGGGAACGTGCATTGTCTGTCATAAAGCAAGAAAAGCTGCTAACCAGTGGCGTACTTACCAATAACTGCATCGACACGGACAGGGTCCACGGCCCCCTTTACTGGTCGGTACTTCCTTGAATTTGTTCCTTTCCTGTAGAGCGATTTTCCTTTTAGCTCGTCGAGCGTGAAAGCGGCTCTTAGCAAATGGCGCGCAAATTTTGCTGGCGCTGTTTTGCAGTGCGCATGCAACCGGCTTAGCAGTGTTTTGCACCATAACGCCGCCTCCAATGTTCGTCTGCAATTTTAAAAACAAAGCAAGCATGAATGCGTCATTTACTCGAAATCACATTGACCATTCCAAGGGACACTGCATTCCATACTTGCAGTACATCCTATTGTTCTGCATCACACTCCTTGGCAAATGCACTGAAGCAGTGCACAAATGAAATACAGTCGAGCTCACTTATAATGAACCGGGCGGTCATGGGGATTGCGTTGACTATAACCGAGGTTCGTAGTAAGTGGACTTTTCTTCTTACAGGCATTCGGCACTTGGCGGTAGGTCGGCCTCTGCGTCTCCGGCTCTCATCAAAATTGTACGGATGCAGCGACGAAGCTAGTGACACATATCTGCACGTGGAATGTTGTATTGCACTGTCCTTTTATGTGCGCTGCTTCCGCATGCCAGCAGCAAATAAATTGGAGAAGCATTTGGAAAACACACATCACGTCGCCAGTTGGGCAGCAAGGCATGCCATGTGACTGGTTGACAGCCAGTCACACGTTATACCTCGCTGGCCAGCTGTTGATTTGAGTTCTCAAATGCTGGCATTGGTTAATCACCGAGTCTCTGTACCATTTTCACCACTGCCCCTCTTTTGCGTGCACCAGGCTTCTGCTACTACTTTAGACCAACTCGCACACATGCATGCACTTGCTGACAGTGCATTCAGTCAGTGTGCGCTTGACCGCTGGTTTCAATGCTGAATTGCATTGCTTTAACGTGGGTACGACGCGTTCTCACTTGCTCCAGTTGAGCTCTCTTGGTCGTTTATGCTATTACACGCAGAGCCATTGCTCTAACACATATTTTGACAGTCGCACCACCCTCATTCATAATAACTGAGCGTTCATCATAACTGCAGTTTTTAAAGGTAGGCTAAACTGCATATCAAATATTGCCACAGAGACTGCCAACCTTTGCCAAGCTCCAAACAAAAGGAACTAGCTTATCACAAGTGCATTAATGATTCAAATTTACGCTGAACGACGGAAGAATAGACTGAATAGGTTTTGCAATAGCTCACTTATACACACCTTCTGTAGATCATAATTAAGTATCGAGTTTTTAGTTCACACTGAAAAACACCGAAATAAAAGTGGGCCGAATTCAACTTCCAAAATTGGTTAATATCGGACATACTGTCACAGTTGCCTACCTTATTTGCAAAAGTTGCACTGAGTTAGTGCATAAAAGAAACAAAACACGAAAGCTAGGGGTATGCACGCGTGCCATCATGTCGAGTCGCTGCTGTGCTGCATGACACACATCTGCATGCGGCCGCCGCGGTGGCTCAGTGGCTACGGCGCTCGGCTGCTGTCCCGGAAGACGAAGGTTAGATCCTGGTCGCGACGGTCGAATTTCGATGGAGGCGAAATTCTTGAGGTCCGTGCACTGTGCGATGTCAGTGCGCGTTAAAGAACCCGAGGTGTTGGAAATTTCCGGAGCCCTTCACTGCGGCGTGTCTTATAGCCTTAGTCGCTTTGGGACGTTAAACCCGAAGAAGCAAACAATCTTTTGCATGCATTCAGAAAGTGCCACCACTCTCCTCCCTGCTAGCAAAGCGATAACATAATAAAGAGATTTTTAAAAGGCAACTTTAACTTGCGTCTTAATCTGATGGCTCCATCACTTAGATTTTTCATTTTTAAGATGTCTGGTGCACTTGTCTTAAAGGCATAGCTCGAAGTATGGCCACATGTATATTATTTGCTGTTGAATCGATGGCTAGAGCTCACAAAAAAGCGAAGACATGGAGCAGAGCATGTAGCTGCTATTTTGAGTGTGCAGCAAGAGATGATGTCGCAACCACTGCAGCACAATGGCTCTGGACTACCAGGCACGGCAAGCGTAGAGCTCGCTCTGACATTGGTTTAAAGTTTCTGCGGCAGCCTTATTCTGTGACCATGTGCACTATTTTATCCTTTAAGAAACACCGTTATGGACATCGCAGATGGCTCTGGCAAGCATGTACAAGCCGTACAGTTAACGGCTAGAATAGGGTGAGCGTAAATTAGTGAACGGTACATTCCCATGCGAAAATACGGGTGCCGGGGCCATTCGCATTTGCGTTTCACATAAAACACACTAGTACATTTACAGTGAGTATCATCTTTTACTTCTTCGTATGAAGAAGCGAGAACTAGGAATCAGCATTAGACTAGCCCCACAAGAGCTACAGTGCAGTGCCATTCCTTTAGAGAACTGTGCCACCCTGGCACCAATTCCTTTTGAGACAGTGAAAGTGCAGGGCGTTATACATTTCTGTTAGCGTTAAGGAACACAGCCTGCCGCAGAGACATCTGAAACAAAGAACTTATTAAATTTTCTACAAAACTAGCACTCGCTATATGTCCTGCTATATTATTCCCAGGGCGCTGGTGTCTTTGCACACAGAGTTGTGCAGAAAGTGCGCAAACTGAACGATTTCAGCGGGAAATGCTGGTTCCAAATCATTTTTGTAGGTTTTCACCAACCTCTCGGCCTGCTGCGCCAGAGAGGCCTCGCTCCCAACCTCTGTCAACAATTTTATGGATCCGAACCTTTCGCAGAGCTCAGCGTAGGCAGCCTTTCGCAAGCACAAAGCAGAGCCTAGGCTATCCAGCACGACACTGAAGGCCTCCACAGAAAATTTTTCTCTACCTCGTAGCGCACTATCGCTTTTTCAGTCCGGGTGCTTACTCAAAATGACACGCTTGCCCTTATCCTGATAACATTTATTTATACTTAGCGTGGGTGCTCTTTCCTCGAAGGTATCTAAAAGAGGTCGCAACGAATTAACAAAGCCTTCTATGGCGCTCAGAAGATCTACAGCAGTTGAAATGTCTAATCCTGGTTTCTGAACTGCTACACTCGTTATCCCAAAGCGCTCCAAGATTTCACTCCAGAAATTGCCATGAATGCGGTGTCCAGGTTTGTCATCTTCTTAAAGAGGAAGTGCGCTTCGTTCCGAGTGTCACCGTTTTATTCTTTGTTCTTTGAGATCGCTTCAAGACAGCACAAAAGTGCTTTGAAATTTTTCAAAATTATTTCGTTTATTTCACGGCACAGCTTATCTCTGTTCCTATCCACAACTCCGCAAAATTCAAACTGTTTCAAAATTCAAAATTCGAGGCTTCGAACATCAAGACGTATGCTGACACATGTGTAAGCGCTCCATCAGTGTCTTTATCTCAAAAAGAACTTCGCTTCCTGAATTGCACATCTTAGCTTGTGTAGGCGTGCAGAATCCCAATGCATGAATGAGCTCTTTGCTTTGTTTTCTATTTTGGTGCCTGAATGTATTTATACGTGCAGCGTGCCAAATCAATGCCAGTTGTTAGTTCAGCGCTGTGTTGTCCGTTTCTTTCTCTGCTCTCTTCTTTGGCTTTCGGCCTTGCGCTGTTTCAAATCAAACAATGAATAACCAGCTCGACCATCAGCTTGTGCTTTCAAGCAATGAAACGTTTCCTAGACGTGAGATTGCGTCCATCAGCGCTGCATGCAGATCAAATCTTACTGTGGAAAACAGGTAAAGCGACAACCAACGCAAACGGTAAAAGAATTTTCCATATAAGGAGAGTTGAGCTTGCGATTTACGCTATGCTGCTATACTGCTGGCATCATGTCGACAAAGTGCGCGGCTGCGGAAAGGAATACGAGGAATGCGGAAAGCACCATGTATACCTCTCGGCCACTGCCCTTCACCCCCGATCTCGAAAGCTGGTGTCAACTGTCTGGAGCTCAGGTTTTAACGTGCGTTCCCCTCTCTTCAAAAAAGAGAATGGGTGACTGGCGCTTCTGCCTCGCGCTAACCCCTTTTGTGGGTTGGGCTTTGTCAACATACCTCTCCCGGTCTACATCATGCATCAGAGCACGTGCGTAATTCTGGCCCGATAGGCAAAGCACGCCACGAACCGAGAGGGTTATAATTGGGAGAAGAAATGCTTCGAGGCGTCCCTAATCGGGAGAATAAAGAGGAGGGGGACCGCTCGTCACAAGCTAGCTTAGCCGGTTCAGAAGCTAAAGTGGACGGCTTTGCTCATCGAGGAACGCCCTTTTGATGTCGCGTTGTTTACACCAGGCAGAAGTCTAAGGAGAGGTCTGCTTCGTCTGAGAAAGAATCAACATATGCAACACGTTTATTGCAGGTACAGCTTTGTCCAATGCGCAAAAATGCCGTCGTGCGCCGAGTGTATCTGCAGCCTCGAAGATTCGCAGGCCGGGCTGAGACTCCTGGAAGGCCACATGAGCGTTACTGAAAACGTCCAATTTCTTACTGCCTCACGCCGTTCATACTTGAGGTCGATTACAGGAAACTTCAGCATTACCATCCGAGGCACGTCTCCAAGACCTCAAAGACCCGAGCGCAGTTATTTTAGTGATAATATTTTGAAACGAAGGCAAGACTTGATTTTGATTATATTTTCTGCATTATTGCTCAGTCGATACAGATGCACTGCATGCCTACCGGCAATCTGCGTAGTAGGCGTATACGGTCGACTGAGGTCCGGCAACCACGTAGGTCTGTCAAGATGTGCGGTTTTAAAAGATTAGAAAAACTTTTCCGTCTCTACAGTACACGGGCTTTAAGTGATTCTAGGTAAATACAGTAATGGACGCAGCGCATAAGTCTGTTCATTTGAACCGGCATGTATTTTGCAACGCGCAGTGGCTTGCCCGACCGAGGCGCGCAAAGATGAACGAGCCCACCATTGGCACCGCACTGATGCCGCAGTCCTCGAAGAGAAAAATATAAATTTACTTTTGAACACAAATTTTGCTTCTGGCATATTCTTTCGCTTAACTCAGCGCTTTATTCTCTTCAGCTCCCTCTTTAGATATCCAGCTGTATTTATTGATTTACATCGCGTTCACAGCACCTATTCCAAATTCCTATGCACAGGCAGGAATACCTTTCGACGGGGGAGAAAAGTGAGAAGGAAAAGAAAAAGGGAGGTCATTTTTTTACCAAGACAATGACCATATTGCACTCACAGAAGAGAGCACATGTGCTGTTGGCACGCGCGTGTCAGCTCAAAAAAGTCGACTTGATCTTATAAGCACTTCTACTTGGCCTCCATTTGAATGTTTCCTTCCTCCACTATGTCCCAACTTTGCACAACGCTCACTAGCATAGCGGCGCGATCATCTTAGCGGCTGTTGAGCGAGGAGTTCTCGAGTCTACTACAGCAAATAAAACGCGTTTAAAACTTTTTCTAGGGCGTTTCACACAATTTAAGATGTGTGTTTTCACATACAACCAGTATTTATTGCGGAAAAGTGGTGCACGCGCTACCGGTACCACGCTTTGCACTAGCCGCAACAAGCAGACGCTCCGAACCTGTCCGGAATCCAGTCTCAAACATGCGTCACTTCCGGCGGGCGGCAATGGCGCCCGTTTTTCCAGTTTCGGTATTGAAACCTATGATTTTTGCGTGCCGTTGGCACCGTAAGTGCTTGAAACTGGAGCGTAATGTTTTGTGGGTAGCATAATACGGTGCTGTACTATGAAAAAACAACCTTTTTACGGTTTGAAAAATTTCGGTCCAGTAGGCCTTTAACAGTAACGTTACGGTGCACTCGTCGACACGACACGTTCCTGGGGGAATATCGCGCACACTGCGTAAATGCTGAAAGATGTGTTAATATTCCCAAGCGCTCATTTAGCGGATGAATGAGATATTTACTAACCAAGCAACAGAGAAAAACACGCAGCAGATATCGAAATCAACGCCACGGGAGCTTGAGCAGTCGCGGAGTGCAGCCGTCCCTTATAAAAATGGTCTATAGACTTTCTATAGACTTTTATAGACTCTATAGACATCCTATAGACTTTTACTTTTGTCTATAGACAGTCTATAGAAAATCTAGACTAAAGTCTATAGCTGACTAAATTTCCTTTTGTCTATAGACTGTCTATAGACTCTCTATAGACTAAAGTCTATAGCAGCCTCAATTTCCTTTAGTCTATCGACGGTCTATAGATTCTTCATAGACTTAAGTCCATAACTACCTCAATTTCCTTTCGTCTATAGACGGTCTATAGACACTCTGTAGACTAAAGTCTACAGCTGGCTCAATTTCCTTTTGTCTATAGACGGTCTATAGATTGCCTATAGACTAACGTCTATAGCTGTCTCAATTTCCTTTCGTCTATAGACGGTCTATAGACTGCCTATAGACTAAGGTCTATAGCTGTCTCAATTTCCTTTCGTCTATAGACGGTCTATAGACTCCCTATAGACTTAGGTCTATAACTACCTCAATTTCCTTTCGTCTATAGACAGTCTATAGACTTGCTATAGCCTAAGGTCTATAGCTACCTCAATTTCCTTTCGTCTATAGACGGTCTATAGACTCGATATAGACTAAGGTCTATAGCTGCCACAATTTTCTTTTGTCTATAGATGGTCTATAGACTCTCTATAGACTAAGGTCTATAGTTGCCTCAATTTCTTTTTGTCTATAGACGTCCTATAGACTAAAGTCTATAGCTGGCTCAATTTTCTTTCGTCTATAGATGGTCTATAGACTGTCTGTTGACTAAGGTCTATAGCCTCAATTTGCTTTCGTCTGTAGACGTTCTATAGACTCTCTATAGGCTACAGTCTACAACTACCTCAATTTCCTTTCGTCTATTCAGTGTACACTATAGATAGTCTGCTGTCTATAGACCAGTCTATAACAATCATAATTTTATCTAAAAATGTTCGATACACTGACTTTCGACTAAGTATAGAACAATGTCAATTTCTTTTTGCAGTGCATGCTGCGGGGACCTGCATCTGGTGACCGCAACTATGTCGGGAGTCCTCCGCCTCCTTCGCTATTACGGAAATTTAAAAAGTATTGCGTGGGGACATTACAACACCCTCCTGTATATTTTCAGGAGCCTTGACAAGCTCCTTTTCGTTATATCGTGACGTATATTGTCAATACAATTAAATATTTAATGCTAACAAGTAAGTGGCGGAAAGGCAGCCGTTCTTGAAGTAAGGGTGCCGCAAACTGTACTACATCGAATGAATACGCTGTCCCTTAAAGGAATCGCTCGACACAATTCCATTCCATCTTCCGATCGTTACTGTCCAACGCGCTGAAATCAGAAACATTTCATCAACGCTTCTACATTCCTCTTTAAAACGTCCTGAAAATAAAAGGGGAAAGACGGGTGTGAGAATTCAAGGAAGCGCCCATCCCTTAGAAACACCTCAGAATAGTCTCAAAGAGCCTGGTCCTCTGTGCGATTAACATCTCCCATTTATATCTTTGCAGTTTGTATTCACGTGCACCGACGCAACAATCACAAAACCAGAATTTTTTCGTTCCTACCCTTGCACCTGTTGCTTCGGAGCCAATGACACGCTGATGTAGAGCATATCAGTTTTCTAAACACGAACACATGCAAAAAAGACGTTATGCTATGCAACATTATAATTTGAGAATTGTACCACATACTATTCGGTGGGAGATGCGGCGCGTATACGGTCAAGCAGTTAGATTTCGGTTCTGTTTTCACGAAAACAATAAGGTTTTTAGAGGGTATGCGAAGAATTTACGCTTAGAAACCAGTTGCCTTCTGTGGTTTTGGATATCAGATCAAGCTGCACGCGGCAAGAGTGCGAGCGATAAAGGTACGACCGTGAAATGGGTTTCTGTTTCACGTTTTACCGTTTTACCGCGAGACGGCGGAAAATCATTCGGGCTGCAAACAACCCTGTGCGTGGCTGCATCTGCATCGGCGGCGTCGGAATTTTTTTCGCGGATTACGTTTTCTTCAAAATCCAGCTTCATCGTCCGCTTACGGTAAGTCTATACGGTTATATTTTACTCATTTGGTCTCCTAAACCACTCTAAGCAGAGCTGTGTGTGCAGAACAGATTATGTGCGCAGTGACAAACGTCCTATCTTCGTTTCTAAGGCGGAAGCCATCGGATTCTCGACTAATGCCGCTGTCTTTACTAACGCGCGGGAAGGCAGTCTGTGCGATGCCCTTGATGATAAGCCGCTCCTCGCGAGCTGTCTACTAGAGTTTTCGTGTTTCAAGGTAGATGCGCGGCCAGAAATGTAGTTTAGCCTGTGAATGACGGCCGAAATGGAACTGTGCGTTAGTTATTGCCGTGTGAGCTAATTTACTTTGCACCTCCGAAAACGTACTTACATACACTCTCGTTCTGGGATGGATTACATTTATTTTCTAATCTTTGTGTTATCGCCTGTCTGGACCTTGGAGTCCTGTTCTTTTTGAGGTGTGCATTTCCTTGCTACGTATGGACGCTCGCTCGGTGCGCGTCGTGGACGCCGACGTTTCAGCAAAGGTGTCTTCGCTACAGATTGGAGCGCGAGACGTTTGTCAAAGTTGTAGTCAAGCGGCGCTGGAGGAATGCTTATAGTGTGATGGTATAAAATTCATTGCCGGCGCGAATGGCCGGCGTGCTCAAACACCGCGAAGAACCCACGAGCTCCATCCCGTCTCCCCTTCGTTGCACACGTACGGATTTCCCCATGTCTGTCATCAGAGCCGTTGGCCGCCCCCGCTGGCCTGCGGGCACTTCATTTTGAAAGCGGGGTAAAGGTCGGCTCGACAAGAGGTGGCTTACATTTCGTTCCGAGTGGTTCGTTCATGAATCCCGCTCACGCGTGCACAGATTTCTCTAATACCATTTGCGCGAGAGGCAAAGTATGTGTTTCTGTTTTCAGACTGCTAAGTTACGAAAGCGCCGATGTAATTCGCCGCTTATTTGCGCTTAAAATTAAATTATGCTCTCGTGTTATTATAGCTGCGCCTGTTGAAGGCGTTAATTGTTTCATTTAAATGCTTCCTATTTTGAGCGCGTTCAATTCTTTCTTTGACAGTAATTTGTTGTCCCAAACTCGCGACTGCTTTTGAAACGGCGCAGCTGCAGCCTCTGTGTGCTGTATGAGTTTTCTGAATAATGAGCGCGGCATGGAAGCGCTGCAACCCGCTTGTTTCTAAGAGCGCGCGCAGATGTATGAGTATGCTGTTCCATCTTTGTGCTTCAAGCCAAATCTTTAACTGGCTCTGGTGTTGCAACGATAAATGAACCTTATAAAAAAGGTGCCTTTTGGCTACACTGCTGGCATATTCATGTTGTAATTTGACACATGAGATGGCATTTCATAGTTTCTTTTTGTTAATATAACGTTTGAGTGGAGTACTTGCGTGTTTCGATCAAAGTTATCAGAAATATTCATCGTCTGCTGCTACGAACAGCCTAAACAAGCGGAATACGCAGCAATGGTTCTGGTGGCGCATTTCCACTTACTCTGGGTGAACGACTTGTCCGCCATGAAAGGAGTGGTACTTTACCCAGAGGATAAGGCCATTTGGACCAGATTCATTGCTGCGTCTGCCGCTTGTTTCAGCTGTTCGTAGTGGCAGACGAATATTTCTGATAACGTTGATCTAAACACGCAAGTGCTGCACTCAATCATTATGTGAACAAAAAGGAACCACGAAATGACATTTCACTCGTAAAATTACAGCATGAATATGCCAGCAGTGTAGCTAAAAGGCACCTTTTTTACAAGGTACATTTAGCGATGCAACACCACAGCCAGTTAAAAATTTGGCCGGGTATACCAGGCTTCACGCAGGGTATTTTGAAGCGCTTCTTCTATAGCGGTTGTAAGAATAAATGCTGCAATATTCTCCTTTTTGGATCCCTGTGTAAGGTGCACTGAATCTGTATTTTATGGAGGTGGCATTCTTAGCAGCTCCTTGCGAGTCAATGCAGATATGTGGCACAATTGTTCGAAGTCTTCTGTTACAAATAATGTAAAAGGATTGCCATACAGAAATCAGTATCAGTACTGGATTCAGAGTAGAGTGCTCCAGGGATTATGGGTCTTTGTTACAATGTTTTATGAAGACACTTATAATCCGTCGTGTATTTACTGAAATGACTGCGGCGGCGTGATAGCTCAGTGGCTACCTTATTCGTCTGGCGACCTGAAAGATGCAGTTTCGATTCCGGCCTAGGCGGTCGCATTTTAATAGAGGCAAAATGCTAAAGGCCTGTGTACTCTGCACAGTTGGCCGAAATTATTCCGCAGCCTTTCACTTCAGCGTTTTGTAGCCTGTGTCGCCTTGGGTCTTTGAACCCCATAAAACCAAACCAAAAGATCGAGATTGCCTTTCGAGAATGGCATAGCCAGGATATGCCTTGCATTGTAAAGCACATGTGTAGAGATGGAATGGGAATTTTTTTTTCAGTTCCTCTGTTATATTTTTCTTTTGCGTTGTACAGGTGAACATGCCCGGATGATTGACTGCAGACAACAGGCCGCAAGAATGCTTCTGAGGAAACTAGCCGGACTGTTACTTTCAACATTTATGTTATTGTGGTGCATTCTTACGGTCCATGTATTGCATATTCCCAGCCTGGATACCTTGGAAATAAAACTAAATTTGTAAGTATATTGATTGTGTCATTTGTGAACTCAGTCTGGTGACTTTTTTCAACGGTTGTAGACTGTCTATAGGCAGTTTATAGATAATGGTCTACTAATAGTTTATTAGACAGAGGTCTATAGACTGTCTATAGACAATGGTCCATAGCACTGCCAGGCCACACACCTATGGAATGTCTGTAGACAGTCTATACACATATGTCTACTGGACCAGTAGACTTTTGTCTGTAGACTTTCTATAGACAGTAATCTACAGGAAGTCTATGGTCATAAGTGTATAGGTCGTCTATAGTCCGTCTATAGACAAATGGCTATAGACGGTCTATAGACAACTCTATACGAAATGTATGACCATAAGTCTATAGATCGTCTATAGACTGTCTATAGACATGTGTCTATAGCCTTGCTATAGACCTATAGACTCTCAGTAGACATTTGTCTATAGACTGTCCATAGACAAAAGTCTACTAAAAGTGTATGGCCATAAATCTATAGACTGTCTATAGACCAGTCTAAAGGAATTGTCTATAGACAGTCTATAGACTTCATAGACTAAAGTCTATAGACAGTCTATGGACCTTCTATAGAAATTTTTATAAGGGGTGGGCGAGGCGAAGTGAAAACGGCGAGGACTGTTGGTTGGCGCGGACGGCGAGCCATTGTGTCGACAGCCACCCGACTGCTCGAGTCTCGACGATCGCCACCACCCTCGCCGTACAACTACCATACACTGTAAAAAAAATACTCCACAGTACAGAGAAACCCGCTGGTAATGCGTTGCCGGAGGGTTTTCGTTGCCGGAGGGTAATGCGTTGCCGGCAAAGCATTACCAGCGGGTTTTCAGCTACCAGAACTACAGCGACTCCGTCTGACGGTGATCACATTCTTGGTGACGGAAAGCTACGCTATGCTATGCACGAGAACGAAATCGTTTTTTGGCAACGAATGCTTCTGTTGTAATCTTATTAAAGGTCCCGTAATGTGTATGCATACTTCCTCCGTTCACTTGGAAGTCATTTGACCTAGAACGGAAATAATCTGCATTGCAATTATGCACTATGGAGAGCAAAAATAACAGACCCCTGCCAGCGCGTGCCGATCCGCGCCAAACTGCATGCGAGCACCACCTGACGAAGCGCTCCTAGTGCCGAGACCAGCGCAGTGGCGTGCGCCTATCTCGAGGAGCGCTACGCATTGCGTACCACTGCGCTCGTCTCAGCATCTGGAGTGCTTCGTCAAGCGGCGCTTGCATGCAGTTTGGCACAGATTGGCACGCGCTGGCAGGGGTCTGTTATTTTTGCTCTCGATAGTACTCTCAGTAGTACATGAACATGCGTCTGTGTAGCTTCTGTCCAGAATGTTCATTGCAAATATAGCAGTCCAGAGGCGGAGAAAATAAGTATTATGTACAAGACTTTCATGCATATTGTGTATTGCATAAGTACAAAGAATGCAGCTTAGAATGAAAGAGTGGTAAGTGTTTGGGTGAGTACAAGTACATACGTTTTATTTTCATGACAAACTGCACACATTGTACCTCTAAACGTTGCTGTCGCATTCATCTGAAAAGGAAAAAAAATCCTGATTTAGTAGCCACACAACACCAATTATAAATTTCACAAATACATTTGAACCATCCGCTAATTAACAATCGGATTTCGTAGAAGCTTGTTGAAGCCATTTACTGAGAACCCAACCAATATGATTCATTGCCTAAAATTCATTTCTCGTAACAGTAAACAGTAAAAACCACAGGGTCAGGAAGAAGCAGACAAAACGCGCTTACTCGGACACCACTGTATGCATGAAAGTCTTTACGGTTGTCTAACATTTTGTGCAAATAGAACGCAGCTAAAGATGGGGGGTAAATACAATTCGATGCAGATGCCTTTCATTACATAGTACTCAACGCACAAATTAGCAAGCAAAGAACGTTGCTAACATCTGAAAAAGGCCAGAAATTTGCCCACAAGCATGATGATGATTGTGATTTTTTATGGCGGGAGTGCATCTGAGGCCAAAGAGCACCATGGCACAAGGTATTTTCTTCATCTCAACGTGGGGCCAACGAACCATTTGGCAGGCATTTTACCGTAAAGAAGACGAGCAGAAGGCGAGGAGAAAGCTTGTACCCATTCGATTGGTGGTTACCCAGCACTTTCCCACAAGCAATCAGGAAGCATACTTCCCCCAAACCTTATGCTTTCATTCAGTTTCCATTATCTCAGCATGTCCAAGAATATGTACTAATCTCTGATGTCAGTGAAAATGCAGTCACAGGTGCCGGTTGCAGCTCACTAAGGCATTCAAATATTTCTGCAGTGTGCCTCACAAGGAACAGATGCTCAAGTTTCCAGAAAGGGCTCTTGCAGAAATTTGACCGAAGGCCGCTGCGATGTTAACCATTTCAAAATGATGGCCCAAAAAGACGAAGTGTCCTCATTTGTCTGATGTAGAAAAAGGATGAAGGCATGAATCTTTCAGCTTCTTCAACAGCTGTGATGTGTTTGCTACTGGTAATGCTTGGCTTGGTTTGGTTATTGCGGTTTAAGGTCCCAAAGCAATTCAGGCTATGAGGGAATCCTTAGTGAAAGACTCCGGAAATTTCGACCACCTGGGGTTCTTTAACGTGCACTGACATCACACAGCACACGGGCATCTAGAATTTCGCCTCCATCGAAATTCGGCCGCCGCAGCCGGGATCTAATCCGCGTCTTTCTGGTCAGCAGCCGAGCGCCATAACCATTGAGCCACCGCGGCGGGGCTGTTACTGGTATTGCTTCACACAGCTTCAGTCTTCTCTGTGACATTTCGTGAAATCATTCCATATCTGCGCAAGATCTCACTCGCAAACATTTGATTACTAATAGAGGAGCGAAAAAGACCCCTGTCCTAGGCCTTTTTTTGTGACACTAAAGGAAGGCTTGCATTGTAGGGTCATTATTACGAAGAGGTCCATGTGGCAACAAACTTCGAAACAATTTCTACAAGAGCTGAGTGTTCTGAAGCTTAAGAATTTTTCATGAGGTGCCCTGTAGATTGAGTGCTCTGAAGCCTAAAAATCTCTCATGAGGTGCCCTGTAGATGTATCAGAACACCTCAGTGAGCTGTTACTGGGCCCTGTGAGTGCACTGTCACTTGACATCAAAGGTATATACTTTTCTTCGAGACATGCAGTGATGGTTTTTATGTCGAGCGAAAGCATAAAATATTTCTAAGAAGTGCGCTTCCAGATTGCTTGGGGAGGAAAGCACAAGAGTCTGGCCATGCTCAGCTGTTACCTTTGCTTCTTGCTTGTTTAGTTGTGTAGTAAGTACTACGTAATCACAGAAGGTATCTGCATCGACTCATGTTTAACCTCTGTCTGTGCGACCTCCATCTTGCACGACATGACAGGAAACTCCGTAATGCCCCTCATGCACCGAGTGTCAGTTTGTTCTGTCGGCTTCCTGGTCCTGTGTTTTCTAAAGTAATTACTGCCTTTATTTTCCACTCCGTGAAGCCTGAATGTGCTACACTGGGTTGCGCCACGCGTCATGCAGTAACCTGGTCATTTTTTTCATACATCGGAGGCGCTCAGGTCGCAAGCCATGCTTACTATATTCAGCAGATAAGTGTACATGTGAGACACATCATTAATAACCAATTTTAACAGTGGTATTTCGTGAAAGAATATCTAAATGCTACTCAATTTTCGGTCAAATTTTCGGATACACACTCTTATTCAGATTAAAAACATAATTTGGCTACTGTGAGGCCACGTGTCGAGTTTGCATCAGTAGCTTGGAATAGTGCCTCTGTTACCTCTGGCAATGAAATCTAAAATGTTCAGCAGAAGATTGTACGCATCCTTTGTGATAGATATATCGAGCTCTGTCGTTTCTAAGAGTACGACTTTCTTCTAGCAGACCTTGGTATGTCTACTCTTAACGACAGGTGACTCACGCGTGACATGCATTTTCTACATAAAGTTGTGCTCGGCTCTATTGGCTGTGAGCAGTTATTGATGTCACTGCGATTTCGTGTGCCTCAGTGAAAAACCACCTAATAACTGTGATGTATTTCAGCCTGATATGTATGCCATTTCTTCAATGACTAGTTTGCAAATAACATATAATTCAACTGTTTATGACACAGATATATTTGCCTAATTTGCTATTTTTATTGTTAATTTCATTATGCTTGTTTTTCTTTATTAATATTATTATCATCATATTTGTGATAATTTTTCTGTATTATGTCTGTTCACGTCATGGTGTTTGTATTGACTTAGTGCGCACTCGTTTAGGCCAATTGGCTGTCGAGACACACTTAACATAAAATATCTATCTATTTATATATCTATCTACCTATCTAAGCAGAAGCACAGCACCAAGGTACTCACCAATTATCTGAAGCACTCTGCGCAAGCCTTGGTGCCAACATGAATACAGGTATTTTTCTGTCCAAGTCTTCATCATGCCATGTTATTCCAGCCCTCTGGTAGCAAAATTTTCCTCTAAAAACCATAATTTTGTTTATGTTAGACTAGTAATATTAAATTTTACTATATACTAGGTACTTCTCATCATAGTAGCCCAGACTAAAAAATACCAATGATAATCACATTTTGAATTTTCCCGTATATGATCATAAAATTTGCTGTAATTAGCAGGAAGATAGCCAGATTTCCAGGACAAATGTTTTCAGTTGCATGCAAGCCTCAGTACCCTTGCACACAAAATGTACAATTTAGCGGGTTTCACCTTTCCGAACGGAATTTCATGCTGCAAACATCTAACTATGGGGAAAAAAATTTTAACCTTCCATTCCACACAAAGGAAAGAAAATTTGTCTGGTTTTTCTTCACAAGCCTCTGTAAGTACACAAATCAGTGAATCTACTCTGCAAGTACGTGAACCTACCAGCACGAGACAGCGACGAGAAAGGAGACAAAACAGGCACTGACTTGCAACTTAAGTTTATTTGAAGTGAACAGGGAATATATAGGAAAGCCAAGCAACACCACAAACCACACAATTACAGATAAGCTATATCACAACATGAGTAAAGGATCGCCCTTAACATTCCTCTCATCTAGATAGTCCAACTTGCTGCGTGTGAACGCGATGGACCGCACACTCACAGATTCGTCACCGAATCATAAGATGTGTCTAGATTTTCTGGTTAATCTGCTACGAATGTATTGCCAAAATTAGTGTTGCCAAAAGGAATGGCTAGCAGCCTTCACATTCCTTGCAATGTACAGATAAGTTAGAACCCCTACCAATATCCAAATACCTCTCTTGCTCCTGTACTCTTACATTCCTACACCTTCCACTTTGACGAACATGAACCCAACCACAAGATAACGATGTCTGGCACACCGCGTACATTTTACGAGGCACATATATGTCGTCATGTTTCATTTGACGCATATGCTTTTCGTTGTAGGTACGAATTGCGCACAAATGACACACACAGGAGCATCAGCGTTCAATTAGGAATAGAGAAGGAGCAAATTTGCCTGCTCATTGCATTGCATGCACCGGTTGTGAGCCACTGCTGAATAATATCAGAATTATGGGCAGGAGTAATGACAAAGTTTCCTGTGAACTTCTAGAGGCATACCACATCAAGGCAAGAGGTGATAAATGTGTGAGTGACACCTCCGTTTCATTGTACAACGCGGAAAAGAATTAATGTTTTTCCTGTGTGTGTCTTTTGTGCGCAATTCGTACCTACAACAGTATGCACCAACTCGCCCAACAAGAAGTTCTTCTTAACTACCAGCATATGCTTTTCCCTAACCAAATTCAAAAAATTATTCTTAACAATTGTACTGATTGTGGACAACTAATTAGGGGCCAAGAACACCATTCCTACATCGTACCTTCTGGCCCGATTTTTCAAATTGTGCGACAACCTATGTAAGTAAAGTAACACAATTGGTCTTTTGGCATCTCGCTGGTTGGCCCCGGTCTGATCCTGCCAGTCCCTGTGAAGGGGTTTCAGCTTTAACATGCTAAAGGGAAGAATGGCGCAGCATCAAGGAATACGGACACCGGGACAGCACGCACACGCAGAAGTGTCAACCTTGGAGCGGATACAGAATCCCAGAGCGCGTGCTTGACAATCAGCACTGACAGCCAAGGAAACTCGAAAACACTGATTTGAACATTCAAGATTGAATGAGCCTGATCCTTGACAGCCAGTGCTGAATGTCAAGCACGCGCTCTTCGATTCTGTATCTTTTCCAGGGTTGGCGCTTGTGCGTGTGTGTGCTCTTCTTCTGTCCTCGTTACTTGATGCTGCGCCATTCTTACCTTTAGCATGTCTGACCAACTTGATCAATCTTATACACTCAGCTTTAACAATTTATCACATGCTCCTTCAACAGCATGTTTGGGAAATCGTGCTTTATTAAGCCTTAAAATCTGCTCTAGCAAAACAAGTTGTCATGCTGTGAAAACATGACTTCATCAATACCGAGCCTAGTCTAGAATGCAGTGCTATCTTTCACTAGCTTAGAATGGTTCGACCAATACTCATGTAGCTGCTAAACAATTCAATCCTGGGTGAATATCGCCAGCACATATGGCATGTGCAGAACATCAAAGTAAAGCCCAGAAACTGCAGCTCTTTTTCTGGGACATTTCCTCTAAGGTAAATCTAAGGCAACTTGAAAATATCTACAGGTGTCACACCATCGCAACCTTTTGTAAAAGGCCAGAAAATCATAGCCGTGGTGAAATATTTTCCCCCAGCCCATGCAAGTTCTTGGCAATCATTCCGTCCACCCTGCTTAAGAGAATATTGCTTTGCACAGGGGCAACCTTCGAATCGATACATATACCAGACTTTTGAACATATGCCGCAACAGCCATACTGCATAAACATGCTCTTCAAATAAAAGAAGGCAAGTCCAAAAAAAGACTATTACACACCTGTTCCTAAACACAAGCTCATCATTGTGCTCCGATATACACATTCACCAGCTTTTCATTGGGTCCTCATACGGAATGGAATAAAATAGTCGTACATCGACACTAACCGCCAGACAATCCGCTGGATTGTCATTCTTCAGACACTCAACCACACTGCGAATAGAGCGCAAGAAACGGATCTTCAAGACGCGAAGTAGAGAGATGCTTTTGCAAATAGCCAGACAAAATTTTGCATGAACCCTTTAATGAAATTTGTCTGAAGAGCATGTTACTGAATAGCATTTATTTGAAGAGCATGTTTGTAGAGTATCGCAGTGCGGTATGTGTTCAAAAATCTGGTATATATAGTGGTTCGAAGAATGGCCCTGTGCTAAGCGATATTTAGTTACGCAGGGTAGACAGAATTATTGTCAAGAACTTGCATGGGCTGAGGGAAAAAATCTCTTGCTATGGCGATGATTTTCAGGTCTTTTACAAAGTTTGCGGCTTGTACATACTCTCAAGTTGTTTAAGGAGCAAGGCCTTTGTCTTAGGTTTACCTTGGAGCAAATGTCGCAACAAAAACAGCTGTGATTTCGGGACTTTACCTTGATGTTCTGCATACGCCATGCGTGCTGGCGATATTCAGCCATGAGTGCTAAGCTGCTACTTGGCTACAGGTCGGCTATTCCAAGCTAGTGAAAGATAGCATTGCACTGTCTAGCCTGGGCTCAGAATTGATGAAGTCATGCTTTCACAGCATGACGACTAGTTTCCAAGCACAGATTTTAAAGTTAATGAACGCACTATTTTCCAACCGTGTTATTGGAAGAGCATACAATAAATTGTTAAAGAAGCCGAAACCGTTTCGCGGCAACCGGCACAATCAGGCCGGGGCGAGCCAGTGAGACGCCAAAATACCAGTTTTGTTACCGCACGTAAGTAGACTGTCGCACAATCTGAAAAATGTGGCTAGAAGGTATAAGGAAAAGTGGTTTTCTCGGCCCCTATTAAGTTGTCGAAAATATGCAAAATTGTTATGAATAATTCTGTGAATGTGCCTCGAGAAACGTACACGTGTAGAGTGAAATGCATACGTACCTTGTACAATGAATGTGGTATCAGATACTATCATCTTGGTCGGGTTTAGATAGGTCAAACTGGAGGGTGTACCAATGTTAGATTACAGGAGAACAAGAGGGTAGGGGTTCTGATTTGGCTGGACATTGCAAGGGATGTGAAGGCTGCCACCCTTTCCTTTTGGCGACACGCCCTTTGGCAGTAAATTCAGAGAAGATTTAATCGGAGATTATCGAGGCTAGACACATATTACGACTCGGTGACGAATGTGGGAGTGTGTTATCTATCGCTTTACCCTTACAAAAATGGATCTCGAGTTTCTTTTGAACTTGTATGGGGAGCCTAATGATTCTAAAGGATCTCTATAGAAACACGCTGTCTATCGAGTCAGCTCATTAAGTAGTCTATTTACTCTTTAACGAGACCTAACTATAAAATTTTGCTCTGTACGCAGTCAACAGAGATTCTTTAGAATTGGTTCAATAAGAGTTCATAATGAGTCAAATTTTATAGAATTTCTTTCGTGCCTTCACTATATGAACTCGCCCCGTTTGCAGTCAAAACAAATTCAATAGAATTTCCTCCGTAAGACTTTATAATGAGTCGAATTTTATAGATCGTGTTTTGTGCCTTCGCTATATGAACTCGCTCCATTCACAGTCAAAACAAATTCAACAAAATTTCCTCCGTAAGACTTCATAATGAGCCAAATTTTATAGAACTTCTTTCGTGCCTTCACTATATGAAGTCGCACCGTTCGCGTTCAAAACAAATTCATTATTTATTCACAAAGGAAAATTGGGTCACTGACCAAGTCAAAAGATGAAAAAATGACGTTTCGGGTCCCATACGGGGCCCTTGTTCACAATAAGGCTGTCACAGAAGAAGAGATGATTATATACGCTTCAGAATCTTCTGCAAACTTTTCACGTAGATATGATGTAGCGTGCCCTGATTCTTGTTTAGCGTGTTGGCCGTTGTCTGGATGATTAGAGATTCTAGGTGCAGTCTTGCAGATAGGTTTCTTTCCGTCGCCAGGATTTTCACCTCATCCCAGCCTATCTCGTGGCCAGTGGATAGCACGTGCTCTGCAACTGCATTTTTTGCAGCGCGCTTGTTTCTGACGTCGGCCTGGTGCTCCTTAATGCGCCGCTGGAAGTTCCCGGTTTCCCCGATGTAGACGGAGGGGCAGTCGCTGCAAGGTATCCGATAAACAACGCCAGGGAACTTGGGACGTGGTAGCGGGTCCTTCACGTTGACCACATCGGCTCGAAGCTTGCTGGTTGGCACGTGTGCAATGTGCACTCCGTGTTTACGGAAAATCCTTGAAAGGGCCTCGCTGATCTGACGCACGTAGGGAATCGCAGCACGTTTTATCTTTCTTGTCAGCTCTTTTGCGCCTCGTGTGTAGGTGACTTTATTTGTCACTTTGCTGATAAAATTTCTGGGGTAGCCGTTTCGCTCAAGTTCCTTCTGAATAAGCGCCATCTCGTTACCAAGGCTGACCGGGTCGGAACAGATGTTTTTAGCACGGTTGACGAGGGACGCAACCACTGAACGCTTGTGAGCCGTAGGATGAGCGGAGTCAAAATCCAGGTATCTTCCCGTGTGCGTTGCTTTTCGGAAGACGCTGAAGGCTAAGCGATGCGCATCACGTTTGACGAGCACATCCAAGAACGGGATCGTGCCGTTCGCTTCCTCTTCCAAAGTGAAATTTATGGATGGCTCTACGGCATTCAGGTGTTCAAGAAAGCTGTGAATATGCTGCTTGTTTAAAATGCAAAAGCAGTCATCAACATACCTCAGAAACACCTTTGGACGATGAGTGAACGAGTTCAGGGCTTTCTGTTCGATAGACTCCATTGTCAGGTTGGCAGCCGTGACTGAAATTGACGCTCCCATTGCGGTTCCGAAGATCTGCTTGTACACTGTTCCGTTGTAAGTAAAGTACGTGTTGGCTAAGCAGAAATGAAGCAATTCGCTGATCTCGCTGACGTTCAACGGCGTGCGATCGGGAAATGAGGGGTCGTTTTTTAGGAGCTCTTTGCAGGTTTCCACAGCAAGATCGACTGGGACACTTGTGAACAGGGAACAAACACCAAAGGACACGAGCACATCGCTTTCTTCGAGGAGGATATCCTTTACTTTTTCAATAAAGTCTTGCGAATTCTTGATGTGGGTCGCTGTTTGTCGCACCAACGGAGCCAACACTTTATGCAGATAACCGGACAGACGGAAAAGAGAGGACCTGGTGAAATCCACGATTGGCCTTAGCGGAGTTCCACTTTTGTGAATTTTCGGCAAGCCATATATTGCGGGAGCGGATCCATTAGTGCAAAGAAGCCTGTAGTACAGCTTTCTTTGAGAAGGCGGAAGACCACTGAATATGTCAGACAAATTCAATAGAATTTCCTCCGTAAGACTTTATAATGAGTCGAATTTTATAGATCTTGTTTTTTGCCTTCGCTATATGAACTCGCTCCTTCCGCAGTCAAAACAAATTAAACAAAAATTTCCTCCGTAAGACTTTATAATGAGTCGAATTTTATAGATCTTGTTTTGTGCCTTCGTTATATGAACTCGCTCCTTTCGCAGTCAAAACAAATTAAATAGAATTTCCTCCGTAAGACTTTATAATGAGTCGAATTTTATAGATCTTGTTTTGTGCCTTCGCTATATGAACTCGCTCCTTTCGCAGTCAAAACAAATTAAATAGAATTTCCTCCGTAAGACTTTATAATGAGTCGAATTTTGCAGAGCTTGTTTTGTGCCTTCGCTATATGAACTCGCTTCGTTGGCAGTCAAAATAACGTCTATAGAAATGGCTCGGTATCGCTTCAAAATGAGTCAAATTTTTTAGAGCTTGTTTCGTGCCTTCGCTAAATGAATTCGTTGCTTTCGCAGTCAAAACAGAATCTGTTGAAATCTCTCCGTAAGACTTCTTGAGCCAAATTTTATAGATATTGTTCGCAGTTTTCATTATATCAATTCGCTCTAAAAGGCGGCAAAATTTTAAATCAAACTGCACATCAGCAAGATAGAAATAATTCAACGCAAACATATAACATTAAATTTTCGAAAGGCACCTCTGAATCAACGACCGATCTCAAGAAAAATTTGGCAGAGCACAGCGGCAATGTATTCGTTTGCTTTCTTGAGTAAAAAAACAACCTCACCGCCGTTACGATCACTTGAAATCTCCAGAAACTGGGTCAACAAAGCGTACAAATACCTGTAACGAATATTTTTTTCCTCACTGAAAGACAAAATATGATCAGCTCTCACTACTGACTAATGAGCATGAATAGGAGTAGCCTTGTACATCGTTGTCATTGCATTCGCCTTTTTTCGAGTTCTTGTTGATTTGTGTCTGCACCAGTTGTTTCCTATTTTTTTTCTTTGGCGAAAAAATGGGCCTTCTTCCCGTAGCGTCCTGTCTATAGCATAAAAGCTGCGCACGTGCTCTACCACGAGCAATGTTTGCCGACCAAACACACGACGCACTGTGCGACAGTAATTCGGTTTAGTATTAGCAGAACCTTTCTAAAACTTCGTAAGTCACCTTTCCAGCATCGCAAAAACACTTTTACCATGGCGTTGCGGCTCGCGAGGGTAGGGAGTTGGGTGCAGCACTGAGGCCTGGCAAAGCTGCGTTTCACCGTTCCATCGCGACTGCAGCCTGGTGACGGTTCATTTCACCAGCGAAGAAATGGCTTGACAGAGTTGCGCCTAATTCCTTTATCGCCGCAACAACACAAGGCAGAAGCGTGCACAAGAGGCGCGCGACATTTTTCGGACAATATATTTCTCCAGCGCTGCACCCGATTTCTGCCGCCCCCCCCCCCCCCTAAAAACAATGACCTCAATGGTAAAGACCCCTTCCGCTGTAAAGAGAAGCTGACTTCGTGAGTTTTGCAAAAGAGTAAACCTGTAGTTGAGACGGCAGCCGCTACAGTAAACAGGCCCATTATTAAGATTATGTTCCTAACGTGCTTTTTTCTATCTTCGCTAGTATCTGTAGACATAAATTAATAAATATTGTTTGTTTTAAGCGCTTACACACATTTTGCAACAGACCAGCTATAAGGCCTACAATTCAACTTCACTGTGTGCCGAAAATTCCTTTACCATGCTGGCATGGCCCCACCTTGAGTATTTAGTCGTTAGGTGCATATTAACTCTATGTTAGGTGCAATGCTGGCTTTTCTAGTCCAAGCAGATGTGCGCGCGCTTCATGCGGACGCCTACCGCGCAGTCTGATAGTCGATCCTCGACTCAAGGACGCTGAACCAGGCGTTGCCTTCTCAAGGGAGGCAGAAGCGTCTAGAACCACGTTGGTAGAAATGCCAGCACTTCTAATTATGAGTCCTGCCGCACAGAATGAATTTCGCACCCCAGAGTTACCGGCTCTCCCAAGGAAACCGAAACTCCCTCCAGGAGCAGCGGCAAAAAAAAAAGTCACACCGAAGCCAATCCAGTCCAATCGCAAAGTCGTCAGCAGCGGCGCCATGTTCTTTTTGTTGCCGGCCGGCCGGGTGGCGTTTCGGGCGTAGTTTTTTTTTTGTTGCAGTTGCGCCTTGTGTGGTGTTTTCGTGCTGTGGTTTTCGAATGTGCTACAAAATTGGTGCGTGACCTGCGCGCTTCGAAAGACCTTCTGAAGCACCTGAAGTTCTTCTCAAGATATTGGACGTCGTATTGCGCCGTGCACCACGCCGTGACAATGCCGGCATCAACGTGGAAGAACGAACGACCTTGTGTGATTGCTTACGAATGTGAGTACAGTTCTTGAAATTATCTTCCAAAATGTTGTACTGGGGTGCGTGAAGTGCTGTAAATGCTGCTGGGTGTTGTCTGACAACTTCTTCGGAGTGCAGTAGAAGTTTGAGTTCGATGCAACGGCTTCCGCAAGTGCGCTGTTTGCACGTGACCGCGAACCTGTCACACAGCCACGGAAACCGTCGCTAAGCGCCTATAACTTCCTCTCCGCAGCGACGAAGTTGTGACATGGAGTACAGTTGCATGTTTTTACTCTCATGATACCGTTGTGCTCATTATTGCGATGATTGGGACCAACGAGCGGAAAGCACTGTGTTGGAACGACGTATGCTTCTCAGTGGCAGTAGTTCCCGGCGTTTAGTTTTTCGTGTTGTATGTGTGCGTGTGTACAGTTCATAATTCCAAGCTGAACAAAACACGGTCTGCCGAGTCCACGTTAGAAATGCTCACAGTACTCAGGCCGTTCAGTGCCTAGACGTGGAATGACGATGTAGCTACAACCCACTAGAGTTGCGCACGTCAAATGCAAGAGGAATGTTGCCGATGAGTTTCGTCGCGAAAATAACTTTTAGTAATCCCTTTCCGGCGTTATTCGCTCATAGAGAGTGTTTGTGGGCACTGGCTTTGGTTGTTTTTTTTTTGGCATTTCAAGCATACTTCGAACTGGTGCAAAAATGAATTGCACACTTACGGCTGTACCATCGCAAACTGCGCATAATGTTTTTGACTATGCTTTGAAATAATTTTATTTCGAAGGAAATTATGGTGACGCATGCGGTTTCTCCTTAGTTTATCAAAGAGAGAAGTACTGAGATTTGGATTTCGCCGAGATGTTCCTACTTGCACTGTAGTGTCATGCCGTAAAAAGCTTATTATTTTATATTGTGTTTTGTTATGTCTGTGGTATTGGTGCTGATTCATTTGTCTGGCTGTAATATCACTGCTTTTCTTCAGCAACTGGAATATAGCTTTATTGATCTCGCTACCAGAGTGCTAGAGATATGGAGAGTTTTTAATTTATGTAACTGAATGGGGTAATTTATATGGATGCAATGGATTATACTGGCTAGCAGTTTACAATTGTTATGTGACATTGTAACGCACTTGCTATCTTTCCACAACTATTTCATCAGTGTCAATCCAGCATTAATGGAGCAGGGAAGTGAAAAGTTTTCTAAATGCAGCAGAATCAGAATCCATCCCTTTGCTTAACGAGGGGGTCGTCGGCATCACCATCTTGTCAGATGTTTAGTGAGTGCAATTACTGTGTTCGAGTAGCCATTCCGAGAGACTCAGATGTAGACGCTTTGTGCTGCCTGTGAGCTACTGAGGTTGAGTGACAGCTGTTCTCAGTTTTCACTGCACCTAATTTACTTACTGCAATTAATCAGTCACTTGTAAAACACATGAATTAGTTCTCTAAAAAAAGTGATTGTGATTGTCACTGCATTATAGTGGCAATAAATATTATGTATTAGATGAATACTGTTACAGGCTAATGTAATAGTTATTCATTCTTATGAAATGTTCTAGTCTGGCAGCAGTATCAATGACAGCTGGGTGGTGTTTATGGTTCTTTTCGAAGTGTACATGCCATTTATTTTGAAATCATACTTTCTGTATTGTGCTGTTAGTACTCTTCAAAGCTAGATCACTAGAGTACTACTGCTTGTAGATTCTGATCTGATTGATGCTTTTGTTTGCATTAGTGTGAAAGTAGTTGTGTGCAAGGTCTCACTGACTGATTTTTTTTCTTTGGCCTATACGCAGACATCTGGGTACTTCAGACTGGCAAGCATGGGTGGTGCCTACCTGACAGCTCCTCGTCTCTGCGCAGACAAGAATGATGCACCTAATAATCTACCGGCCATGTCACATCATTGGCTTACTGCAAGTGGTTAGCACAGTTTATGAATGGAAATGCTGGTATCTATTCAATTGAATTATTGTACTGTTTGATATGCACAATGAAGATCACATCCAAAGAATAGATGGAAGTGCCGATATGAACCAACAGGTGCCTCCTTTTGACCAATTTTTATTTTCAGAATAATGCAATCAATTAAAAGATATGAATTCTAAACTAAATATGTCTATACCAGCATAGTTAGGAAGTCAGATCTTGTATCAAGCATTTGCATATTTTAAATGTGTGCTTTGAGTTGGTTATTAATATCCCAGCACATTTATCCTCCTTACTATTTACTACAAAGGAATGAAATAGATTGGTTTTCGAAATATTTGTTTTGTTTCTCCTCTAAACCGAATATAGCTTTTCTTCTCATTTTTCTTTTTGTTCAGTTCACTTGATTACTGCAGCATATCATAGTTTTCTTTAGCAGTGAATTTTGCAGCCTGCTTATGATGGTCTCTTAGATTGTTGGGCAAGCTGTCCGTTGCGAATCCAGGCAACACTTAAACTCAGCTCAGGAAAGCATATCCATAGGTATAGTATTAGTTGCCTGTGGACAGCAGCAGTTGAGTGAAGAAAGGGGGCTGTAACAGATGACATTCACAGCTTATGTTGTCACCTAACAAGGATTATTGAGCAGCCAACTGTCAAGCATCCTATTCTGGCCGCCCTGTATTCCCTATGGTTGGATCAATTTGTACATGTGAAGCAATGTAGGAAAACACAAGTTACATATATGTAATGAAAGAAACCAGTTCTTTTGTTGGCACAGTCAGAGATTTGATGTACAGCTTTTTTGTGGTTAATAGCGAGTAGTGCAAACCAGTCTGAATTAAAATGCCAACAAAGGCGCGCCCTTGTAGCAAACGGTAATATGCAGGATGGCTATATGGTTCATTATTGCTCAGTGTAAGACATAAAGTACTCATTGAAATTTGCATCCTCATGGGACGATTTTTAGTCATGTAGAGTAGAAATGAATAATGTACTCTTTGTTTTGTGATTCTTGTACTTTGCGTCTTGCTTGAATTAAGAATTTATTCCTGCTCAAAGGAGTACTGTCACCTAACTTTTGGGTGCGTGTTTTCTGCTTTGTAATGATTCGTAAAGCATGGATTATTATGTGGTATTCTAGTATGCCCGCTAAATAATTTACAGTTGAATTTCTTTCTCATGCTGTTTCGGTTTCAACAGCCGAACGATGACTGTGACATCATAGTGTACTTACTGGTCTCGCGACACATGAAGAAACTGTGATATAACCACTGCTTTGTCCTTTTAATTTGCTACAATGCTAAAGCCAAGCAGCCCCAACAGCCGGAATGACAACAAATGAAGAAGCAGCAATTTGCTGTTTTTTCATGCCTCATGTGACCTATAAGGGCACGTTAACGTTACATTCGTTGTTAGACTGTTGAAACCGAAACAGCATGAGAGAAAAATTCAATTATAAATTAGTTATAGTTTGCAGCTGAACAGCACCCGGTGATCCATGCGTAGTAGTGTCTTCCACATTACTGTGGAGAGGAAAGCATGCCACCAAAATTAGGTGCGTGTACTGTTTTAACAAGAGGCAGTTTAATTCTGGGCAGTAGATCTCCCGTGTCCTCTTCAAAACAATTGTGACTCCTTCATCATGTTCACTCTGTTGTGCACGCAATCCTTGGGAAAGCTGTAAATGATATCCTTTCAGAATACTACATAAAGATATACAGTGTTTTCTAACTTTTAATTCTCACAGAATGAACATGCAGCTAGCCTTTTGCTGTGGCTCCGACTAGCAATGTGTACCTTATGTAGGGCATAAGTGAATAAAATTAAGGCAGGCATATACTCAGAGCTATTGAAGGCAGAAGGCTAGGCAGTATTTGTTTGAGTCGCTACTCCACTTTTTTTTCGTGAAAACATATTCTCTTTGAGGTGTGATCTTCGTTGCACATGTGGCGCAGAAAATGAATCTAAAATTACTTGATTGTCTCAAAATAAAATGTGCTCGTACTGTTCGTGTGCCATGTCTCCTATCAGTTTCATCATAAATGCTGCTAACTACTAAGGCTCGCCAGGAGCTGCAAACATTCAATTCCATAAGCTGCTGTAAAAGTTGCTAAGTGAAATAAAGTTAGTTCATTGTATGTCGTGTGCTGTTGCTCTGTATGATTTCTTGCATGCTTACAGCAATCAGTGGTTACATCATATATGTTACATTGTACATGCTGGGCTTTTATAGGAATGTGGTGGCCAATTAGTTATTGGAACTCATTACTCGGGTTTTATACAGTGTCAAAAGCATCACATTGCAATGAAATGCATTCCAATGGATTTACATAAAATTCATATAACTAGTTTCAAAAGAAAGTTGTTACAGTATTTCCTTTAAAGGATGTTAGCCGTGTTCCTATAACAATGCGGTGGCCAATTAGTTATTGAAACACTGTACCCAAATTCTATACAAATTCAAAAGCAGCCCATTACAATGAAATGAGCACACTCAAAACAATTTCTAAACAATTTCTCAAGGAGTTTCTAAAGCAAGTCATTACAGTATTTCTTTTAAAGGACATTAGCCACATTTCTATAGCAATGCGGTGGCCAATTAGTTATCGAAACACTGTAGCCAAATTCTATACTGATTCAAAAGCAGCACATTACAATGAAATGAGTGCGCTCAAAAGGGTTTCTAAACAGACTCCTCAAGGAGTTTCTAAAGCAACTCATTACAGTTTTTCTTTTAAAGGACGTTAACCGTGTTCCTATAACAATGCGGTGGCGAATTAGTTATTGAAACTCTGGACAAAAATTCCATACAGATCTAAAAGAAACTCATTACATTTTAATGAGTAAATTTGAAAGAGTTTCTAAAGAATCACAAAAGTAATTTTTGTAAGGGTAACACGCAATGAGTTGGACTATCTCGATCAGGGGAATGTTCAGGGTGATTTTTGACTCATTTTGTCATCTATGCTTATCTGTAATTGCATGGTTTGCGGTGTTGCTTGGCTTCTTTATATATACCCCGTTCACTTCAATAAACATTAGTGACGAGTCAGCGCCTGTCTTGTCTCCTTTCTCCTCTCTGTCTTTCGCACTGGTAGAGTCACCATGACGTCTCACCTCTGCAAAAATCCAAGACTTCTCTTCACACTCGCGGTTGAGCACATAATAAGGCAAAGGCTAGTCATTTCCAAGAAAGGTTCATGGCTCCATTAACACCGCCTCCTGCTTACAAGACACAGAGCGGCATTCATTGCAGATTCTACCTGCAACACAGAAAGCAAAGTTGAGTTTGAGTGGGCTAAACTAGGAAAGAAGCCCAAAATATCTACAGCCAAATAGCTGAACTGAAAGAAACAGAGGGTAATGTAATAGTGAATATACTGATATATTCATGCAATATACGTGCATGATATATTGTAATATTCAACACTGCTACCATTGGCTTTGCCAACTATTTATACATAACGAAAAATGCAGTACCACAGACATACTGATGAAGTACTATTAGTGTTAATAGTAGCAGTGCAGGTTCCATGAAAAAAGGGGCCTAGTGCTAGCTGCCGTTCCGACAGCTGGCTTGTGACCAATCACCAGGGTAAAGGAAAGAGGAGGAATGACTGAAAAGAGAGAGAGCCAGAAGGAAGGAAGACAGACATAAAAGGACTTAGGATACAATAGGCAGGCAAGGCTATTTAGACAGTAACCACAAAAGAAACATTAACACCCAAGTAAAGATGTACAAGACCAGCCATATACAGGGTCTGTTCTGAAAGTAGTAGGACTGGTTTTTCTTCGGTAAACGGGCGGATGAGAGGCAGTCAGAGTGAGCAGGATCGGTGAAGGGGGGTATTGGGAACGCTGGGAAAAATTGGCAGTGGGCTCTCGGCCGTTGAACAGAGCAGGTAGCTTGTACTGTCAACTCCTGTCGAAACGCCTCATCACGCAGAATCATGAAGCGTTTAATGGATCATCGATGCGCGATGAAATTTTGTGTAAAGTTTGGTAAAACAGGCAAAGAGACTCCCAACACGATTAAGGAGGCCTACGGTAATGCGGCCATGGTAAGTCTGGTGTTTTTGAGTGGCACAAGCTGTTCTGAAAGGCAGGGAAAGAGTAGAAGATGACGACCACTCCGGAAGCCCTTCAACCAGCAAGACCAACTAAAGTGTGCTTAAGTGAAAAATTTACTGAACAGCAATCGTAGGATGAGTATCAGAATGATTGCTGATAACTTGAGCTATCCTCAAACCCAAGTTTTTGAGATCGTGACAGAAAACTTAGCCATGAGGAAACTGTACGCGAAGTTGGTGCCGCGAGTGTTGTCAGAGGAGCAAAAAGCCGACCGGAAAGCAATCTGACAGGATCTTCTTCATCGTGTGAATGAGGACCCCGATTTTTGGGACATTGTTGTGGCCTGTGACGAGACAGGGTGTCTGAATACGACCAAGAAAGCAAGCGGCAGGGCTCAGAATGACTCACCCCTTCTTCCCCACGCCCCAAGAAAGCGTGAATGAGCAAATCCAAGCAAAAGTTCATGCTGATTTGATTTTCTGGTCGACATGGAGTAATCCACAAAGACTGCGTACCACCTGGACAAACAATTAATGCAGTGCAGTTTTTTATGTGGAAATCCTCAAAAGACTGCGAAAACGCATTGTTCGTGTCCGCCCAGCCATCGCCAGCAATTGACAGCTGCACCATGACAACGTGCTGACGCACACAGCGTTCTGCGTAGTGCAGTACCTTGCCTAGCAAAAGGTGGCAACGCTGCCTCAGCCCCCTTACAGCCTCGACTTGGCCCCGCCAGACTTTCTTCTATTCTCGAGAATAGAATCGATGCTCAAGGGGAAGCATTGCGGATCAGTACAGGCGGTTCAGCAGCCCGTGACTAGGAAGCTGAACAGCATTCCAGTCCAGGCGTTCCTGGAGGCGTACGAAAACTACAAAACTCGTTGGCAGCAGTGCGCAGATGCGGAAGGGTGCTACTTTGAAAATGTCTAATCATATGTAGTGTGGTCAAGAATGATTTTTTTTTAAATTAGTCCCACTACTTTCAGAACTGACCCTGTATATCATTATGCACACTGAAAAACTTGGCAACCTCATTTAGCCCAAAATATGTTTTCATAGATAGTTTTGCTACAAAGTCATTATAATTATTAATAGCATAACTGACCGATTGAAACCAGAACAGAGATGAAGGGTAGTGAATTCGCCCTAGGCGTGATGCTTGTGCCTTCCTAGTGGGACACAGAAGGATCATTCAGTTGAACATCGGGTCTTTGAGGCTAATATGTAGTTTAATATTAGCAGAAAAATAGTAGTAGTAACAACAAGCATACAATGTAGCTGAACATTGTTCTATGCACATGAGAAAAAAGCATTATGAGTAACCAAGTATGCAATGTTTGTAGGTGCAGATTTTTTCACACACCTGTCTAAAACGTATGCGCATGATTTGCCACAAGAGAGTGTCTCGTTTAGATGGGGTACCTGCAATGGCAGTAGTGCACAATCAGGCTGGTATGAAATGAAAACAGCGCCTATGAACAAGAAACAATATTTCACCTGTGTGATTTCAGCTAGAGTATGAAGCTAGCCTGATTCCTGTTTCAGGATAAGAGAGCTACCTAGGTACACAATTTATGAACCCTTTCTAAATCTATACCTCCCTGCAAAGTAGAAAAGTACTCCACATGTATGTTCTCATTTTGTTCCAGCCTAACTGTAAATGAAGAACGTGTCTCTAATGCATATTATTATCAGTCAAGGCTGTCACTTCCAACACCAAGCAGATCTGTGAAACCTCTAAGAACTCCTTGAAGGCAAGAGTCTGGAGACTAGCTTCTAGACCCACTCCGTAGGATGTAGATTTGGTGTTTAGCGTGGCATATAATTACTTCTGCATTAATAGCGAGCATATAAGACCAGTACAAGGTGCTTCTGAATTAGGTCGCCAAAAATTTGCATGGGAGAACGCAAAATGCTAAAGTGCAATCTATAGACACAATATTGCATGCTGAATAAGCAACAACAAAAAAGAAGGCTATGCTCTGGAAGCACCTTCAGTCATTCAAGACAAAAATTATGAGGCATGCTGATGCTGCTACTTGATCAATAGGTTTGGTTTGGTTTATGGGGTTTAACGTCCCAAAGCGACTGAGGCTATGAGAGACGCCGTAGTGAAGGGCTCCGGAAATTTCGACCACCTGGGGTTCTTTAACGTGCGCTGACATCGCACAGTACACGGGCCTCTAGAATTTCTCCTCCAAAGAAATTCCAGCCGCCGCGGCCGGGATCGAACCCGCGTCTTTCGGGTCAGCAGCCGAGCACCATAGCCACTGAGCCACCGCGGCGGCTGATCAATAGAAAATAGCGACTAATGCTTACTTGCACCAAACGCTTTCTCTGAGAAAGCAATGGAAGAGAGCTGTAACTTATGAAATCTCTCGTCATTCTTTTTTACAAAAAAAAGAATTTAAAAGACTGGAATACAATAATCCCTGCCATAACAGTATTCTCCTCACACTTGGGTTACACAAGCCAAAGCTTTTAACAGCATGTATTTTTGCATCTGCTCATTTTGAAGCATTATCCGGTTGAAGTGACACAAAATATTTACTTCCCCATGAACCCGTGCGTGTACCATAATAACAGAAAATATTTTTTACACTGGACAGAAAAAAACAACATAGTGGCATGACTGACACATAACAAGCTTCGGTGACAGTGCAAGACCATGATCTGAAATCCTACACAACAGACCTGTGACACTACAGCGGCTAAATTCTTGATAGTAGTATTTAATAGTCATCTAAATGCTCGTGCGCGACAGGTGGCAGCGCTTTACTGCGAAGCAACAGTAAACCTTTGCCACTAGTCTAAAGAAAAGTGCGCCTCATCGTGACTTCCACTAAACTTTTTTGCTCCAAGTGCAACAAAGCAAGTACACAGGGGGCTCGAATGGCAACGATACGACGTGTTAGGCTATAATGTCATCATCTTAAAATAAACGATGCATGTGCGCTCTGTTCCAGACCGCCAATCAGACTCAAGAAGACAAAGATGCTTATAAACAAAGAACAAAGTAAGAAGCTCTCAAACCTCACAGTGAACATAGAAGTAGCAGAACCATCTAACCTAGCCAATAGTTTGAAGCTAAAGAGCAGAAGAAAATATATCAAGGCCAGGACTGAGCAAACAGAAAATTAAGGAGGAAAGCTAAAGGTAGCAACAAGCAATGAGAGCATGCAGGAGCGAAATATAAGCAGTGGGAGACCAACAGCAAGTAAGCTCCGATTTGTTGATGGTGCTGTTAAGTATTTACGAGGATGAATTACAGTGTATGCTTCAGGACCTAAGCAAAGAAAGAACTGCAGGCATAAAAAGAGTAATCAGAAACCATAAGTGAAGTCCAATAGTCTGGAAAGGGATCAACAGCCTATGATGAGTAGAGAAACATTAGAAGTGGTGAGAAAGCTCTATGCAAGCCATGTAGAGTTCGGAGAGCTAGTCCATGAGAAAGAAATTATTAAGCGATTCAGCATTGCCTACAGTGAACTCGGTGGGCATTCTTGCGTTTTGAAGCAGCGTAGAGATGTTGCTCAAAAGAAAAGCCACATCTTGAAACTTGGAGGCTAAGAAAGAGGCTTGAGATTAAATTCAGGAAGAATACTAGGCCACAGAGATGAATATGTTAGCAGTAACACTGGACTGTGGCAAAATTGATTTCAGAACAAGCAAAAGTTGTAAATATTCTGGCACAAATTAAAAGAAAACGGTCCTGGGTAGGCCATACGATGCAGAGAATGAATCACAAAAGGTCTCTTAGGGGAACAGAATGAATTTGATGATGGATTTTAATGTCACAAGGATATCTGTGGCAAATGAGTGCTCTAGCCACTAGGTAATTTTGTCTACTCAAGTTCAGGTCAGCGACCCATTTCCCAATCATATCATTCGAGATAAGCGGAGCACCAGGCCAGGAAACAGCTTCTACACATTGATTCACAACAGGATGAATTTCAACCAAAGAAAAATATACGAGGTGACAGCTGATTGTAAGCTCGCCAGATAAGATCAGGAGATTTCTTAGGATAATGTGGCAATATGCAGCTGGTGCAAGACAGGAGATACTTAAACACCACTGGAAGAGGCCACTATCCTGAAGTTAATGTAAACAAAGTGACGACGAGAATGAAATTCGTTACACTAATGATCGACCTGTTCAGAATCAGCTCAGGCTTCTTGCTTCCAAAAGAGGCAAATTTGCTGAGTGTGATAGAAAAAAATCATATAAGTTCACTCAAGAATTGCTATTTTGTTGGTATCAGGCTGCTGGAGCAGATGAAGTAATCCTGCCTCACAGAAGAGCTACGTAGAGCACAAAGCAATTTTAGGCCAGCCCTACACTGAGAAACAAAAATTTTAAAACTGTTTTTCACTGCAGAAAGAATATCTCGTTTGAGTTGGTCTTAGGATTAAGTTCATGAGGCTCTCCTAGAAATTCTAGCCAGAGCTAGACTACTGGGTTGTCTCAACTTAGTTTCTCTAGCAGGAATGAAGGACTATATTATTGAAGTAGAAGTTTTTTCTTCGTGGTGTGCCCTACAAATTTTAAATTATACTTTAAAGTAAGAGCGAAGTACTTGTGCCACAACAACTAAACTTCAACAACAAAGTGAACACAAGCAAAAAAGGTAATCAGAAATTACCCAACATTTGAGCATTTCACAGAAAAAAATGAACAGAAAAGCTCTTCATAACTGTAGCAAAACAGGGTGATGCCGAGCAGAAATTTGAAAATTGCTTCATCCAACTGTCCAGTATGGTGCTCCAGCATTCCTCAGACAGCATGTCATGAAACGTACCCGAGTCCTGGTAGCTGTATATAGTATACAGCTGATCCGGCTTTTTGACATGTGAACAGTAACCCCCCAATGACCACCAGGCTGAATGCTTTCAAGAGGTCGTTCCAGTAATAACAAGACTGCAGTGAAACCCTTAGCAAGTTATGCTTTGTCCTGCAGTGGATGTAGTCAGGCTGCTGCTGATGATGATGATGACAAACACTGTAGTGTTGGCCAGGGGCGGGCCAAGTGAAAGGAGCCATGACTCAGTGGCTTGAAAACGACATAGGAGAATTTACTGGCCAAACAACAGGAATTTATAGACTGGATGACCCTTATGTGTCTTACGAGTGCATGCACTTAAGAGGTGATTGCAGCTGTGGACGCAGTTGTCCAGCAAAGTTTTGAGTCTGTGCCGAGAGAACATATGAGGTACGGTATTCCCTGTTTTGCTGCCGAAGGCAAAATCGCAAGCGAGTGGAGTTGCCTTGCTGTTCATTGTCAATATCTACTGCTCAAAGTAAAGGAAACTAGGGTATAAGAAATTCAGCATTTCATATTATGCTTTGAGCAAATGCAGTGAGAATGAAACAGACTAATGACTTCTCTTATAATGTTTGCAGTCTTTACTTCGCACCACAGGAAAATTAATTTGTGTGCAGTTGACCTACTACTTGACCTACTGACCTACGTCCTAGAAGGAATGAATCCAGGCCTCAAAAAGTCTACGTAGAGAATGCTGATCCTGCATGTGCATTTCTCTCTAGACTCCCTCCTTTATCGCTTCCCTTACAGGACCATTCGGATATCCACCGAGATGAGTGAGACAGTTACTGCCCCATTTCCTTTCCTCAAAAGCCAACTTTCATTTCATTTCATTTCTCTGAACTGTTCTGAAATATGTAGAAGTTACCAATTTTTTTACTACCTGATTACATACTGTAATCTTTGCAAAGGAATATGTGGTTGATGGACTGAAAAAAAAAAGTCTGGAATGATGCCTTTGGTAACTTGGCACCTGAACAAATGGCTGACCCACTGGGTGTCCCCAGGGTCTCTGCTGCCAGGCGCCTCTAGCAACAGTAGCTAATTGTTCAGATCCAAAGGAACCAAGCGAATGATTACCGAAAAGTTAAGTTTAAACACAGCAGATGCATGAACACAAAACAGCTTTTCAGCACTGTTGCAGTGGGATGAACGGCTCCAAATGTATACACTATATCTGGTAAACAAATTATCAGAAGACCATCTCGTGCGCAGAATCATCCCAAAGCACATTCGACCCGCAGTACCAACATTAACGGTTTGTGCTTAATTGACAACAAAAGTTTACGCTCATCGACCAATGTTGCTTCAAATAGAGACAGAAAGCGCATGCACATTGTACTAATGTTATCGTGAACATAACATGCGACGAGACACAGGGTTGCAATACCAACAAAAAACCGCTTTCAAAAATTGAGAACAAAATGCTCACCTTCTCACAAGTTCGCCAAACCGAAGACGTTGCTGCGTGGCTGCCGCCAAAGTCACTGGTGATGCACAGAAACCATAAAACTGCAATGCCGCTGACTTTCCGTGAGCAATTTTCCGTCGATTAAAGTTCAAACTGTTCGCACCGAGCGCCGGTCACCTAACCAAGCATGTGTGCACGGAGGAAGTAAAATTCATGCGGACAAGTGAGCTGCGCTAAAAGCCGCGCAGGAACGCCATTTGCAGAGCTATGGTGGCTAGCAGAGATGCACGGGAAATTGATAGCGCCATTCGCGTATTCGCGTCCATCCTCACGTCGCTGGCGTCGCTAAAGCGCACCACGTCAAAAACATGTCCGATGTATTTAATTTTACGATAGCTTTTTTAGCTGACAACTTGAACAGTTTTCTTTATTAAACTTTTTCTTTTCGTTGCATGAACGTTGTTACCACCAGGGCGGCCGTGGAGCTTGGCCATGGCGAAGTCGAAGCGCTAGCGAAGCCCGCAGTCGCAACCATGCGCGGAGTATGTGTGGTGTTGAGTGAACAGGTGCTTTGGAATGTTTTTTGTCTTCCGTGTTCACTGTGTGCGTCCTGCCCGTTATATTGTCGTTCGTGTGTTTTTATGTGTGCGGCCCGTACGCCGCATTGGAGTGTACAACAGCTTGGTGTCCCATGCGGCATCGATGCATAGTAAAACGATCACGCAGAATATGCGTTACAAGGCCAGTGGCCCTGCACGAAAGAGGAGACTTGAAGCCGACGGAAAAGCTGCTCACCCTCGTGGGACTGCAAGAATCTGGCGAGAAACAGTCGACGCGTGTTTCGGTGGACGATTGCGTTGATCAAGCCAAAAAATTCAGCACTGGCCAACAGCTGTGATGAGCTGCTGCTGCGTAATGATAAACTCCTGTCTAATGTTTGTTACTAGCTTGTTGGACGTCAACGGGGCCATGAGTGGTATTCGTCGAGCAGCGGTTCTCAGGAGGTGAAACCAGTCGACACCTGAAGACGATTACTGTTTGCCCGCGCCCTGGCGCCTCGCATCCTACCGCATGCATGGGCGTTAATTATTTATATCTAAATTTCACGTGTAGTTGAACTCTCGCAAATATTACAACCGCATCGTTCAAACGTGCCGTCTGTAGAGTACCGTTTTTCATACTATTTTGAGAGAGGAAGAGGAGGGAAATGAGCGGCTGCTCAAATGTCATTCTTTATTATTTTGAGCTTATTTTTTGAATATGTGCCAGGGTGGCCCATTCTTGCCTCTTGGTTGCAGTGTAAGCTCTGTATTTATTGGGCAGAAATTTCTTTCTTGTTGTTTGGCACAGGGTTAATGATTCTCATTGTACTGTGGTGACACATCTTTGTATACACTTCTTGCAGAATGTCTAATGGGGTAACAAATTACTGAGCAGAGATACTTTGATAAATGCGCACTGTGTTAAATGCGAGGAACGTTACTGATTTACTTCACACTTGGCATGTTCTGTTGTCGTTAGTGGTTAGGTATGCCTTGGTGCCTGCTGCTTTCCAGTGTAGGGGCGAGAGGCATTTCATGTTCCACTTAGCAGCTTTTTTCCCTCCACTCTCTACTTGTCAACATGGTAAAATAAAATGAACATAATGCATGCTTGCTGAGACTTAGCTTAGACTACATTTCAATTATTTACTCTCAGGGCCTATCGGCGCCAAAAAGAGGAGTGCGTGCCTAACAAAAATACATGTGTAATAGGCAGATTAGTTAAGATGATTATACACAGCATACATGAAGGCGTCGGATGAAGGGATGGACACGACGAAGGCAGAGATGTGACAGTTGGAAATACAGAAAATTAGAGGTCTGTGTGAGCTTGCACATGACTTAAGGTGAACACTAGCAAAAAATTAAGAAGGTGCAGAGGACTGAGGCCAGGATTAAAACCAGTTTAACACAGAAAAGCACCTCCCAGCAAGCCAAAATGAGCACATGCAAGTAGTTAGGTGAACAAAGAACACGGAAAATAAAACTCCTTTTTGGACGGAAGGAA
Source organism: Amblyomma mixtum (assembly GCF_055824585.1). Classification (NCBI taxonomy): domain Eukaryota; kingdom Metazoa; phylum Arthropoda; class Arachnida; order Ixodida; family Ixodidae; genus Amblyomma; species Amblyomma mixtum. Next base: position 324,050,358 of record NC_143014.1, read on the forward strand.
AGCCAAGGCACATTGCGCATTGTGATGTTGCTTAAAAAGTTGGTGTCTAGTTGTTCACCTTCATATCTAGGTCATTTCACACCTAGCAAATGAAATGCCATGAAGAAAGAGCATCTCCAATCACTCTAATTACATGGGAGGTACACATCTCCAGATGTCAGAGGCTTTGTGTCTCATCTTACAGACTAGAGAGTTTGGTAGATATAAACATTACCGCATGTAAGAGTCGTGTGGTAGCACTGCAGGGGATGTATTTTGTAAGTCTTACAGCATGTTGTGCAGTGCTGGCATGTTTCATTATTTACATCGCAGTAATATCTTAGCACAGGCTAGAAAGATTGTAACTGAGCAGAAAAAAACAATATTCATGCCATGTCTTAGCCACATTCTTAGTACCATGTAAAACATAGCGCGTATAAGAAACTCCTCATTTTTTTGTCAACTTTTTCTTTCTGAGCACTGGTCTTTTGCAAGTTAGCAGGGTTCTAGAGTCTTCTGTGGCTGTCGACTGGCCCACATGTTTGTCAAAGCTGCCGAGTTCATGATGGGTCATGTCAGTGCAAGCTAAATAAAAGGTTGATAAAAAATTCATGCTTCCAGAGTACATTCCACAAAAAACAGCTATTATTTCCCACTCAGGATGAGGGAACAGCACCGACAGTGCACATCCTCCTTGTCACTACAGCAATTATGGCTGCTCAATGCTTTTTGGCAGCATTTCATTTATCCGCAGGAAGACCAGGCATGAATGGCCGGCTATAGGTACCTAATAAATTAAGCATTGCAATGGGCAATATTTTGTTGTGCCTGTGCTTTTGTTATTCATGAAGGACTTAGCGTTTTTGATTGATGGTTGTGTAGCAACGATGTGACTGCTACATTGCACTGCGTAAGCAGATTTGTTTGCCCATGCTCTTGGCTTTCTCAGTGGTTTGTTTCCTTACCAAACGGCAGACGGAAACTCGGCTTTCAACTTGTGCACTTTCATCGTGTTTGTAATGTATTTTCAGCTGGTGTTCAATTTCAATTTGGAGAAGTTGGTCAAATTTTTAGGGGAATCTCCCAAGATGGAGTAGATTTGTAATAAGGGAGTAATTACTCATTGACAGCCACCCGAGCTCAGAAGTTGTCTAACGATTGTCTGTGTCTAAATGTTTTTTTTTAACTGTTGACCTCATTACGCTGCATTTCTAAGTTATTTATTAAATGCATTTATTAATTGGTACTCTGTCATGTGGCTAGCAATATGGTGAAAACTTTTTTATGAAATCACCGTTCTTTTTATAACGTTATAGCAAAGTAAGGCCTTAGTTATTTAACGTTGCTCACAATTTGTAGCGATCCCTCAATGTTGAAGCAACATTATGCGTCACTTAGGTTAGATGCGATTATCACCCCCCCCCCCCCCCCCTCGGATCTTCACCTTTTCATATGGGGTTAATCTCATTAGACATGCTCAAGCTTGTTCGCCATTCTAGTTTGCGGACATTGTGGAACGAGAGTAAACCATACAGGTTGGAAATGGGACGTCTTGTGGTGCCTAGTCCGGGGGCCAACAGCTACGGCATGTAATACGTTTCAGAAAATGCATAATACGGCCGGCCACCTTCACGAATGTGTTACGGATGTTCCATTGATTTTAGATGCAACAGAGCAAGCGTTCGTTCTATTATGGTGAGTTTGTACGTAATGCCTACGGAATTTTTTTACAGTGTAGGAACGGCGACGGTGTCGGCGTAGTATGGCAAGACCAAAGACAACTCAAAAATAAATTTTTCGACGTTCTCCCGACCGAGACCGGTCGAGTGTGACGCTGCTTTATAGTAGCGATCCCGCGTCGTTTGCATCCTAAACCAAGTGTTGAATACGGACTGCGGTGACGTTTTCGCTTGCAAACTGCAAATTTCGCGGTCGGAGAGAACCGATTAAAAACAATAGACAATCAAATGGCCTTGTGTCTCGTCTGATGGGTCTTTATTGCGCCTAGCACGTTCTAACGTTCGTTCCCTGCAATTCTGAGTTATTAAAACGCTGAGCACTTAATTTTATCGCAGACGTTTGCTCCAGAGAGGCATTCGTGTGTCCTTAGCTTTGTCCTCGTCAAAGTGCGAATTCATTTCAACGCTTAATGCTAGAACACTATCTAACCTAAGCTAATAAGACAGTCGTGATAAATTCCGGAAGTTCAGGTGTACAAATAGTGCCCGAAACATATAGGAGGCCGGAGTCCTGCGGAGGACAGAGAGAGAGAGCGAAAAACGTTTTATGCATGGGATGGTTGGTGGGCCCTCATTCCAGGAGGCCATTGGTTTTTGCCGGCGCTCTTGCCCGGCTCGACACAGAAAGCTGGTCTTCCGAATTTGAGCTGAAAAGTGCCGCCTTCCATTCCTCAGGTGTTGGGTATAGTTGAGTTTTTCTGGCATGCCCATGCCATATGGTATAAGTTGTCCAGTTCACCGCAGAATGCGCATTGAGGATGGTGCGGATTGGGAAACATATTGCTCAGTTTTACGGGATCTATATAATTATACAAATGCAATTTCCTCACAATAAGCCCTTGCTCGCTGTTTAAATTTTTGTGCGGTCTGGCGTATACTTTCCTCGTTAATCTGAAATGTTGGAATGTTGTGGTACCGGGGTAATAGCGCACGGGCAGCGGCGTGAGCGCCTTCATTTCCAACACCCGCAGAGTGTACTTAAGTAGATATGACTGTGGATTTGAAGTCAGTATCTTCTTTAATTCTGAGTACTCTGTTTGCGTGTTTACCAATCCTTCCTCTGGTATAGTTACGATGTGCACTCTGGTAGTCCGTAATTACACGCGAGCCCTTCCTGGAAACCATCGCCACAGCCGCTATCGCCAACTCCTCGGCCTGGGCGTTTCCCTGGCATCGAATTGATGCTCCATTAACGGATTTCCCTTGCGTATTCGTGCATGCTGTGGTTGCTATCCCGTTGACCGGTCCGACCGCGTCCACGTAAATTGCCTCTACCACCCCACCCTTTGTTTTCCTGATGGAGTTCACCGTAGCCTTTCTTTTTTTTTAAATGAAATTTGGCCTGCATATTTCTCGGAATGGGCTGCACCTCGAATGCGGCGGCTCGATGCACTTCTGCATAAGGTAGGGCCTCTACCGGGCGACCAGTCCTATATGAACCTTCGGCGGGAGGTCCGTGCCCAGAAAAGCATTGAAGGACTCGGATATTACCGATAGGCGCCCGATTTCAATAAGATATTTGGAGCCGGCCGTTACTAATAGCCATATAGCTTTAAGAATTCAAAAAACGCGCTGTTACTCTCGCCGCTGTGGCCCAACAAATTCGAGCAATTTCTCGCGCCATTCGAAAACGGCGCGCCTTCGGAGTGTGCAAGGCGACGTCAAACACGTCACTCCCAGGCGCACAAAGCGCAGGAAAATCTCTGCAGCGCTTGAGCTGTGGTGCTCCCTGTTCCTCGGCCCTTCACTGCGTCAGCGCAGACGGGCAGAGTTTTCAGCGTGGTACGTACGAGTGCCGTGATGTGAGTGACGTCGCTTTGCGCACCCCGAAGGCGCGCGGCTTTCCAATGACGTGAGAAATGCCCCAGATTAGTTGAGCCAGAGCGGCGAGGGTAACCGCGTGTTTTCGAAATTCTAAAAACTCGTATGGCTCTCAATAAGGGACGGCTAAAAACCTCTAATTGCCATCGGGCTCCTATGAACTGTGGTTAAGAAATGAACTATTAGAATTAGATTAATTACTTTACTAACTGACATGGTTCGGCTGTTTTTTGACGTCCGCCAACACTGGTATGCGGCAAAAACCTCTAAAAACTTATCTTTAAAAATTATTGTCGGGCTTCCATGACACCTGGTATATGATTCATCGCGTTAACTGCGTGGCTTGAAGTAACACAATATTTAAAACATACCGAATCACTCTGATTTCAGTGCAGCGACGTCACCTGTGACGGTCTTCACAGTCACATTGAACCAATAAAAATAGTCAGCTTGACACAACAGTGTGTTGAAATTATCATGAGTCACGCTTTTATTGATTCATGATTTAGAGCACATAGATGTTCTTTAATTACTCAGTACTAAACTTAGTGGCAATCTTTCAGTCACACAATTAGGTGCTGTAGTACTAAGCTGGTGCGGAATCTACTCCGGGCAGGCTGTACCAAATGCCAAGTCTTCCCATTCCCCGCGCTGCCAAGGTGCTGTCCAACCGGATTCCTCCTCTCCCCATCCGCGCCGTGCAAGAAGTGAGAGGAAAGGGAGTGCTTGGGCATATCCTAGGCTCAGGAAAACGGCTTAGTAATTAGTATTTCTAAAACTAAAGCGATTATTTTCCGCGCTAAGACAGGACAGGTTGCACACAATTTAACACTGAATTTAAATAATACGGAGATAGAAATTGTGAGTGAATTTAAAGTGGTCTTCACAGAAAATATGTCATGGGACAGGCACACCGGATATATTGCTACGGACGCTGGGAGGACGGCGAAGTGTTTTGGCAACGAAGACGACACTGAGGTGCACGCTTCTGTACTGTGCGACTGTTCCAAGCCGTCGATCCTTCGCCTCGCAGATTACCTCTGCTGCCTACAGCCATCACGCAACATTCGGTGGAGGTTGCCAAACTCGATCCCCGATCCCAAGCTGGCTCTCCGCAGTGGCCGCAATTTCGCTACCATCTCTACCGAACTCACTCCATTTCCCAACACTCGCCGCAACCATTCTCCTTCAAACTCCCGCCACTTCTCGGAAAACTAGCCGATGCAGCCCCCGGGGGTGACGGTGCATTATTGACTCCGCGCGCAAATCCTCTCTTGACCCCCTCCCTGCCCAACGTAACTTCTTGAATATTCTTGTGGATGGTGTCCCAGTCCTTGCCCAAGTACTGGTCATGTGCTCTTCTTTGCGCGGACGTCTCAAGAAAATTTTAACGGCCGCCACCATGTCCACGGTTCGCATCGCCGATGGCAGCGCCGCTGCCGTGGCTGGAATGTGCACTGCGCGAGTTAGCATTTGCGGACGTCATATTATCCTTCTGTTCACCGTCCTTACCAGGTGCCCCCAGGACGGCATGCTTGGCCTTGACTTTTTAACCGCTCACTCAGCTCTTATTGACCGTTCCTCAGGACTTCTCCGGCTGGATCTACCCATCTGCTATAATGACTCCACTAGCTCACCTCGCCTTCAGACCACTGAGTTTGCTCGTCTCCCGCTGCAAGCTGCCGTCTACATTCCTATGTCGCCTTCTCCTCCCGTCCCTGATGGAGACTATGTCGCTTGCCCTATCACCGCTGTGATTCTGCATCGTGAGATGATCTTTCCCCACACCGTGGTCCATATCACCAACAACTGCACCTGCCTCCCTGTGCTCAACTTCAGCCTATCTTCTCAAGTACTTCCCGCCGGCATTTCACTTGCTGACCTGCCCCCATTGACCGACTGCACAGTTTGCTGGCCCAACGACTGGTGTCTCCAACGTCCCTGCATCGCAGCCCTCACGTGCGGATCCTATTTACAGGATGATCACAGCCGATCTGCTACCTGCTGATTCTGCAGCTCTTCACAGCCTCTTGTCCTCCTACAGCGATATTTTTGAATTTGGAGACCGTCCCTTGGGTCAAACCTCTGTTGTCGCCCACCGCAGTGACACCAGTCAGCCCCGTCCTATTCACAGACGGCCAGATAGAGTCTCTCTCTGAGCGCCGTGGCATTCATGCGGAGGTGGACAATATGTTGGCCTCCAACATCATCAAGCCTTCGAGTAGTCCTTGGGCGTCCCCTGTCGTACTTGTTAACAGAACGATCAAACCTGGAGATTTTGCGTCGATTACCGCCATCGAATGCCGTCACAAAGAAAGATGTCTACCATCTGCCTCGAATTGACGGCGCTCTCGACTGCTTGCACGGCGCTAGCTATTTTTCCTCCATTGATCTTCGCTCAGGATACTGGCAGGTCGCTGTCGATGAAATGGATCGTGAGAAAACCGCCTTTGTCACCCCGGACGGCTTGTATCAATTTAAAGTAATGCCTTACGGCCTCTGCAATGCCCCTGCGACCTTCGAGCGTATGATGGACTCCCTCCTGCGCGGTTTTAAATGGACGACCTGCATATTACTTGGATTACGTGATATGTTTTTCGTCCACATTCCAAAGCCACCTGCACCATCTTTCCCCCATCCTTGCTGTCTTCCGCCACGCTGGTCTTCAGCTGGACTCAAAGAAATCTACTTTCCGCCGCCGTGAGCTCGAGGTCCTTCACCACTTGGTCGATTCTGCTGGGATCCAACCCTACCCCGACAAAGTCCGCGCCGTGCGTTCCTTTCCTACTCCGCGTTCCTCCGGGGTTGTGCGCAGCTTGCTCGAGCTCTGTTTATATTTCCGACGCTTCATCGCGAGCTTTGCGGAAGTCGCCTGGCCTCTTACCACACTCCTCAAGAAGGACGTCCCATTCTCTTGGGGTCCCACCCAAGCTGCCGCCTTCAGAACCCTTATCAGTGCCCTCATCGCTCCACCTGTCTTGGCTCACATTCATCCCTCAGCTCCTATGGAACTTCGCACCGACGCAAGCGGCCATGGCATTGGTGCCCGATTTGCTCTGCGGCAACGCAATCAGGTTCGCCTCACAGCGTACGCCAGCCGTCTCTTTTCTGTGTCGGAGCGCAACTATTCCATCATCGAGCGGAAATGTCTCGCCCTCGTTTTGGCCATTGCCAAATTCCGCCCTTACTTGTTTGCACACCCCTTCACTGTTATACTAGATCATCACGCCTTATGCTCGCTTTCTTCGCTCAAAGACCCTACTGGCCGGCTGGGGCGCTGGGCTCTTCGTCTTCAAGAATATACCTTTTCTGTTGTCCACAAGTCCGGCCGCTTGCACAAGGGCGCAGACTGCTTTTCCCGTCACCCTGTCGATCCACCTCCCTCCAACGAATGTGAGGCTGACGCCGGCGTTTTCTCCATATCGGACTTCCGCAACATTGCGCAAGAACAGCGCTTGGAATCCGCGCGACGCTTCCTCATCGACCGCCTCACCGTCGACCGCTCTGATGCTTTCTTAACCCCATTCGTGCTCCATCAGAACATCTTCTATCGGCGCAATATGAGGCCTGACGTGTCTGAGCTCTTGCTAGTGGTCCCTCAACACCTGCGCTGCAGCGTCCTTGAGCAGTTCCATGTCGTTCGCACGGGAAGTTATCTTGGAGTCTCCCGCACGTACGACAGCGTGCGCCGCCGCTTCTTTTGTCCATGTCTATACCGTTCTGTCCGACGTTATGTGGCCGCTTGTGAGCTCTGCCAGCGCCGGAGGACGCCCTTGGTTCTCCCTCCTGGACACCTTCAGCCTATACCCATTCCGGTAGACCCGTTCTCCCGTGCCGGCCTCGACCTCCTCGGCCCTTTTCCGGTGTCTGTCATGGGAAACAAATGGATCGCCGTCGCGACGGACTACTCGACACACTACGCCATCTCACACGCGATCCCAACCAGCTGCGTCACTGATGTCGTTGACCTTCTCCTGCACAACGTCATACTCCACCACCGTGCTCCCCGTCAACTGCTCACCGATCGCGGTCGCTGTTTTCTTTCTCAAGTGGTCGCCGAACTTCTTCGCTCCTGTTCCTTCAATCATCAATTCGCCACGGCCTACCACCCACAGACGAACGGCCTCACCGAACGTCTGAACTGTACCCTCAACGACATGATTTCAATGTACGTCTCAGACCATCACCGCTAATATGATATTAGCCTGTCATTTGTGACATTTGCATACAATTCCACGCGTCACGATACAGCCGGTTTCTCTCCTTTTTATCTCCTGTAAGGCTGCGATCCTCTACTGCCCTTCAACAGTGTACTGCCCGCCGCCGCCTCCACGAGTACAGTGGCGATCAATATGAAGGTGATCGCTCGAGCGGCGACCGAGACAAGGAACAGCGCCCCGTTACGTCCTCACCTTCAGCGGTGAGGGGAACATCAGAGTAGCTTCCCTCTCTCTTTTCGCTGTTCCTTGAGCTGCTGTCACTCCCTTCTAGCAAGTCCCAAATTTCGTTGTTTTTTTTAGGCCTCAGCAGACAGATACGCACGTGTCATAATCTTGTGTATACTGTTAGACTGGACGCAATTAACTGAAAATTAATCGTGCGAGCGTCAACCTATGCTAGAAAAAGCCGCCTTGCGCGGCATTTTTTGATCTTTCAGGAATGACACTGCGCTAGCTTGCTTTGCACTCAGGCTCTTCCACAAAGAGTGGGCAGTCTTCTCAGTAACGATAGTGTCAGGTTTCACTTTTTTCTTTAATTCCTTCTTTGCACTGCACACTGCTGCATCTCTGCGAGGGCAGCGCATTTTGAAGCTCCCATCTGATCGAAATTATTAACGCAAAAGTGATACATGAGTTATCGGCAGGAGAAAGCGGCGGACATGGCAGCGTCTTAAAAAAAGAAACGACACAGAAAACCGTCCAAGGTAGTCGGTCATAGGAATGAAAAGGTGCTTTCTCTAGCTCATTGCCTGGGCTCCGATACTTCGCTGCAAGGGATAACTGCACACCTGAATTTCGGTTAGCAATATAGTGAATAGGGGAAATCAAGAAAGTGAAGGCATGATCTATGTCAATTTTGGGGTGGGGGAGGGGGCGTGATAATTGAATTCACATAATTGGGATTATTTAAGGGGGTGGGGGGTTACTTTGTTCAGAAAATTCAGTTTTGAGATTTTTCAATCATCTGATAGAGAATTTCTTTATCTTTCAGAAAATATATTACACTTGGGTATTCGCTGTTTACAAACTATTTTGTGTCCTTTTTCTTCGACACGTTGACAGGAAAAGAGGGTGCATCTCGGCGCAGTCTCTTCGGTTCCGATACGTGGAGAAAGACAATGCTCTGAAGGTTTCGGTTTCGGTTTTGAATTTATTCTTCTGAGTAGTACATTTTTATGCCACTAGGGTTCCTCGTGTTCCTCTTCTGTTTATGGCTGCGCGCTAAGCTTTGACGCTGTCCTCTTGTGCTGTCGATATACTAACAATTAATTTGGGTGAGGTGTCCTAAAACCATCTTTGTCAGTCTTAAAAAAGTTGATACAGCTGTCGATGATGCAATTGCCTGCTTTACTGATCGAAATCTAGCACGAGTAAGGGTTCTCAAACATTTGGGAGCCACCCCTGGACCTCTGTGTGTGTCAACGCTAGCATCTGTAGACAGACGGAAAGTAAAAAAAATGATTTCAAGCTGAGATCTGAAGCGAACCAGGAAAGAAAGGACCAAGAGAAAGGGTATGGCGATGCTGCCACTTCAAAAGACTTCAGCCCAGGGAATAGTTGAAGAATAAAAATGTTTTCAAATACTTTACCGGCGTTTTTCTCAAAACAACATTTTTGGAAGTTTGTGTACCCTTTTCTCGGGAACTATCGGGCATAAGCAAACAAAAACTCTCTGGCGAGCTAATTAGTGGCTGTTACATAACTGGAACTAGAATCAATAGCCTAGGTGCATTTTTTATTTTTTCTAGCATAAAAAGACCAGTCATAAGTGGCAATTTTCATGCATCGGCAAAAGCATAAAAACGTAACAAATCTAGTTTTTGTTATAGGAACATATTTCTAGTTCCACTTCTGTGAACCATTTGTTGCTACCTTGTTCCAATTTTGTACCTTGGTACAAAATTGGAACACTCTGTGACTTGTAGATCTTAAAGAAAAGGTACAAACGTATAAAAAAGTAACAAACAAAAAACAAAAATATTGCTTCAAAATTTCAAACTAATCTTTAACTCTAATGCAAGGTGCGTCTATCTTTAACACTCCTTTGAAATTTTATGACCAAAGCTTTTATTACTACTGTTGTACAGACAAATTTTGAGACACGATTTCAGTCTCACCCCACCTTAATTAAGTCAACCGATTAAAGATCAGATACTGATCTATGACATCTCGAATCAGCACTTCCACATTAACAGCACGAAAGTAGTCTCAAGTGCCCCCGTATCGTTCCGGTGCCCTCCACTACACAATTTCTCCGTCCTTTTCTTCACTCCCTTCTGTACCAGGGGTGGCATCTACTGCGCCTTCGTTTTCCTGTAACTACAATATTATAATACTATCAACTGTTTCGGTATTTAACACTGCCGTTCGTTTCTACTCTTAGCCTGCAGCCGCAAAAGTTGCTATTAAAGAGTAGAAAAGAATTAAGGCATAATATTGATCAATATTTTATTCACTGCAAAAAAAAAAGATAATTTTCAGCACGCTGCACTCATACATGACGTGCAACATAAATTCTGTCGATAACGCCCGCTTGAGAAATGCATTGACTTTCTATGAATGCTTGATAGGGCGCCCTCCTTTCCTTTGCAGGTCTTCAGTTCTCCTGGGCAAAGATGCGTAGAGTAACTCTGCTATGGCCAGGTCTCCTCGAATGCAATTCCATTCGCCTACTACCGCTTGCCACAATGTTTCTGGACTCCCTGTGTCCAGATTCACGCGAGCCAGGTTAGCTTTTATAATCTCCCAAATGTTTTCAATTATGTTGATGTCCGGACTCCGCGGTGGCCACTCCAGCTGTGCGATGCCACTGCTGTTCAGGTACTCCTGCACTACAGATGCAGTGCGTACAGGGCACCCGTGATGCTGAAAATAAAAGCAGCCGACCGAGAAGGGTCCATTAATAGCATATGGGAGAAGAATGCTGTTACAAATTTCTGTGCAAGTTTCAGCTGTCAGCCTCCCCGGAATGCGGTACAGCGGGCCAAGACCTGCGTAGCTGATGGCAGCCCACGCATTCACGGAGACACGTCCGCTGGCAGTGAAGTTCAGGACGTTGTCCTCATCGCACCTGCCGGAAAAGAGGAAAAAAAAATAAATTTTCAAGTGCACAAAAAGCGTGCGTATTCCGATCTACCTACTTTACCGGAAAGCGGAGACCCTCCAGACGCGGAGGCGCTGATTCCAGCAAGTGGAGAATGTGGACTCGTCGATGAATATAACTTGCTGCCATTGGCGCCACCTCCAGTTTCTGTGACGGTTGTCAAATTCTAACCGTTTCTGAAGGTGAGTTGCTGTAAGGAGGGGCTTCCTTGCTGCTACGTGTCTCTTCAGTCCTGCCTCATGGAGTCGCCTTCAAATAGTGGGCACACTAACATCAACGTCGAGCTGCTCGGCAATTTTCTTTTTTTTTTTGCTGTTGTGAAGGGGTCTTGGACGGCTGCAGCTACGAGGAGGTGGTCTTCATCTTCAGTCGTTTTCCTGGGCCTGCGACGATGAGGGGCATCCGCTACATGGTTTTCTCTGAAATAGGCATTGAGGATACGGTTTACAGTTTTCTGTGGACGGCCTACTATGGCAGCAATTTTTCTCTGAGAGATGGATGCCTTCTCTAGACCGATTATTTCGCTCCTTTCCTCCGCAGTTAAACGCCGTAGCATATTGGAAGCGACTGAAGGCGGGAACAAAAGAAACGGCATTTATGTGTCACCAAGAGGCTCTGATAAGTCTGAAATGCTCGCAGGAAGCTGCACACTGAGGACGACCGGTGACTTTCTCTTTATTTTTTTCTATGCTTTACCAGTCCGGCGCAAGTGGGCCGTATAAACAGTGACATTGTTATCAAAACCTGTGAGGGCAGAAAAACCCGTCCCTGTTATACCGGCAAAAGTGAATAAGAAATGATGTACAATACAGATAAACCGAAGCCCAGGCAATACTGTTGGTAATAGGAAAGCAGTGCTTCATTGAGCAGCCAAAGGGCGAGGGAAGCTATCATAATTTTGCATTTGTGTCGTAAAAATGTGCCACGCGATGGCGCTGTCTTAAATATTCGTCACCCTTCGTGAGATAACATTTAAATTCATTCCGATCATATCATAGGCCACGATATGAGGCAACGACGCGGATACATGATTTCCATGAAAGAGAACAAAGAAAAAGGTGGTGAGGTATTCATAGGGGTGACGGTTGTAGCCCGGGAGAGCCTACCCCAGGTAGCACACGGCAGCGGGCCAATATTGGAAATCCACTGTCAAAGCGTGGCCCTAACTAGGCCCAGAGTTACCAGTGAGCATCTGATATTGATTGTGCCACTCATTAGCACATCCAACAATGGCCTTGGTTGTCCGTCGCTTTAACAGTATTGGCTGAGCCGTAATTAGATCCTGGCTATCATGGGCCAGGTTAGCCAGGATTGCCCCACTGTTTGCCATTGCTGGCTGTGCCATCATCGAATCCTGGCTATCATGGGCCATGTTAGCCAGTGTTGTTCCACTCTTTGCCAGTATTGGCTATGCCATTTCCGGAAGCTGGCTACATTGGCCTAGGATTGCCACCGCTTATCCAGTGTTCAAAGTATACTGGCAAACGTTGGTAAACATTGTGTCATCCATTAAAATGGGTTCAAAATTATTTTTATTGTCGAGTACCATATCGGCAATTCATAATTTTCGAACGCGCTAAAACATGCGAGTTCAAAGATTTGGTTTTATTTATTATTATATTTTAGCCGAACACTTTTGCAGTTTGTGAGCAAAGCTACCCATGATTCCGTTGGAAAAGCTGCACTCTGGTTGCGCAGTGAGCAGCATAATACGTTTAAGAGAATTGGGATCGAAGTCCTGTTGATCAGAATTAACGTTCTGATTACACCCGAGACGCCTTCAACAAAAATTGTCAACAGGCGCCTTCAACAAAAATCAAATAAGTTTGATGTGCTTAAATTTTTGGAATAAAAAAATCACTTTTTTTTATTCGCTCTAGGAATTCACTGCCGCAGTGCGCAGCTGGTGTCTGCTTCATGGAGATCGCGATACAAACGTAATAGATTAGCGCAAGTGCATTCGCTAAGTCGAAATTGTGCTCAGTTTTGGCAATGTCCAGAAACGAAGCAGTCGCCTCGTAATTTCGAATTATGCGTTGCGCTCGTGAAATATTAGGTGGGTGCTTCATAAACGCACGCGGACACGTGCTAAGCGATTCCTACGCTTCCCTACCTCGTGCCCTGTGATCGCGCCTTTCCCGTGTTTTCTGATTTGCAATTTCCTTCCTTTTCTGCAAATCGTAGTGTTGAAAATTGTTGTTTTTGGCCATTTTATTCTTCTGTTGCGTAATTTGCATTGGGGGCAACGTAGCTCTTGCTCACGTCCTTGCATATTTACTCGCAAGTTTTTTTTTCTTTCGAACATGACCTTTATTGATGAAAACCATCGAAAGTAGTTGCGAACCACAATTCAACATGCCTTTGTTTGTTTTTGCTTTTTTTGCGCGAAACTTCCACAACAACAAACAATTGAGGATTCTTCGACGACCACTGAATAAATGGACTGACAACTGGCGTTAGACGCATGTTAACCTAGCTTGTTTGGCGTATGTACGGTACATGAAACTATGAAAGAGCGCGCATTCTGCTTGGATATTTTTTTTGCGTTATATTTTTGTTATTATGTGGTAACATTTTAAGCTATCTTGAACTAACAGAAGCCGCATCATACGGCCCCACAAAATACGCGAGTGTCTGAAGTCGTTTTGGCGAAATTCATCTTGAAGCTCCAAGTTTTTCACTTCAAAATTTTCGGGCTTTTACTGCAGCTTTGTAGCAATACTTTGACGCTTCCGTGTTTCCCATCCACTTGTTCCTTGTAGGTATTGCTTTCCGTACTGCCTGTGGCCATGTGACTCGTTCTCCAAAAATTCCAAACCCTTTTCACGTGTTTTGGCCCCTTTCCCTCTCTCTTTCAAGTCTTCCCATATCTCCCCACCTGTTCTCCGGCCGCGCCTTCTCCGGCCACCCCGCGAAGCGCTTTTTTTTCTTTTGGTTGTCACTTCCTCAAAGCTATTTTCCCTCGCGCGCAGCTACGCGCTTCGCTGTTCGTGCACCCTTCCACGATCTTCCTGTCTCCACCTTTCAGCTCGAGGACTTTTCTTGGAACCACAAAACCTGTGTAAAGGAAAATGACTCTATCCCCTCCAGCCAACCCCTCCCCCCCCCCCCCCCCCACCATCGTCTCCACTGCTCGTCTTGGAACCGCGCGACGCATCACAATCAGACATTCTTGACTCCACGGCGGAACCAAACCACGTGCACAACCAACACGACGAAAATGCATGCACACTCGAGCTAGCACCGTTCATAGTCTGTGCACGCGAAAAGCCACGCTCATATATTAGGAGAGCTCCGACGCTGTTCGTACCGCCTGCAAGATCTTATTTGTAAGTACTAAAACTCTTTTATCTTGATATACGTCTGGAAGTTAAAGTGGTTTTTGTAGTAAACGTTGCTTTGACTACATGCGCCTTTATTTTTTCGGCAGGAAAACAGAGCGAGCCAAAAAGCACGAGGACGACTTCTGTGTACCCACTCTCATTGCGAAATGACTTGCTTGACGTCGTGCGCAGTGGAATTGTGGCCGAATGGTGAGAATTTAATTTTTCGTCTTTGGTGAGATGAACTCACTGAAGATTCACTACTTTGGCTAACAGCGGGTTTGAACTCATATGACCTGAGATGGGATGCATTCGGGAATATGTCCTTTACCGCTTATGCACGACGGAAATCAGAACCGCTTAATTAATTTTCCACTGCAGACCAGTTGGCAAGAATATGTGTAATACTTCCGTACTGGTTCTTTTTGCCCTTCTACACTTGCAGACTCAATAGAAAATCCGCAGTTTCTGTTTAAAGCTTTGCCAAGTTCTCTCGCATGAAAAAGGGCATTACTCTGGACTATCAGACTAGTATTTTTGTGTGGTTTGCAAAGTCGCAGTTTCGAATCCAATTATAGCATGCATGCGAAGCGACTAAGGTAAAACAAAGGTGCCCTGAGTTCCTTGCGTTCCAGCGTATTTCGCAAAAAATCGCAAGGCCGTATTTTCAACCTATTAAAAAAAACTAATCGAAATTGTTTTGACGTCCATATGGAAGAGACGCTACAACCTGTGCATATTTACTTGAATAAAAAATTAGCTCGCAATTTAGAGATACGAGTTATGATATTAAAACAAAATAATACATTATTCTGTTTTCAATATCACATTAATTTGCTTATCTCGCATTGAATATATTTACTGGGAGTGCGACACGACGCATTGACTAAATTAAACCATTTGGTATAAGAGAAGTTCAGTAAATTAAATTCTACTTTGTGCAACTAATGTGGTGCTGGTTCTTAAGAATAAATTTAAAATTATCCTGTAAAATATGTTGCTAGTGTCTTCACGATGGACCGTGTTTCACAAATTCTGTGTTATTTAATCATTTTTCTTTTTGTTCCTGTGATGGCCATAATTCAACTTACCATGACATCATGCATCTCGATCGTTGCAGGCTTGGCGCTTCGTGAGGCCATCGTGCAAGAGCTGGACGAGGAATTTGTTTGAATGCAGTCCAGCAGCCTCTTGCAAGTGGAGTGCAACGATTACTTCGATATGACTGATCAGTTCACTGAGACAGCTCCGTTTGAGCATTTTATGGATGCCTTAGCCGTGCCGCAGCAGCTTGCCCAGATGCTTTGCCCAACCTGGATCGGCATGCACCAAACTTGAAAATAAATTGTTTTCCCACAGCCTCTGCCACCATGCTCTTGGGCCCCTTTCTTTACTCGCCAGTTGGCTGGTGGTAGCGCAAACCATCCTGTGCGGGCTAAAAGCGTGATCTTGTAACTCAAAGCAATAAACGGGTCTTTTTTCTGGAATTATTTCGCACCCTCTATTATGAATATTTGCTAGGTAGAATGGTATGTACATCATCCACAGTGCCGGTCATTGGCGAGTGGGTTAATTGCATGTGCCAGCGTTCGAAAGGCAGGGAAACCATTATTCGAAAGCTGGATGCCATTATTCGAAAGCTGGAAACCATTATTCGAAAGCTGGCTACCAATGTTCAAAGTTGGCTACCAATGTTTGAAAGCTGGCTACCAATGTTTGAAAGTTGGATACCAGTATGAGACCTTTGCTGGCCCATGCTTCAGAACGAACATCGGTACTGCGTTGGCCGCTTGATCGTCCGAACATTGGCCCAAAACTGGCATGAAAGTAGGTCCAATGTGTAAAGTGGTAGCGCTCGGCCCAAATGCCAGTGTAGGACCGATGTTCATGCCAATTTTGCCAACAGTTGACCGACCTTCGGCCAATGTTGTTGTGCTGCCTGGACGAGAGAATGAAGGCAATCCAATCTTTATCGTCGCAGTTCCGATATCGGCCGCTGTGCAGCTTGAAAGGCCCGCCGGTAGATGCTCGCGCGATCACCTTCAATTGATCGCGACGGTACTTATGCTGCGGACGCCCATCGCCCGCGCCGACGCCGCCCGTCTTGTCGCTCGCTCAGCGGCTGTCGGCCTCCAATTAACACAGAAACGCTGTCATGACTATCGCCGTCACGAAGTAACATACTCTCCTGACTCCATTGTGTGCTCTGGGTCGCGTCTCGCCGTGTGGTCTGTGTGCAAAACTGTTCCCGCGATATACAGGCCCACGTCCCGTGAGAGTGGTGACATACGAGATCCACTACATTCACCGTCCCCGCCCGCTGCACCCCGCATCGAAATCGTGCATGTGTCCCGCCTCAAACCTTACACCTCGCCGTCTCCCTGGCCTGTGTAATCCGCGCCGGGACGGTGCTTTTGCCGCGGGGGGGGGGGGGGGGGGGGGGGGTAGTCATACTACGGACGCTGGGAGGACGACGTTTCTGTTCTGTGCGACCGTTCCAACCCGTCGATCCTTTCCCTCGCAGATTAGCTCTGCTGCCTACAGCCATCACGTAACAATGCCTCAAGTAAGCTTGCTTCAATCATTGGTACTTTGTAAAGAGAGAGGAATTTCCTCCCAATCACATCTTGGTGTACTCTTGTATAATTCTCTCTCTCTCATTTACAACACTGCAGCCTGGTCTGGGTTAAAACTACCCTAAATAATTTCAACAAACTGAGCTCACTACAACGAAGGATTATTAGTATTATTAGACACTCTCAATAAGAATTTAATATCAACTCAGTAATGCAAAACCTTCGAATAACCCGTATTGAAAACATGTACAATTAGCATCTTTGCCTCGGACTAATCAGAGAAAAGAACGCTGAATGACATATTTTAACAATGCTAGCGGCGTTAACCATCAAACATGCATCACGTGGATTCTTTCCGGCCTAATTATGGTCTCCACACAGTAAAATATTGAATTCCTGATATACTAAGTGAATTCCTAAAGTATAACATTGATATCCTTGGTCTTAACTCAAAAGAACTGAAAATGTTGTTCTAGTGTACCGTTCTCCGCAAGCTTTTTGTGTTCTGAGTATTTTGACGGCTAGTCAAAAATCTGCCCAACTTTCGTTTCAGGAATTAGCGGCATTACGCTTGTGTGCTCCTTTTTCCTTGCAATTTGTTCACTGTAGTCCATTTAGAGCCTTGAGTGCTTCTTTGTATAATATCCCGTACCTTATTCAAGTTCGTCTTGGATAAAGTCAGTTGCTGGGCGGGTTGATATTTCATGCTTTCATTCACACAGCGCAAAGACGAACACGGACAAGAAGGGAGATACCAGAAAGCGCCGACTTCAACAAAGTTTATTGCTGCGCGCTGCGAATACATATAGAGTACAGCGGGCATGAGCAGCAACAAAAAGGGAAGTAATTCTAAGATTGGTAGCAGCGCCAAACCGCATGGGGACGCACTATCGTCGGTACAAGAAAGAAAACATCAAGCTAAAACCTAAAAGGCTTTGGAGATTTGTATTTTCTTTTTCTGTTTTGTAAGCAAGGAAATGAGTTCAGTCTGTATACCTTTACTGATGAAGGATTCGTTCTTGTGCGTATAATTCAGTATTGCGCAAGCTCTACATTCTGTTTTTTTTTTCCTACGTACTATTTTTTCGAACTAATGTACATGTATGTCGGGTTGTGCGACGTGTTCTGCTGCTGCTTTGTAGGGGGCGAGGACTTGTCAAGCTGCTGTCGAAGCTTTCTGCCCTGTCTCCCCCAACGTTGATGGAAATAAATGAAATAAGATAAGGTGACCGGTCCCGAGGAGGGAACCACACACAACAAAGGAATGGAACCATTTCGTTCCCAGATGATCGTCCCTTCGCTTGCCCTTCGCTTGATCCTTCCAAAAGTGTGACGCTATTTCTGCTTCACAAATCAAACACTGCACTGTCCTTTGTTTTACTTTTTTTCTTCTCACTACTTACAGCATAGCTGCGGGCAGTCTCTTCCGCACTGCCGAGCTTTTGCGCTTTCATTCGGGCTTCTCTGCAAAGATTTCCTTCGCGGTTGGCTTCCGGATGACTCCGAACACATCGTCGCTGCGAACGTCGCCCTTGGCTTGCGCATACACCAGAACTGGCAAATACATTTCTGAAATAGAAGTGGAAGAATGCAAAAAAAAAATATTCAGATACGTTTTAAATTTTCCCAAGGGCCCTTGACTCAGTTTTGACACCTCATTAGCACAATGCATTTTTGTGTTTGCAGAATAATACAGCCGCGCGTGTTGAAAAGGAGAAAAACTTTGCTACGAATCGAATATGAATCGAAGAGGAATGTGACGATTGAAAATATGAGAATATGGTTATTGTTGCTGAAATGAAAAAAAAGGTATATTGACTTAACAAGATGAGGAAAATGACGGTTTCCCAAATAAACATAGCTTATTAGACAGCATGAAAACATACAGCGACGTGCTCATGCACAATAAGCGGCAAAACAAATTGAATGAATTGCACATTCACTTTGAACGCTTTTCCACGTACTCTATTTGAGGCACACAACGTCGCTGTAGCATCACCGGAAAGCTTGAACAATGTTTCCAGTGACCACACCGCACCAGAGTCACTGCATAGGCTACCTACGGGAGCCAGAGTAGCGCGTATGACCGCCATATTGCTCCCAAAGCATGTAAGTTACGATGGAAATCTGCCATCCTAGCGTGCAGGAGGCGTGCACGGTGCGGGGGTTGCAGCGAATGCTCGCTAAATCCACTTATTTGTGGCTGCAAAACTCATTGAATTTCAAATAAATACTGCTATAGTGACTGAGACAGCTTGTTAGTAGTGAACCGGCAGCAGCAAAGACTATTTCAACCAGATATCAACAAAATACAAGACATGTGGTTCGCTGGGGCCATGTGTTGAAGGTCGCACAAGGCCACAAGCACTTCCTTCTAAGCAGTGAGAGAAAGCTCATTATAAAATTGCGTGTTTTTGATAAAGACATACTTCTGAACATCTGCACTTGCAAAAAAGACCTCACAGTACGACAACACTACATGAACCAATAGGCTTCTAGCAACAGTCGAGCGGTAAATATTGCGGACACGTTGCCTTCTCTGCAGTGCACGAATGCTTTGGAACCATGCTTTAGCTTTTGACCAATAGACGCCCGAGCAGCGCAGGGAAATCTGGTTCCGTAGGGAGCCTATGCAGTACCTCTACGCCGCGCCCTCTAAGCGCAGAAACGCGAAAGGCGCCAGAGATAGCTAGTGCCGCCGGTCAGCACAGAGGACGCCGCAAGTCCGTAGCGCCATCCCTACTGGTCCTCGTTCCTGCTACAATGCCGACTTCACAAAACTGGAAAATCTTGTCTTTAACGGTTGTCGCGTAAAATCGCCATCAGTACTCCAACTGGCGTGGTAATCGTCGCACAGTTGGTCTCGGAGGAATGGAAAATCCGCGAACGATAGCCGCCGTAGCCGCGGGCTGGCAGTGAAACGCAGAAACAAACTACGCGGGTAGGCTTTTTATTGGCTAAGGGACACGGGCTCTCGCACCGCCGTTGCGCTTTCAGTCACGAGCAGAGCAGATGTGCACGGGCTGCAATGCATCGTGCAGTAGGCAGGATATTTACATGATAATTCACAGTGACTGATACTTGCCCTTGTTTCGGGCAGCAAAGCGAAATTTCGCAAGTCGGCTTTACCCGACATCGCAGATGACCAATACGAGATGGCGGAGCTCTCGCTAGACGAGCTGTGGAGGCGAACGCACGAGTGGCATGGGTGTAAGCGTTAAGTATGAAGAGGGCACCATAGAAGGATCGAATAAAAAAAAAGGCCACTTGCACGCCGTGATTGCTCGAAGCGAGTGGTCTGCCATATTGTTCAAATCACATTCGCATGCGCGAAAACCCACTCGCGGAAATTCGCACGACGTCCCAGCCAGCACCGTGCGATGAAATATGCTGCGCAATGTGAGCAGTTCAAGCGATAAGCAACGGAGAAGAAAGCGCACAGGACATTTGCATACTGCTTTTCTGACGATTGAAACTCGATCTTTGTACAGTTTGCCCAGATACCACGGATTTGCCACGATGCGGTTAATGAAAGCCGACTTACGTTATTCCATCGTCCACGAATAGTCGAAATTTTATCCTTCATTTCCAAAATAGAGTAGGATCCGAATAACTAACATTCTATTCGCATTCGAAATTTGGTATATTCACACCCCACTACAAAAAATTTAAATTATTTTGTGCTAGCAGACAATCTCGTTGTCCATTGCTGCCGATCACGGCCGAGCTGCATCCCATCATCCATAAGCCCCAGATAATTTCATTGGCCGGTCAGCCTAGCTGGCAGGAGATAGGCTTTTCTGGTGTCGCATGTCGTGCACGTTTAAGTCGCGCTCTACACCTGCAGCGTCTGCTTTTATGCTCAATAGCTTTTTCGTCTCGCACCCTGATGGCAGGGACATATTTTCCAAAACCTGTTTACCGAGATATTTTCCAAATTTCTTTAGATGATCTGCGAACATGTCACAACAGCACCCCTGTGGAATCAATCACATGGTGCCGATATCTTTTACTCTACAGCGTGCAAGTTTTCAGACCGTTTAGCAATCTTTAAGTTTCTAAAAGACCCATGTCTTTTCACTAATTTCGTTTTCTTTCAGCATTCAACTATCCGGGACTGTTTGCACACAAGCGCAACAGAGCTGCACTCCAGACCCCCTGTTGAATACTTCCCACGCCCTCAAGCGTTCTTGCGGTAGTGTGCAGGACAGTCAAGCAGAGCGCATCCGTCAGCAAGAACTGTGATAAGACAACAGTTCATGGTTCCTGCCTACTTCCGTTCAAATCTGGCTCCAAGATTTTTGGCAGCTGCAGCGAAGCTCAAGTGTTCTGCATATAAGTGACGCAGACTGTACGTGGCCATGTAGATAGCAAAGAGAAACAACCACTGGCGTGTGGCGACCAGGCACACTCAGACACCGGAGTCTGGTGCATGCCTGCCACGCCTAGAGTGGCTGCATATGCTCACTACGGGAGAATGCAGTTGCCATCTCGCTCTCCAGAGTCCGTCCAAGGTACAAGCAAAACCTCCTCTTGCGCGTGCAGGAAGCACTGTAGTCGCTCTACTCAATTTACAGCGAAAGCTGCAATAACTTCTTACAAGCCATTCAGTACATTCGGCTACAACGGCAGCCGCAATGCGTTACGAGTAACGCGTTCACTCTTTCCCATCGACGGCAGAGAATTAGAGCCGGAAACCAGCGCCGCCTGTTGCTATGACACCAGCCGAGTGGACCGCGCCGTCGAGGAGAGGGAACGCCGATTCAGCCGCAGGTGGCAAGGAACGGAGGGAGAAGAGAACCAAGGCGTGCCCGTAGGTGGGAACGTCGGAGTGAAAGAAAAAAAAAATTCTTTGGAGGCACTTAGATATCTCTCAAGTGCGGGAAGGCGAAAGCCGTTTGCGACTCAATGCACTGATTTGAATTTGCCGCTTTTGAGTTCATTTCAGGACAGACGAACAGAACGAGGCGAGAGGAAGCGGGGACGTCACGCTACGCATGCGCACCTCGTGTGCAGTTCTTGCTTGGCGGCGGATCACAATGATGCGATGTCCTTTCACCTGATGTGACGTCATAATCCAGTTTTCCTCGTTTCTGAGCAATTTGTACCCAAATTATAGACGTTTCGGTGACCTTAAGCACTAATTACCCTTAATTACACAGTTTTCAATCCAATCTGATACAACTCCGACATTTTTCCGCGCATTCTGTGATAATTTTTAGTATGCTGTGATGACTTCTGGTGGATGCGACGTCACACACTTTTAGTCGCTGTATCGATGTCTGCGCTATATCGACGCATTTCACCGTTTTCTTTGTTTTTAGCTATAATAGTCTATAATTAATTAACTAATCAGTCTACAGTCGTTAACCTTGGCGTCGAGGTTACATTTTTCACCCTTCTATCTGATGCTACCATTCGTTTTCTCTTATCCTGATAAGTTGCCGCGTTATTCGTGGAAAAGGGCTTTACACCGGACGTGACCTTGGCCGCGAGTGTGAGCCATAAAAGGCTTTTGCCTTAAAAGAGAGGAAACGATGCCGAGTGACTTACCGAGGCTTTGGCGGCTCGCTCGTCGCAGAGCCAGCCGAGCACAGAGAGGCTAAAGCTGTAGTTAATTAATGAGGTGAAGAGAAGGGTCGCTAGACATCGCGTAACAGCAGCCCCATCAGCCTTAACGTCGCAAGGAGTCCGCTGTGGAGTTCAGTGCTGTGTTGGTAAAGGCCGATTCACACGACGGACCGTTCGTCCGCGGCCCGCGCAGTACGTGTGCATACGTCAGCACTTTGAGAGGCGCGCTGTCGGCCGCCATCCATCCATGCATCTAGCGCGCCTCTCAAAGTGCTGACGTATGCACACGTACTGCGCGGGCCGCGGACGAACGGTCCGTCGTGTGAATCGGCCTTAAGGTGCGAAGACGGATGTTCTCGAGAAGTGCATTTGTATTATATGCTGATGATTCAAGCTTGTTCTTTAGCTCAACTAATGACGTTGATTTGTTTAAAATGGCAAATAATGCGTTGTCAAAACTACTGCAATGGTCCGGAAAAAAATAGGTTAAAAATAAATGGGAAAAAAAAACAAAAGCAATTTTATTTTCGCCCAAAAATAAACGCTTGGGCTCAAGTCGTGAGCTAAAATTCTGTTGCGAAAAAAAGAGGCTAAGCAAGCCAAGAACCGAAGCCCGCTTGAAACACAGTGGCCGTAGCCAAGTAACTAAGCATGCTCGAAAAGAGAGGCGAAGCCAAGTAGCTAAATGTGTGCGAAAAAGAAGAGCAAACTCAAGTAGATGTTTCGGTGTCAGCTTGCCTCGTCGCGTGCATAAAATGTCTGTAAATATGCGTGTGCCAGCGCTACCGTCCGAGTGAGTGAGTGAGTGAGTGAGTGAGTGAGTGAGTGAGTGAGTGAGTGAGTGAGTGAGTGAGTGAGTGAGTGAGTGAGTGAGTGAGTGAGTGAGTGAGTGAGTGAGTGAGTGAGTGAGTGAGTGAGTGAGTGAGTGAGTGAGTGAGTGAGTGGGTGAGTGAGTGAGTGAAAACTTTATTAGCTCTAGATTCGGTTGTATTCGGCGGTTTTGAGATGGCTTCGTCCATCTTGCTCAAGGGTCGGTTGCCCTTAGTCCAGGGCTCCGCTGGATGCTGCTGCCAGTTTTGCTCGCCGAATCAGACCTGCTTGGTCGACCCGGCGATCGCTGGAGAGCACTCCCTCCCATTGCTCTGCACTCGGGTTTGTTATCACTGGTACCACGCTTATCCTCTGGCATGCCCACGTTATGTGGTACAGCGTGGGGGGGGGGGGGGGGGTCTTGGCACCAAGGGCATTTGTCATTGTATTGTGTTGGATACATTTTGTTCAGTACGTGTAGGTTCGGGTGGGAGCCCGTCTGCAGCTGCCTCCACGCGACAGAGTCCTCTCTGCTAAGGGAGTTGTCCGGTGAAGGATACCGCTTTCTGCAGCCATTGTAATAATTTAGTATGGCCGAATAATCTTGGGGTACAAGTTCGTTCCCCTCGAGGTCGCCTACGTTGGATGCCCGGTAACAAGTGTACCCTCGAGCTATCCTGTCCGTCTCTTGGTTCCCTGTTACTCCCGCGTGTCCCGGCGTCCATACTATCGTATGCCTGATTGGTTCTTCGTTTGTTTGTCGTTGTGTTATGTGGCCCCCAGAGCGGAGTATGCGGAGCGCTCTGTGCCCTATTCTGCCGCGTAGGAAGTTGCGGCATGCTGTTTGTGAGTCTAAGGATTTTTAGAGACCGTTTAGATCGATTGCCCTCCGCTGCCGCTAGTGCGACGGCCGCTTCCTCAGCCTCGCCTATCGTACAGTCTTGTAGTGATGCGCTGGTGATCTCGCGTAGGGTCGAGTCAATCACCATTGTTACCGCATTGCTGTTGTGCTGAGTCGCATGCATGCGCCGGACCTGTGTTACCAGCCGGAAACACCGCTAATTCCAACCAGCTTTCGCTGCCTAATGCCCTAAGCCAATAAGCTTAGCTGCACTAAATTTGGCTTTATAAGTTTTTTTTTTATTCAGAGAGAAATACTGTCGCAGTCAGTCAGCTTGCTAGGTGCGTGTTGACTGCACTAAGACGTATCTGAATGAGTTAGGAATCAACAAAATTTCAGCGCTCTGGTGTGGTGGTGGCATTTGTATTAAACGCCGCAAACCGATAACATTCCTTTGAATGATAAGGAAAGAGTGAATTGAAATGCATGGTAATGATTCGAAAGCAATTTTAAATTGAACTGTGCACTTGAGCAAAGAGGTCGCCCACAGCGCACAACAACAGTGAGTCAACGAGGTGGCCCGGACGTCCCGGAGAAAGGAGATAAGTAAGCTTGTCTGCAGTGCATGGGAGCTCAACAGCCGCGTGACTGTGCTTTCCCCTTAGAAGCTTGGCGGCGTGTGGAAAACAAATGCCTAATTGCGGCTTCCATAGGGAGCCTATTCACTAACTCCAGTCATGATGCAGGTGGCTGCATGATGTCATATTGTTGACAGAGGTGTGCGCCTCATCTTAGCAGAAGGCAAAA
The DNA here is from genome assembly GCF_055824585.1 of Amblyomma mixtum. Classification (NCBI taxonomy): domain Eukaryota; kingdom Metazoa; phylum Arthropoda; class Arachnida; order Ixodida; family Ixodidae; genus Amblyomma; species Amblyomma mixtum. The sequence continues at coordinate 324,075,148 of NC_143014.1, forward strand.
TATAGTTTCCGAAGGAAAATTTCGGCTGCCTCACTGTGCGAGAGAAGCCGTCTTGGAGAATGGGAGGGAAGAGTGTGAAATAGCTTGATTGTATTCGCTTTAACTCTACTTTTCATTAGCCTTGGGAAGAAATCCACCCTGTGTCAACTTGCGGTGCTGGAAGTGGCAACGGAATACGTCTACTTAGTGGCACGTAGTAGCCATTGATCCTAATCATGAGAGGGAAATAACTAAAAGAATAGGAATGGGGTGGAGCGCATACGGCAGGTTCTCTCAGATCGTGAATGGGAGTTTAACAATATCCCTCAAGAGAAAACTATATAGCAGCTGTATCTTACGGGTACTCACCTACGGGGCAAAAACTTGGAGGCTAACGAAAAGGGTTCAGCTTAAGTTAAGGACAGCGCAGCGCGCTGTGGAAAGAGGATAGCTGTAACGTTGAGAGACCGGAACCGGGCGGAGTGGGTGAGGGAACTAATGTGGGTAATGAATCCGAGTCGAAATGAAGAGGACGAAATGCGCTTGGGCAGGGCATGTAAAGCGAAGGCAAGATAACTGCTGGTCCTTAAGCGGAAGAGAGTGGATTCGAAGAGGAGGCAAACGTAGCAGAGGGCGGCAAAAAGTTAGGTAGGCGGATGAGGTTAAGAAGTTTGCGGAGATACGTTGGCCGCAGCGGGCAAAGGACAGGGTTCATTGGAAAAACTTGGCAGAGGCCTTTGCCCTGCAGTGGGCGTAGTCAGGCTGATGATGAGGATGACGCAAACATGAAAAAAATAGAAATTCTATCAGTCAGTGACCTGCATGGCGAACAGGTGCGATCATGAATCGACGAGAGGTATCGTCGCCAGTAAATGCACTGTGATACTCAGTGGTCTGCGCGTAACTTCCGCACAACTTAGGCGGATCGTTAGCATTGGCAGGGAATTAATCATTACCGCTTGCCCAAAAGGGCACCTCCTTCTGTGGTGGCTTGACCTTGCTTTGCCCCTTAGAAGGCTTCTTTCTCGGTCCTTCACCCAGATCCTCTTTTGCCTCCTTGACCTCTTCTGGCTTGGGCGCCTCCGCTTCGTCTTTAGGCTTAGCCTTGGCCTGGCCGGGATGTGTCTCTGTGCCATGTGGGGCGGTGTCACTGCAAGTGAAAACGTTGGTTTGGTTTGTTGGTTTGTAGAGGTTTAGCGCCTCAAAGCGACTCAGGCTATGAGGGACGCCGTACTGAAGGGCTCCGCAATAAGCGCCGCAACCCACAAATAAATGCGTACCGCAAGCTCAGCCAGCCAGTCACACTAATCACCAGTGGCGCAATTACAAATCACCAAGAGCAAAATGCATTGAAACAATACCACATGCTTGTATGGAAATAGATGCACGTGAATCGTCAACTTTGCGTACACATTGTACGGGAGTGCGCCTTCCTGGAGCCTTCCCCACCCATTTCTCCGATATTTTGATGGAAGCAAAAAGAATTAAGGTGCTACAGTTTAATGTGCATGACGAACTAAATGAGTGGCAAAAATTTGTCAAAATTATGCGCAGTGCTAATTAAGGAGAGCTTTTTTAATACCCTTATTATTTATCGCGTAATAGGCTCAATTTGGAAAAAAAATTCTAATCAACTGTAGATACCCTGTCTTTTACTTCTGACCAACAGACTCCACCCGACATGGGAGGGCGTCCTCACCTTCATCTGATGAGCTTTTTCACTGACTGAGGTGAGGGTGGTTTATGGGGGTTTAACGTCCCAAAGCAACTCAGGCTATGAGGGACGTCGTAGAGGGGGAGGATGGATTTGAGCAGAAAAATATGTGAAGGTGAGCGCAAGGGAGGGAACTGGGCGAGGAGAGGGTGAGGGAGGGAAAGGTCCACAGGCTGACTGGGGTGTGCATCTCAAAGTTGGTGGCAGCCCTCTGCCGTTATACGGTTACCGCTGATTGAGCGCTGCAACTATTTTGCCCGCTCTTGAGATTTGCCGCTGATGTTTCGAATCTTTAGGCGCACAATATTGCAGAAGAAAGCATCTTCCCATGCCAGCTTTTGCAGCGCTGGCTGTTTGGTCGTGCTCCTATAACGCGCTCCTAATTATCACTACCCATGGGGTTCCAGAGCTAAACTGCCGCGCATACTGCGTGATGTAGCTTCAGAACCGGTCTACGGAGCAGCGCTGACCGTAATTTACTTCCAGGACATAAGGAAGCGTTGGCCGATCGAAGGCTCGGTTAGCTGATTTTTAGCGCAAGAAAGACTGCACAAGCGAAGATACAAGCCGAAAATTGCACAATAGGGGCGCTCTCGGCTCTTTTTTTTTTTTACACACTGGTTGCTCGCTTGGCAGTCTGGTGTTTCCCTGGTTTTATTCTTTTTGCGCTGCTGTTCCCACTTTGTCGGAGTGTAAAGATAGCCGGCGTGTGCGCGCTACTTTGTGGGCCTCGTATGTAACACGTGATAAAGCTAGCTGTCTTTATTCCGGTAGGGCCTACTGTGTTTCTCTGTGGTTAAGCAAATTTTTCGTGTTTGTGGCATGGGTCCACATTATTCCGTTTTATTCATCCGTCGGAAGCTGTTCGTCAATGACTGATATGAGGGGCGGCGCTACGTCAATCTTGCTGTCTTAAGAACGATCGATTAACCTATCTAAACGCTCCAAAGAACAAGAAATCGCCTTCAGTTGTTATTCAGGCGCGCATTGGGATCCAAGAAAACAGCCTTACTTGCACAACGTTTTTCATTTGCCCGATGCCGTGGTTCGCAGTTTCCGCTGTTACGGCTATGATTCTGCGAGTAGCGCGGTCCTGTCGCGTACAGCGTTTGTTTAGCGCCATGAGGGATACAAGTGGCACATCCAGAAAGGATAAAGCAGATCCCAGCGTTATCGACCACCGTATCAGCGCAAACAGTGTCTTGCCATCGCAACTCCGCTGAATCTCGCCGACCACTTGTGTAGCCAATCGAACACAGCATGAAAAACATATACTCGTTTTGCGTTAGAAGGCGCTGGAGGACGCCCTTTTCTGCCGGGTCTGACACGCCAAGTGCGGTAACGTTGGCCTCGAAGATGCGGTTTTCGAACTCTCCGGCATCCACGACACCACATCGACCCCGTAGCCAGCATTTGCGGCCCGGGGCGCTCCTCACAACCGCACCATGCAACTCCACAGATATGCCACCACTTCCCGTCGCTGTCTCGAACTGTTTCTTTGCCCGAACAGCTCGATCTCTGTATCTAGACTTTTACTTTTGTTTTGGTTTATTCAGCTGCGTAAGAATGTGCACGTTTATGCAACCTTCTTAGGTCATTACGCCGGTATTTCCAATGCGTTAATTTCAACATACCTCGTCTTTTGCCTCATCTATGCAGTTTTGTAGTAACTCAGTAATGCACACTTCAGCGTTTTACCTTTTCTTAATAATGTTGTTACTGTACCGAGCTGTGTGCGTGAGTGCCTTGTGGCATCTTGATTCAGAGCAGTGTGTTTTATTGTCAAATCTACCATGTACTCCCTAAACCTTTGGTGAGAAGCTAATCAGGTGAGACCGCTGTCACCAGTCAGCAGTCCGAATCTCCTTCTTCGGCACATCCGGCGTAGTGTGTCGCTCCACCCGCTCCACACCTAAGGAGTGTGCAGCGGTGGGTTGATCGCGGCCCGATTAATTAGGACAGTGTCTATTCTACCTGCACAAGGGAGAACTTCCTGGCTGAAATTCTCCCGGCATTTGCTTCTCACCAGCTACCTATAGCACGTAAAGAGAATTTTTCTGTTCTTTGAACGTGCGCGATTCTCCCGGCACAATTCATTTCAGCCGCTGCCCGAAAAATACCGAGACTGGCCGGACCCTTACCGGTGGTCGGCTACAGAGTGAGCCTAGTCCCTGGGTTATTGCTCACAGCCATTCATGGTTACGGAGAGGTTCGAAGAGCTAAGCGATATCCGTGCAGCTCCACACAGTTGAAAGCGGACGCGGTCTGCGCCTATAGCGCGACTCAATAACACGGGCATATACGGCCGCCTCTCGACTTCATTGGTGTGGACGACTCGAATCATGGACAGGTTTTCAGGGGAGGAAACTTGCTTTGTTCATTTTCAACTTGTTAATTTGGAAATTCACTGTTCGGACTATAGAAAGGTTGAAAATGCGCAGAGCCAATTGGGATCCATGTTGTCTCGTCGCGATATATGGACAGCGGTGAGCAGAAACTCAGATTCCTAACCAAGCCTTTCCATTCTTGTATTTTGTGTGCTGGACGCCAGCGAAAAGCAGTTAGAAAGTGCAAATGCCAGAATGATGGCTCTTCGTGAGTTTGAGTGTCAGGCTCGTAAATGGTTGCTAACGATTATCTGTCAGTAGCTTGTGTTATATTGAAGGCCTCTTTCAGCAGCTGATCGTCGACTTACCACATGCAGTTATGTAGCAGGGGCAGAATGATCTTGCGGGCTACTTGGCTCATTTCGACAAACGGTATACGATGGCGGGGAGTGGTCAAGGACAGGAGAGAGAAACGAGTCGTACGTTGTGTCGATATGAACCAACTGTCACGCAAGAAGGACTTCGCCCGTGGTTTCGTTTTCGTTTGTCTCCTGTACTTGTCCTAATCGTGCACCCCTAACGCTTATCAAAATGGGCTGTGAGTTTGATATGTGAGCAGTCTTAATAGGAGATATGTAATCAAGCGTCTCATCGACCACTAGGAGTTTCAAACTGCATAAGGTTATTTTCGAAGCAACGGTGACTATGACAGCACACCTTCAGCCCCAAGATTTTATTTAATTTCCATTTCACTGTTCACCTCTACGCACAGCTGCAGATATTAATCACGAACTGCTTTTAAAAACGAAGCCGTTCTTAGTCGAGGCTTCTTGGGGGGCATATATGAGGGTTTTTAACATCCTTTTTGAGAAATTAAATGCGCGTGGAGTATCTGCTCCTGCACTATCATTTATTCACAGCTTCGTACTTAACCGGATCCAAGCTGTTTGCATTTCTGATGTTTACTTTGCTCCGAAGACTACTAACGTAGGCGTTCCTCAGGGTTCCATCGTTGGACCACTTCTTTTCTTAATATACATTAATTATCTGCCATCTTGCCTTACCTCTTCTGAATTTATATGCCTATGATACTACCGTAGTAGCATCTGACAAATCAATAGATTCCTTAACACATAAACTGAATACTGATGCTGCAAACTTAGCTACCAGGTGTCGAAACAACTTGCTGAGTATTAATGCCTCTAAATCTAGCTTTGCCATTTTTTAATAAGGCTATTCCTGAATATCCACATATTTCCCTTGCCTCTCACTTACTCACTGCTACTGATGATGCGAGTAGAACTTGACTGCCACTTAAAATTTCATAGGCACATAAACAGTATAGTAAATAAAAAGCATATGGCATACGGGTGCTCATAAAGGTACGAAATTACTTTAATTTAGAACTGCCAATTTCACTCTACTATGATTTCATCCATAGCCATACAAACTGTTGTATTTATTTTTGGGGAAACACCTAGAGAACACACATATCCCCGCTGCAACACATACAGAATCAAGCCAATATGCATTATTACCTTCAATAACTATTTATGCAGTGCTGCACTCTAACTGCAGGCTCATATGATCCTAGGTGTCTCATCCATGGTTCATTATTCTCTTGGAGTTCTCAACTTTAAGTTCACGAAAGTATCACTTCCCATTCATTTAATTAATAGTATCTACTTTCCTTAACGAATTCTCACTCGCTTTTCATGCCCACACAATTTCTTACTACTGAAGCCTAGAGGTAACTACGGTAAATTCACAGTAAATTTCTCTGCCTCATTTTTGAGGAATTCATTACCATTTAGTATAAGGCAGTGATCTAACGTATATACCTTCAAGCCTAGTTTCCGTACTTTTCTTCTATCGAGATAATTTTTTTTTACACAGAGCATATCAAGCACTCACTTCAATTGTTCTCCTCTATTTGTGCAGTAAACGTACAGCCGCTCGCAGATTTAACACGAATGACGGAAGGCGTTGCGTGGACTGCCGTCAGAGCCACCAGGCGACAATCATCGGTTGCTAGATATTGCTCTCGGTATGCTTACGGCGGCTGATGACAGCTGGTGCGAACAGCGGCAGCTTAGCGCGCAATTTCCGGTTCTCGCGATAAGAAAACTGCAAAGAGCGCTGCCCGGGCCGCGGTGGCCGAATCGACGAGCAAAAAGCGCAGAAACGCCCTTGTGACGAGCGCGCTGTCCACGAGGCGATCAAGCACAAGCGGAAAAAATTCAGGTTTGGTTTGGTTCTCTAAAGTCCTCCTCTCCTGGCGCACTGTATGGCATTGACTGCGAGACTGTTTGTGCTGTGCTAGTGTTTTATTTGATTACACGCTACAACTACACACTTTGACTGCTGACTTTGATTGTTCCTTTTAGCACGAATCTCTCTCTCTCTGCTTCAGTGAGTTCGGTTGTATCCACGGCTCTATTCGCAGTGATGAGGGATGTAATGCGGTCAACCACGGACGCCTTACGTCCGCTGTCAGAGCGAACAACTATTTTATTTGTTGTCATGTGCTCCAAACGGGGCCTCAGGCATCCATGGGTGACCTAATTACATCAAATCCGCGCACTTTGACGTCATAACCATTCCGACCAACCGAAAAGCGTGACACCTCTGCTGACAACCTTCTGTCGAGAACGTTCTGTCGACAACAATGAGGTATTAAAGGCTTCCGCCTTAAAAAAGCAGTAAAAGCGAGCTGCACACCAGCTCTCATCAGCCACAGTAAATATACCGAGTGTATTATCTCGCACCCGATGGCTGTCGCTTCGTGGCTCTGACGGCAGTTCAGTCCACGCGCTCCGTGATTCGTGTTAAGTCTGTGGGCGGCTGTTCATTTACCCTACTGTCTTTTTTACAGTTGCGCCTTATTGCTTTTTCGAGTATTTTCGTAATTTTTTCTTGTAATCTGTTTCAAATTTGTCCGCTGTTGTTTGTAAACAGCGATTTTTTGTAAGTTTGTAAGAGGGGGTCCCCTGTGCAGGCTTTGAATTTGGGACCTCCTCCTGCGTTTAACAAATATGTGTATGTTCTAATTGTTGGTTTAAATAAACTGATTCTAAAATGAAAGTGTGGTAACTCGGGCGCAGCAATGTGGACAGGGCTATCCTGGGGGAGGAAGGGGGGGGGGGGGGGGGCAAGCGCCAAGCACAGATGCAGCGTAGTGAGGAGAGGTAGAGCAAGCGCCAAGCGCTAAAACTAAGCGCTGGTGCAGAAAGTGGGAAGAGGAGGAGCGGGCGCCAAGCGTAGGTGGGCGGAGTTAAGGAAAGGAAAAGAGGAGTCGGCCAATTCCAGAGCGCGCGCCCAACAGATGGGTCGGAGGAGCGCGCACATTGGCCGCGAGATCGAGCAGAGTCGGCACCTCACGGCGCAGCGGCTAACCCTCCATAGTGTGGATGCCCGCCAGGGTTGCCAGATTGGGCTATTAATAGCCAAATTGGGCTACTTTTTGTCCAAGTTGGCGTCAGAAATTTCGTTTTGGCTATGTGGCTACTTTTCGGCTACATCTTTTCTCATGCATGAAAAAAAAAAGTTAACAATAGTTATAATGTGCTCTGTTACAATTATACAGTGAGAGAAATAAAAGACATGCTGGAAACAAAATGCAGGCTATAGCAGGTTAAAGAAATTGAGCGCGTCTGCTACAAAATGACAATTTGTAAACGCTGTGTTCCAGAAAACTTGTGTTTCAGGCGGTCAAGGATCATGGCATTTCGATTTCTTTTACAAAGAGTGGACACTACGTGAAAGTTGCCCCCCGGAAACACTTCACGGCCTGTAGATTCCACTTAATCCGCGAACTAGCGCCACCCGCGCGCGCGCGCGCCACCGAACATGGTCTGTTGCTGTCTGCACATGTAAACGTTCTCTCATTGACGCTGAACCACGGGTGACCATGGTACCAGAATGGCGGGAAAACACTAAGAGAACTTAAGTCTCCCTATGTGGTGCGAATGCGTAAGCATTAAATGCTACTGTTTCGCTTCTGTTGCCTGGTTTTGTGGCTGGTTGGAAACCCATTGGTGGTCAGGCATGTCCTTTTCTTGTGTTGTTTATTCTGGTTCTGCGGACATATTCTGCTCAAGATACTCATGGGGCAAGTAATGCTTACGCATTAATAAGGTCTTTTTCTGTTTCTTACTATTCTTGTGGTGGACAAAGCAAGCGCGCCATTCTCAAGAGCCTACGCTTTTTCTGCAACTTTATGCAGCACACCTGCAGCCCTCGAGATTAGGGAGCCTTCATGTGGCACATGAAGGCTCCCTACTCGAGATTCATTGCGAGCGACGCGAGAGTGCCGTGTACGTTGCGTAATCTGCATGCACTCATGCGGTGCCATGGAGCCATTCTTCGGCGCGGCACGGAACCCACTGTAAATAACGAAGGCGGCGGAAGTTAGTGGCATGACATGGCATTAGATCCGTCGTAAACGAGAACTTTCAGAATGGGCAAGTGGGCGATGAACTTCAAGAACTACAAAAAGAAATGTAAAGAGGAGCGGGAATTCAAGGGTAATATGTTTTTCTCATTATTGTGAACATACTGTTAGACTGAAGATAAGATCGACATAGATTATCATCTAATGGTATATATCCTTGATTTATTCTGAGATTATGCATATCATAGAATGTAGCTTCAAGAAGGCGCATGCTAGATTCTTTGAGGTGACGCTGTCAGTGAGAACCTTTCTCTTAAAGCATAAAATTTAAATGTGAGGCTGCGTAAGTATACAGTAAGGTATTTTCAGTGTCGATGTGTCTAATCTGCGCGCGAACATTTAAAAGGTGAAATATTCCTAAACTAGAGCTGCGATTGCGTTATATAACGCCGCCGTTCTTTTCTGCGTGCAGACTAGCTGTCGTCACCTGCCTCAGGAGATATGGCCTACTGCCGCGCCTGCAAAGTGCAACCGCGGCCCCATCTTTAGGACATGGTTAGCGCACCTGGTTAGCCGCACTGGTTAGCGCGCATGACGGGTGCGAAACGTAACAACGGAGAGAACACGCCGTGCGCACCGCCTCAGACATCATGTGCGGGAAAGAAATATAATATGTAAATATTCCTGCCGAAAATTAATTCACTATGCTTAAGAAATGTCGTCACAAAAACAAATATTTTTGGCTACTTTTGTGCTACGCAAAAATTTCGCTTTTGGCTACGTTTGGGCTACTACGGAGGCCAATTTGGCTATCTGAGGTCGGAGCCATCTGGCAACCCTGACATTGCCCGGCCGCGCCGTCTGCTAGCCAGCAGTGTTTACGTGCGCGCGTACGGCAGACATTCCTCGTGGCTGTTGTGTTTGTTCGCGGTTTCGGTGCGCTCCTATTTCCATGTCTGCCTCTTACGCTGCAGTGAAGACAGTAAATGTTCATATCCAATATATGACATCCTCAGTCGTTCTTCGGCACTGTAGGCTCTTTGCCGCGCAGCGCCTCAAACACAGCGGCGGTGGCGCCAAGTTATTTGTAAGACTGCAACGACCGACCAGGTCGCTGCCGCCCATACAACTTAACGCACACCCAGTGATTGTACATTGCCGTCAGCAGTTCAAACGGGCCATTTCATGCCCGTTATCCCCAAGATCAAGTTCAGGTTTTTTCCTATTTTAATTGGTTTCCTAACGCACTCATATATTATTTTGCTGCTTATTTTGCCTCGGCCTTAGACGGTGCACGACTTGCGTAGGCCATTACACAATGTTGATTTTTCTGGACCTGAACTAGGAATGCACCCAAACCAACATTGCTGGCGTCGGTGTGTACCTCAGTGTCAGTATATTCATCAAAGTGCGCCAGAATGGGTGGTGACTGTAAGCGGCGTTGAAGCTCTATGGACGCCTGTTGTTGCGGCGCTTCCCACTGGAACTGGACATCGGCCTTGGTCAGGTAAGTAAGGGGCGCAGCGATTTTAGAAAAGTTTTTCACAAAGCGGCGGTAATACGCACATAGTCCAAGGAAGCGCCAACTTCTTTCTGATCGCGTTGCGGCGGGAAATTCGCGATGGCGACGGTTTTTTCAGGATCCGGAAGGACCCCTTCTTGGTTCACGAGGTGGTCCAAAAGCTTCAACGCAGAACCGCAATGCTTCGTCCTTTTTCTTTACGAGCAGGACAGGTGCGGCCCAGGGGCTCCGAGACGGTCGAATGACGTCGTTATCAAGCATTTCCTTTACTTGCGTGCTGATGGCGGCGCGTTCTCTAGAGGAAACACGGTAGGGTGACTGTCGCAGTGGTTGCGCCGTGTCGTCCGTAATAATGCGATGTGTAGCAGGGTGTGTCCTGCCGACGCGCGGAGACGACGCAAATGTGTGTCTGTAGCGATTGCGCTGGTCGCGCAGCATGCCTTGTTGTTGTTGCGGCAATGTCTGATTAATGTCGTGCTTGACGTCGACTATGTCCTCTGGATCCGGTCGTGAAACACGAGTCAAGCTTTGTGCGCACTTGGTATCAGTGACGGCATCTATGTAAGCGACAGTCGTCCCCTTGATCAGGTGCTGGTGCTCATTGCTGAAATTAGTCAGGAGTACATCAACTTTGCCGTCTTCCAGAAACACTACCGCCCGAGGTACTGCAATACCGCGGTCGAGAAGCAAAATTTGTTTACTCTCGACTATACCTCCAGTGTCTCGAATGGCATGCGAACCTACAGTCACCAGTATACTGGAGCGGGGAGGCACGGTCACTTGCTCGTCAACAATATGGAGCGCCGACGGGAGGCCATCTGTGGTATCAATGGCATTCTCTGTCCAAAACTGGATGGGCTGGGACAGCAGGTCGATGATAGCTCCGTTGTCCGTTAGGAAGTCCATTCCAAGCAGAACATCACGAGAGCAATCAGCGAGGACAACAAACTTTGCAGGGAAGGTTTGCCCTTGTACCGTGACCCTCACCGTGCACATTCCTATCGGCGTAATCAAATGTCCCCCAGCGGTACGTAACTTCGGGCCGTCCCAAGCTGTCATAACCTTTTTGAGCACGGCGACGAATTGTCTACTGAGCACAGAATAATCGGCGCCAGTGTCCGCTAAAGCAGTTACGGCTGTGCCGTCTACTGAAGCGTCTAAATCAGCCGGTGGTGGCATCTTGCAGTACAGTCGAGGAGTCCGATCGCGGCTTTGGTGCGTCGAAGGGATGCGGCGTCGAAGAGAAGCGTCGTGGTTATGAAGAAGTGCGGCGGGTTGTCGGCTCGTCTTAACATGCTGTCGTTCGTGGGTCGTCGAGGACGGTGTGTTGCACGGCATTGGCGATGTAGCTGGCGGCGTTCGAGGGTCTTGTTCTTGTCGTCGAGCAACCGCACCTCCAGAGGCTGCCGCGTCTAGTTTCCCCTACGGGGACTTCTAGACTGGCCCTGGTCGCTGGGTCCCGGAGAACTGTAGCGGCGCGGAGATGGTGATCGGGAGATGCGATGCCGGCTGGAGTCCGCATGAGAGATGTAATCTGCGATCTCCCTTGGTCGCTCTCCAGGCAGCGGACGAGGAGCACCGAAGGGGAACCCTCGAAGACCATCTCCTTGTATGGACAGCGGCGCCAGTTGTGCCCAGGTGCCCCGCAAAGGTAGCACAATGGTCGATGTTCCGGGGTTCTCCAGACGTCAGTTCTGCGAGGCCTAGGTCGCTGGACAATGTTCGACTGGGAAGGTGGAAGCTGAGGAGCGGCTGGCGTAGGTGCTTCATATCGTTGGGTCGAGGCCGGAAGGAAACAGCTTGCGGCGGCAGTATAACTCAATGTTTGTGGCGGCGGTGGAGTGGCTGCCGGAAGCTACGACGTACCCAATGCTTGTTCGACCTCCTCGCGAATTACATCTGTAAATGACGCAATCTGAGCTGAACAGGGGTATGCTGCAAAACCTTCGCCACCTCTTCCCTTACAATGGCTCGAATGACCTCACGCAGTGATTCTGCTGAGGTCATGGAGGTTCCCTCAGTACTGGTGCAGAGCATCGATACGTTAGTGCACTCGTACTGCCGTGCCCGCATGTCGAGTGATTTCTCAATGGACATTGCTTCCTTGACGAAGTCGTTTACTGTTGCGGGTGGACTCCGAACCAGGCCCGCGAAAAGCTGCTCCTTTACACCGTTCATCAGCAATCGCAACCTTCTTTTCCTCCGTCATGCTTGGGTCTGCGCGACGGAAGAGGCGTGTCATCTCTTCCACGTACACCATTACACTCTCGTTCGGAAGTTGGATGCGATTCTGCAGAAGAAGGTCGGCCTTCTCTTTGCGAAACGTACTGGTGAACGCCTGGAGAAATTCTGTTTTGAATGTCTCCCATGTTTGGAGGCAAGATTTATGGTTTATGTACCATGTCCTTGCAGAGTCTTCCAGAGCAAAATAGACATGGCGCATCTTTGAGACCCCGTCCCAAGAATTGAATGTGGCCACCCGGTCGAACTGGTGCAGCCAGTCCTCGGCGTCCTCATGAGGTAGGCCGTGGAAACGCGGCGGATCCCGTTGGTGGTGGAGAAGGACTGGCGCCGTTGATGCTGGAGGATTCATTGTAGCAGCGCCGGTACTCCTTGTTGACTTGTGGTCGGGGAGCAGCCCGAACTCGGGGAGATAGGCCTTGTAGTCGGCGGCTGCCCTGGTGAACGGGCGTGTCTACCGGGGGTGGTCTACCTCTGCTGGAATCGCGGCTTGATGGGGGCGTCCGGTACATGAAAGATGTACCCAGCAGCTCCACCAGATGTCTCGTCGGTGTAAAGACACGCTAACGCTCTAGGCGGTTTGGAAGGCTCCCAAGAACGTCCGGGGCGGAGTCCGACGATGGCGAAATTCTTCCTTTTTTTTGCTTAATGTCCTCACGTCGTCGTCTTCAGTAGCGCTAGCGTCAATATAATATATAAGAACAGTCAAGCCATGTTTATAAGAACATTTTGCTAATCCAGTAAACTTCCTCAAAAGGCGAGTCATTGGTAATAATACTGACCGAAAATTTAAAAAATCAACCAAGAATAATGAGCCCTTTTTTGCACACTCCATTGGAGTTGGCATATCACAAAATCTTTGCGAACAGAAGTGCATTTTTTGGCTCAGACTGTCTGGAAAAGCTCAGAGTACCTTTCTAATAGCATCGTAGCATTAAACAGACGAGTGATTCGACGCCAAATGACCTAGGCACTGTGGTCGACCATCTTCCTCGAAAATCATGGTATATTTTGAAACTGTGCTGCATACTGTTCCAGCTTGTTCCTTTCGAGCAAAGTTTTTTCAAGTAAAACTCTAGTTTGGGCGAGTTGGTTCATGTTGAAAGAAAAAACTGGTAATGGCGCAAGAAACGGGGAGACAGAGGCACACAAAAGACAGGACTGACGCCAACTTGCAACTGGGATTTATTGCACCAAGCCTGCCTTTTTTACCACAACCAAGCCGTATACACAAATGCATTAACGTTGTACATACCAAACGGCAATTCATGCGAACACTGGCAACAAAGTATCGCTGATCACTACAGAACCTAATTTAAAGAGAACTTGGGATGCCAACTTCTTTTCTGGAAAGGGTTATTGTGTGTCATGTAGTTTTTCACGCGGTTTTATCGCATAGTCGTTCGATTCTTGCTATTTTCGCCTTCACCACGCGTTTCATAATTTGTTAGTGTGGCTTGTCAAGCCCCAGTGCCTTGTTTTTTTTTGCCTTGCTTGATGTTGTTATTGTTTCTGCTGGCCAGAAAAGAAGTTGGCATCTCAAGCTCTGTTTATAGTAGATTCTGTAGTGATCAGCGATACTTTCTTGCCAGTGTTCGCATGAATTGCCGTTCGATATGTACCACGTTATTGCATTTGTTGAGGCGCCTTGGTTGTGGTACAAAAGGCAGGCTTGGTGCAATAAACCCCAGTTGCAAGTTGGCGTCAGTCCTGTCTTTTGTCTGCCTTCTGTGCCCCCGTTTCATGCACCATTACCAGTTTTTTCTATCAAAGATTTTTCGTCTCATATAGCCACTAAAAGCATCTTAGGTTCGCAACTGCTAGCCGATATTGCATACAAAAACTAAATTTCTTTTCTTTACATTCAGCCTAAAAATTATATGATTGAAAGACATTTTGTGCCTGCAAGCAAGAGAACCTCGTGCGAAACACGTGCAGTTTCACATGAATAACAAAAAACCAATGCTTTTGCGGTAGCCAATAAAGAATTTTTTCCCATATTGTCGGAAATGTAAGAAAACCGTTAAAAATGTTTCTGGAAGTAACGAACGCAATACTTATCTCAAATAAAATTTTAAATTTCGAAATAGCGCTCTTAGTTGGATATTTAGCATGTTTCCACCTGAGTTTTCATGATAGTAGTGCAGAAAAAGGAGAATTATAGCTTACCAGTCGCTATTGATAGCATAATTCCCGCGAAAGCTCGGCAGAAAAAGTACTCAGGATTCCCTCTAACCTCTGCTTTAAAATGAGACATGTATATTGATAACGCAGCCTTGATAGTATTACGCAAACGTTTTTCTGTGTAGACGAGTGCGCTTCGGACCCTTGTTCACTCAGCGTCCCGCGTATGCTACTTCGTCACACCAGTTTAAAAGTACTCTAAGACATTTTAGTTTCTTCACTAGGTGACTGATAAAACGAGAGCAGAAAGAGTACGTCGTGAAGCGTTGCGGCTTGGCCGTAGCAAAATATGAGCGCATCGATGCACCTAAAAACAAGCGGCTATTTCGACCTTAGCGAAGCAGTCATCGAGAGCACAAAGAGCACGACTGAAGTGTAAGGGATCGGTAGTGTACGCGGGGTCATCGGAACGCGGCTGGGGGCGCTCAAAGCGAAGCGTCTCCTATTTGGAACGCGGCCGCTCGCGAACGCGCCAAGAAGTACGGGTGTCCACTCCGCCCCGCGGTACCGATTCGCGCACGTGCTGGCACGAATGTCTATTTGTGTTTGTTTTTATTTTGTGGTGGAGAGAGTGCTCTACCTTACGGAAGCTGGAGGGCAGGCCATGCCCTGGATGAACCAATGATGTTAAGGCCGCAACATGATTGGAAGCTACGGAATGTGGGCCGGGCCTTTAGGGCTTTAAAACTGGGCCCCGGAGCCGGAAGCGGGGTTCTGCGCTAAGGTGAGATGCTATGCATCTTCGGCCACGCCGAGTAGGGGCCTCCCCTAGTATTAGCCAGTTCCACCTTTTTGTTGTTTGTCCTTTGCTGTTTTAATTTGTCTCTAGTGCCTTAACTTGTGTCTATTGTAAATACTGTACATAAAATTTGAAATGCTCGCCTTACCCCTGCGTCTCAACTGAACACAAGACCGTCTCTGACGGGCACAACCGGTGCGAAGAGCTTCAGTATTGAGAGTTAAAACAACCGTCTCTGGCGGGGAACCTCTGGTGCAAGGAGAGTAAAAGAACCTGTGAAATTTTACTGGCGCAGTCGACAGGATCCTGCGGCCATCGGAAGACGGCGCAGGAAGAAGGCTGACGGCAGGGAGAAAGGCGACGATCAGGCAGCAGCAGCGTTCGAGAAAGGACCTGCGGAGAGACGGCGGCAAGGATGCAAGGACCACGGCAGTAGTCCAGCGACGCGGGACTGCATACGGTCCAGAAAAGCAGCGCGTCGATAACTTGACGGTCACCGGCGGCGGACCAGCGGCGTGCGACAGCTCATCGCAGCGTCCGGGGAAAGTGGCGGTGGACTCCGACGCCAAGGAGTGGGCAATGCGGATCGACGCATCGAAACCGTGAGTTTCCTTGGTCGCATTATTCACGTCCCTGTGTTCGAGCCGGTAGGACAGTTGAGGAGTACAGACGGCGGTATGGAGGGCTATCCATGCCGGCCCTCACTCGATGTGAGGTACCAGGTTGAGTTAGCGAAGGCGCGCTTAGCGGACCTTCAGGCTCAACTCGCGAAAGTGAATGGCGGAAAGGCGGTGCTTCGCGAGGAAGAACCTCAGGATGTAAAGTATGTCTTAAAGGTTATAGAAGCAAGACGCCAGCAGGTAGAGATCGAGATCTCTAAGATCAAGGAGAGCAGAAGAGCCAGTCAATCAGCCACGGAGAACTGCTTCGAGTCCCGAGAGATGAGGCCGCCTGTGCTGAAAGACAAAGACTTATCCTGCTCAAGCACAGGTGGAGGAAAGAGCAGTCAGGTCGCTGTAGGTAATCAGCCGATATGCGCGGACGCCTCTTTGTTGGGAAATGCCGCAGAGAGCGAAAACGAGATTTCTGAAGGGATCACAGCTTCGCCACTGCAGGCGGCTAGCAAAGAAAAAGAGCAGCCCAATTCTGATGGTCTAGGGCCAGTCGAGACCAAATTGTCCGAAACCAAGCAGGAGAGTGATCTAATTCCTGCAGGCTCTATGACTAAGATTGTGACCTCCGACACGGAGCTAGTAACCAGTGAAAATCTGGCGTTGCTGCAAACACACACTGTGTCGGCCATAGGGCATGAAGTGCCCCGTAGCGTTCCTGGTGACAACAGCCCTACATCCGAGGCAGAGAGCGGAGGTGGGCCCGCTGGGCCGACCGGGCAGAGCGCCGCGCAGTTGTCGAACGCACCCGGTGTGTGTCCGGCCAGGTCAGTCGAGGACCCGGAAATGAGTGGCGACTTGCCGCAAGGCAAGCTCGGGTCAAGTGACTGTCAGGGAGCTCATGGAGCCTCGGAGTTAGACGATGCCACGAAGCCGGCAAATGCCTATCAAGCAGGGAACGGCAACGTCAAGGTTTGCCCGTGCAGGAACGGGACAAATGGCTCCAAGCGAGGCAGAGTAGCTGGAGGCAGGTGCGTGGCCTTCACGTTGAAAGTCAGCGCGTGGAGCAGTACGTTCCGTACTGCAGTACGCCAAATCCCATGTGGCAGAAGCGGCCGCATTGATATGACTACACTGGACAGGGGCTATGCTCCTTACGCAGCACGCGGTTCGTACCGGCGCGCCAGAGAGAGCGGGCGCTCATGTGCGTCGTGTAGTCAGGGGTTTGGACCCATCAAGGATCGGGACGTTTTTGATCCTGGAGGGCACCAGCTTTTGAGCTCTCGCCCCGCTGTGGCACCGGCCTAATGAGCATAGCGACCATTAGGTGTTAATCGTGTCGATTGAGACACGTGGGGGCTCGAACGCACACAGGGACGTTCGGTGCGACCAAGGACGCTCACGTGGCCGCTAACGGACCCCATGTCAGTGCTACTGAACGCTCCAGTTGCGAGTGTCTGTGTGTGTGTGTGCGCGCTCGTTCGCGAGCAGGACGAGGGTGTGTTCTTGGAGGTGGCGAACTGGGTGCAACGCACCAACTTGGACGCTATGTTACGGCGCACGGCAGGCATGCCACTGTGTGTATTTAAGTGTGCATTTTGCGTAATGTTGTGTTGGTGCGCGTGTGCATTTTGCGTCAGGTTTTGTTTGCCTGTGATCACACGATTAGTGACTGCTCTATCTATGTACGTCGCCCTCGCGGCGATTTCATGAGTTGGACCGATCCCTTGTTGCTGTAATTCTAAAAGTGGCATTTGAGCCCTTTGTAGAATCTTGGGAAGGGCGTGTAAGGGATCGGTAGTGTACGCGGGGTCATCGGAACGCGGCTGGGGGCGCTCAAAGCGAAGCGTCTCCTATTTGGAACGCGGCCGCTCGCGAACGCGCCAAGAAGTACGGGTGTCCACCCCGCCCCGCGGTACCGATTCGCGCACGTGCTGGCACGAATGTCTATTTGTGTTTGTTTTTATTTTGTGGTGGAGAGAGTGCTCTACCTTACGGAAGCTGGAGGGCTGGCCATGCCCTGGATGAACCAATGATGTTAAGGCGCAACATGATTGGAAGCTACGGAATGTGGGCCGGGCCTTTAGGGCTTTAAAACTGGGCCCCGGAGCCGGAAGCGGGGTTCTGCGCTAAGGTGAGATGCTACGCATCTTCAGCCACGCCGAGTAGGGGCCTCCCCTAGTGTTAGCCAGTTCCGCCTTTTGGTTGTTTGTCCTTTTGCCGTTGTATCTAACTTGAATATTCTGTAAATATTTGTATATAAATCTCCAGTTATTGCCTTTTTTATCCCTGCGTGTCAACACATCTTGAGACCGTCTCTGACGGGGCACCCCTGGTGCGAAGATCAAGCTTCAGTATTGAGAGTTAAAACAACCGTCTCTGGCGGGGCACCTCTGGTGCAAGGAGAGTAAAAGAACCTGTGAAATTTTACTTGAAGTTTTTGTTTCAGTTCATTCACAGCTATTAAGTGATGGACATCAAGAGATGCATATCTTATTCGCAATCACAGTCATCGAGGCACAAGCACGCACGCGCTATGACCGAATACTCATGCGTTCATGTGTTCCAAATTTTCCCTCGTGATCAGTTAAAGTGCGTTGATCTTTCTATCACTACCCCACTTACTACATTTTTTGACTTTACGGACAGATTTCGTAACAGTTAATAAAACATACAATGTTCTTTATATCTAAAAAAGTCTCACAACCCCTCATGAGGTTCTTAATTTATCGTGAATAGTGTTTGTATTTTGTTGTTCCTGCCATTTCCATTTGCTCTTCTTTCGTTGAAATTTCTGCTGCGATGGTGTACCTGATTGCTAGGTATGCATTTTTATTAGTGCGTTCCTTATTTCCAACCTTCCTCGATTCTTTGCGTTCACCTTCGCTTGGCTTTCCGATGCACAATTCGCGAGTGCTGTGCTGTAGTTTTAGTGCGAAAACACTACACTGCCACACCCAGCAAAGAACCTTGTGTGAAGCCTCGGAGTAACTCGGGTAAGCTCGAGTTAGTTTGGAGCAGCGTCGCGCCAGCTGCAGCCTTGAAGGCGACCTTGGCCAAACCTAGCATAGCAATGGCCCATGTATAAACTGAACGCGGCCGCGACTGGGTTTCCACTCCGTGGCGGCGCGAGCAGATCAGCTTCGCTGGCACTGCACGAGAGCACTGCGCTATCGCCGCAGCCGATCCCGTCTCGTGTTAGACTGCAACACACACTCGCTCTGTGCATTGCACATCGTCGTCTTCATCAACTTCCATCTGTGGCGCGAACAGATGGGATTAGCTCAACCTCGATAAGAGCTTAACCTGCGTCTAATATTGTCGACAGACGTTCCGACGACCCAGAAAAGCGAAACCACGAGCCAACCAGGCCAAATACATGCTTCCACACTCGTCTACTCTATTTCCTGCCAATTTTTTTTGCAGTCATCACGTACAGCAGATTGCGCGCAGCGACAAGCGCAGCGCACCTTATCCTCGGAGCACCTGAGCAACAGCTCCATGCATCCTTCCCGACCCTGGCAGCGTGCACTGCAGTGAAAAGCGATCTAGGAGCAGCGTCAGCGTGGGCCGCTTCCATTCTTGTAGAGGTTACAGCAAGTAAGCTACCGACTAAAATTCAAATTACTTCACCAGAAATACAACTTATTCCAGTGGTGAAATAAGTCCCAGAAGAATAGCTGAACCGCAGCAGGAATGTAATCGATAACTATTACGTAATTTTTTTCTACAGCTGTTATTTCCATAACGCAGATTTACTCAGTTTGTCTAGAATTAACGACTGCGATTTTGCTTGGTATTCTGTAACAGGTTAAAGTTGTCATTGCTTATTTTTCCACGTTTCCTCGTTGTTGTTGTCATGGGTTTATAATGGCACATAGGCAGCTAAGGCCATCATGCACCAAGCACAAGGTATAAGAAATGTTTTCTACGGGATTTAACAAAATGTGGAAAGTGATCGGTTGTGTAGAGGGCCTAAAAAGTTTAGCTACATAGTAATAACAGAGAAGAGATTTAAGAATGGCTAATTATAAAAGCTTTAAAATAGGTCAGGTAGCCTCAGCGGCCATCCTTCGCTAGGCTAGGACGTCGTGGCTCCCAACCAATAAAAATACACCATTTTTCTCACGAATGAGAAAGTCACTGAGGGACATCTGGTGAAGCAATGGGTCAGGAATTATATCTTTTTCTGAAAAACTCCTTGTGTTAAAAATCTAAAAACAAGATTCCTCGTGAAGAGGCCAGCAGCTATAACTGAATATTTTCTCAGTGAATGTGCTGGAGGGAAGGATGATATTATAATTTCTAACGTATGAACCCTTTCGCACCAGTTAGCAGTTGCGCACACATGCGGGCTTCTTGGGCTTGCATGCCCGGTAGCTTGTACCACAACAGACAGCAACCTTCTCATGAGGAGCTGCGCTAACCTGATGGGTTTACATTTTTTACTTGTTTTCTTTTCGTTCGCTTAACTGCCACTGTCACCACTGACGCTGCAGGGTACCCCCCGCCACCGTAATGCTGCCTGCTAACGGCCCTTTGCCTCTCTTTACCTGGCTCTGGTTGACTGCGGTAGGTTGTGGGCGTGTGCTTCGCCAGTTTTTATTCTGCGTCCACCCCCAACATGCTCGAAACTTGGGAAGGAGCTTGAAATATTCGTCCCTTTGAACTCGTTTTGTCGTGGCTGAGTTCCACTCTACAATCCGAACTCCGGAACGCGAACTTTTTTTTTTCACTTTTCCTTCGGTTCTCGTGCCTAACGGGTGGCTAATAGGTATCTGGTTGAGCAGGCAGTTAACCAATAAAGTAAACATCGACGAGGCACGAAGCTCGCACGAGGGCCGCTTAGTGTGGCGGGACTTGAATGCTCAGGCACTCAGGAAAGCCGAGCATCGGGCCGGTCCATGGCTTGTACTCATTTAAACAGCCCTGTGGACACCTGGGTGACTGGAGTGCCGAAGGGGCGGCCTAGCGGTCAAAGCATCCGCCCTGCATTCGGAAGGTGGTGAGTTCTACCGCCTGTGCCCCCGGGTATCCACCGGTATGCTAATGAGTACACGGTTTCCCACGGCATGGTGCATGGTCCTTACGGGTTGAAATGCTGAGAAAAAGAGTCTAAGGCATACCCGCAATCATTTAATAATGTTACCTCCCGAGATGAAACGGAGGCACGGCCGTAAGTACCTCTTAGCTAATTAGTTTTTAAAGGTATTCTCGAATTGCTACCATTCACGTTAGTTCCGCATATCTATGAACACTAACAACAAGAACAGTGGAGGTCTCCGGAATAATTTCGACCACCTGGGGATCTTTAACGTGCACTTTCAGCGCATAGCACACATTATAACTTCAATCACTCCTACCTGCCTGCCCTCTCTCACGGCGTGGTTGAGGCGTCCACCGAGAAGCGTCAAAGTTACTGCGCCCTTTCCTTTCCTCAAAAACCACTAATTGTTTTGCTGACAAGAAAATTATAGGTACATGCCGTGCGGAAGCAGATTAAAATTTTTTTGTTCCTTGCAACTTGGTATCGCAGGAGTAGATGTGATTTGGCGAATTGCCATTTCCGTGCTGCTGGTTTCTGCGTGAATTGCTAGGCGTTCTACAACAGAAGGCAATGAGTGTCGAACTTCAATCCACTTATTTGCACGTGTAGAGGTCGCGAGGAGGGGCCGCCACGACATCGTCGTGCTCTGCCTTGCAAGAGCGCGGGATGCACATACACCGGTGTGATTAGACACCTAGCCGCTCTGCGCGCTCTTCCTGTGCTTCCGCGCTTCTCTCTCGTGTTCGTTTGCTTTGTGCGAAAGTAGACACAGCCTGCTGTAAATCTCCACGCAGTAGGCAAGTGCCTCACCCGGTCTCTCGGCCGGACCTTGCTGCGGCTACACACGTAGTGGAATTAACGTAAAAGTGTACAAAAGGCATCTACAAAAAGACATGCCCAACGTCGTGTGTCGGTTTCAATAGAATATTCGCTTTACGCGCCTTCTTGAGCTAAATCCCCACCTCCGTGATCCCTGTGAAAGCCGCGGACATGGGTGGGGATATAGGGAGTGTTTTAACGCAGGTAAACCGAGTAGATGTGCGAAAACATCTGCTCGTGGTTTTGCTTTAATGGGTCCTCGGCGCGTCTGCTGACGACATTAGTCACAGGTTAAGCTGACCTGACCTGTTCGTGCAGCAGATAGAAGTTGGTGAAGAAGATGATACGCAGTGCACAGCACGGCAGTGTATTGACGAAGCTTGTGAGGCTGCAACGATCGCCTAGTGTTCTCGCGCAGCGCCCTGCGAAGCTCATCTGTACGCCCTGCCGCGGGTGAGACTACGAGTCGTGGATATTTACTTGAGTTCGTTTCAGTATAACATAGAGTCGGTTTTGTTACGCAACGGCGCAATAAAGATCGAGGCAGATTCATGGTCGGAGCTGGTGACCCTATAAGTCCTTCCGCACCAATGAAAGGTGAGTTGCTGTGCCGGTGATCTGATTGTGGACTGGACACGAGGAGCCAGATGCTTCCCCGTCGCCGGTTCGTAGTCGCTCCGTCAAGAAGGGAGCCTCTCCGCTAACAGCAGAGTTTCCGTCAAGTTGAGGCTTTCAAAGCTGTACCGTTGGCTACGTTTTTTGGAAAAAAGTAACTGATTGCCAGTAATCGATTAGAGAAAATGTAGCCGTGTAACTCGGCAAGTTACTGTTTGAAAAAAAGTTCTCCATCATTGAGAAATTACAAGAAAATGCAGTTTATTAAAATTAATCAGCTACTTGTAACCGGGTACGCACAACACTGTCCGCAGGATATCAATTTTACACACCGTTTTCGCACCCAAAACAAACTGCTGTGGATCAACATTAAATGTATGCTACAGCTATGAAACGCATTGTCACTCAACTAATGGCTTCCTATGCAATTTGCAGCTAAACATACGGCCAAAAGTACTTTTAGTAGTGTAGTAGCAGTGGCTGAAAACTAAACATTTCGGCAGAATTGCCTGCCTGGTTGAGTTTGATAACTTATAAAAAAAACTTTGACACGTCTCCAACCGAAGCTTCGTCTAATTTGAAACCGCAAGTTTCGAAACCGGCTCGACTTCTTCTCAAGAGATGACTGGGGGCTATCGCTAGCATCTTTAAACATGCTTGTCGTTCACATCACCGCTTTGCTTCTTTCGGTGTCCTGCTCCCCCACCATGCATCCTTGAAGGCGCTAGCGACAGGCCCCTGTCACCCCTGAAGAAGAAGCGAACCACCTTCGAAACGTTGGGCTTCAAAGTAAAAACTTCTGTTTGGAGATGTGCCAAAAGTTTTTATCAGTACTAGTTGTTTTCCGTCAAAATAGCGTGATGTGAACGACCAGCAGCCGTTCAGGCGGTTGGACGAAGAGGTCGACGAACTGCAGTTCTGGATCCTGAGTGTCTCCTGGGAGTGTGCCCGTCGTGACGCTCTTCGATCAACGACCACCGACCTGCGCTTCGAATAAACCCCTTTACACTTAGTGGAGGTGCTCGATCCCCTTCCCGGTCCTCAACCTGAACTTTGAGCCGAGCGCTACTTGCCCCGGCCATCATGCCAGACGGTCCGACTCAACCATCGCCGCCCATCCCTGCCACCGTCCTCTATTCCAGCGTGCAACACCAGCGCGACCCTTCTCTATTCAGTGGTACGAACGACCATGAGGTCGACGAATGGCTGTCCTCATACGAGCGCGTCAGCAGTTGCAGTCGCGATTATGTTAAACTGAGGAGCGTCCTCTTTTACCTCACACAGGTTGCCAACCTATGGTTTCGTAACCATGAAGCCGACCTACACACCTGGTCCTCAATTAAGACGAGCTTCGTCGAAGTTTTCAGCCATCCCGCCGTGGGGAAACGTCTCCCCGCTCGAGCTCATCTACTGGCCGAAATATTCACGAGCTATATGAGGACATTGTTGACTTTTGCAAGCGTGTCAACCCTTCGACGTCCAAGACAAAGTAAACCACAATCTTGAAACGATCGCCGGTGACGTTTTCCAAACGCTCCGGGTGATGAACGCCACCTCCGTCAGTACCGTCATCCAGCTGTGCCAAAGCTTTGACGAGTTACGAGGGCAACGCGCTTCAACGACGCAGTCTGTTGCGTCTACCGAGGGTCTTGCTGGCTTGGCCTTTGGTTCCTCGTCTTCTGAGAAATCCCTGTTCACGCAGCGCGTCAAAAAATTTATCCGCGAAGAACTCACCCGCCAGCTTTCTCTTCTCCATAACGTTCAAGACCCTGTCTGCCCTAGAGCCGACATAGCGCCATCCCTTGAGCCGACTATATTATTCATGAACAGGTCGCTCCAGTCCTGACATCCAGCCCAACCGCTTCCTCCTGTGGAAGCACCACTCACCTATACTGAAGAAGTCACCCGGACACCGCGCTCGCTCTCCCTTCCTGCGTACCCCAGCAGTCCTGCCTATTATGCTCGATCCCCGTCCTTGCCAACTCCGCCAGCCTCGTTTCCTCGCACCCGACACCCTACGAACCTTAGCGCACTGCCGACAATCGGTCAACCTTCTACGCTTGTGGGCTTCTGGGCCACGTCACACGTCTTTGCCATTGACGCTTGTCTCGTTCTGGGGATCATGTGCGCCCGTACGGATAAGTTCACGAGCCGCTCTTGCCCACTGGCTCTTCCGGCTCATCTGTGCCTCGCCCACAGTATCCGACTCGCCGCTCGCCTTCCCCTCGCCGACGATCAATTTCCTCAATGCTCCGGCGACCGGACCCCCTCCAAAAGAAAAACTTAATGGCGCAGTTCCGGAGGCAAGAACTGCGTCTTTTGTGAACTCGTTGAGTTTTCCGTTTCTTCGCGCTAACGTGATTCAGGCGTTTGTCGAAGGCGTCCCTGCTCTCACGCTCCTTGACAGGGCGCTGCCATGTCGGCGATTAGTTACTCTCTTCGCAAGGTGACGACGCCCCTGTCTGACTTTTCGCTTCGTACGGCCAGCTCGCGGTGCATCCACCCCATCGCAACCTGCACGGTACGCGTTTCTATTAATGACGTAGCATATCCCATCGAGTTTGTTGTGCTGCGCGAGTGCTCTGACTATGTTATTGTCGGCTGCGAATTCCTCTCGACACACCGTGCAGTGATTGGTTGTGCCCGTGCTGAACTTGCCCTTTCTTCCGTGTATAAAGTTTCCTCGTGCGACCTGCCTGTGCGCTCCGCTAAGCTTATGGTTGCTGCAGACACCGACATACCTCCCTTCCGCTCTACCCTCGTTCCGCTCCGACCTCACTCTGTCCTCAGTAGCCTTGTTCTCTTTACATCCACTGCAGCCGCCACCTGCCATCACCGCCTTCCGATTCCTTTCGCCATTCTCACGATTTCCGACGGTCACTGTGCCATCTATGTTTCCAACCATTTTGCCTGCCCGTCGTATGTGCTTCATGGCTAACGCCTCGGCAGTATTGAAGAACTGCACCCTGCTCTTGCCTACGAGTTCTCCGATCACCGTGCCTGTCCCGAGGTTGCTTCCCTGGGCTGTTGTGCGACCATTCCCGATCCGCTTCCTGTCGACGTCTTTCATCGCGCCACCCCTGCCGATCTTCCGCCCCCTCAACGTGACCAGATACTGACACTTTTCCAAAGCTTCAGCGCGTTTTTTGACCTTTCCCAACTTTCCTTGTGCCGTGAGTTGGCTGTCTCTCGCAAAATTGACGCAGGTGCGCAAGCCCCCTTGCGCCAGGGACCGTAACGCGTCCCGCCCACAGAGCGCCGCATCATCCATGACAATTTCGACGATATGCTCAAACGCGGCAACATACAGCCCTCTCGCGTCCCTTGCGCATCTCCAGTTCTCCTAGTGAAGATGGCTCTATCAGGTTCTGTGGGGACTACCGCCGTCTCAACAAGATTACGCGCAAATATGTTTATATTGTTCCCATTCCGATCGACCCGTTTTCTCGTGTTGGGCTTGATTTACTTGGGCTCTTCCCGGAGTCCCCCTCAGGCAACAAGTGGATTGCCGTCGCCGCCGATTATGCCACGCGATACGTGATACCTTGCGCCATTCGAACCAGCTGGGCCACTGACGTCGCTGACTTCCTTCTGCACGGCCTCATATTACACCATGGCGCTCCCCGTCAACTCCTTACCGACCGTGGCCGCTGCTTCCTCTCCCGAGTTGTTGACGAAATCTTTCGTTCGTGCTCCGTACGTCACAAGTTCACCACGGCTCAGACGAACGGCCTTACGGAGCGTCTCAACCGCACGCTGACAGACATTCTGGCCATGTATGTGTCCGACGACCACCGGGACTGGGACATCAGCTTGCCTTTTGTCACCTTCGCGTATAACTCTTCGCGCCCTGATACCGCTCGTTACTCGCCATTCTACCTTCTCTTTGAACTAGACCCCTTACTGCCCTTCGATACTTTGCTACCCACAGCCGGCCCTATCTCTACCTATGCGCGTGACGCTATGGCACGAGCAGGCATCGCCCGCCAGGTTGCTCATCACAAGCTCTCAGAATCTCAAGATGTTCAAAAACATCGCTACGATGGTGTGCACCATGATGTGCGCTACCCAGCCGTATCTCTCATCTTGCTGTGCCTCCCATCTCGTCGTGTGGGGTTATGTAAAAAGCTTCTGCCACGCTACACAGGTCCTTATCGTGTATTACGGGCAGTTACCGACGTAACCTATGAGATCACGCCGCTCCACCCAAAGTCCCCGTCCGCTCCACTGACATCCGAAGGTGTTCATGTGGCTCGTCTAAAACCCTATCACCCACCCTCGACATCGCACGCCTAACACGCACTGGGACGTTGTCTTCAGCCGAGGGGGATAGTGTTACTGGTGAACTGGTTACTGAATAAGTGAACGATTCGTGAACGACGAAGTGCCGGTGCGCTGGACGACGACGACACTGACAGTGGGAAGCAGGGCCCTTGGAGTCTGAGCTGAGTGCTGGCCATCGCAGCGCAGCCGTCAATACAGGCCGTAACATCCACGTAACAATATGTTTCCTCTACCCCAAATCGACGACGCACTTGATTGCTTGCAGGGAGCGCAGTATTTTTCATCCTTAGATTTACGCTCCGGCTACTGGCAAGTCCCGATGGGTGAGGCTGACTGGCCGAAAACCGCTTTTTCACCCCAGACGGCCTGTATGAATTCAATGTCATGCCATTCGGCCTATGCAGTGCCCCAGCCACTTTCGAGAGAACGATGGATAATATTCTCAGTGGGCTCAAATGGGAAGCGTGTCTATGTTACCTGCGTGGCATTGTGGTATTTTCAAAAGATTTCCCTTCCCATCTGCGGCGCCTTCAGCACATATTCGCGTGTCTTACTGAAGATGGGCTACAACTGAACGTTTAAAAAATGTTACTTCGGTGCTACGTTGCTGACAATATTAGACCATGTCGCCTCCAAGGCCAGCGTTCTTCCTTTCCCTGCCAAACTTCGTGCCATCACAGAGATCCCTAAACCGACCACCTTAAAAGAATTTTGAAGTTTTATAGGCTTCTGCTCATATTTCCGGCGCTCCATCCGCAGATTCGCCGCTATCATCGCCCCTCTAACAAAGCGTTCCGCCGGCAGCCCGAACCTCTCGTCTTGGTCGCTTGTCTTCGGTGCCGCGTGCAACACTTTGCGTCGCCTGCAGGTCTCCAGGCTAGTACTCTTCCATTTTGGTCCCGACTGTCCAACAGAAATGCACACTGACGCAAGCGGCGTGGGCATGGATGCAGATCTCTCCCAACTAAAGGTTGGGCATCCGGAATATGTGTCACTTACGCCAGCAGCGCCATCACCAAGGCGAAATCCAACCATTCTGTTACCAAAAAGACCATTTTTACGATCTTGAAGTTCCGTCCTTGCATATACGGCCGGTCATTTTACGTTGTCACCGACCATCATGCTGGCTGTCCTCCCTCAAAGATCCCTCTGGCGGACATGCCCTCTGGGCTTTACGTCTCCACGCGTTTGAAGTTGAAGTCATGTATCGCTCTCGACGCAAGCACTCTGACGCTGGCGCCCTTTCCCGTTCACCACTGTCATGCGATTTTCCCTGTGCCGTCGTCTGCGCCTGCGATCTCTCGTCCTTCGACGTCGCTGGTATGCTTTCCCAACAACTGAAGGATCCTTGGGTTATCTCGCTCCTCACCTTCCTCTCTTATCCCTCACGGCATTCTTTGCCTCGGACACTTCGCCGCCAAGCCCACCACATTCCCGCTCGTGACGGTCTCTTATACCGTGATAACTACCTCTCCGACGGGCGGAAATGGCTGTTGTTAATCCCTCGACACATCCGTGCTGCCATTTGCGCCTCTCTCCGCGAGGATCCGCAATGCGGCCAAGCCGGTGTATTCAAAACGTATGTTCGCCTGCGTCTGTGATACTGCTGGCGCTCCATGTACCGCTTCATAGCTCAGTACATTCAGTCATGTACAGCCTGCCAACGTCGCAAGAGCCGTCCGCGCCACGATGCCGCTCCGTTGCAGCCGTTACCCTGCCCTGGCCGCCCCTTTGACCACGTCGACTGATATTTAAGGCTTGCTTCCAACCAGTTCGGATACTAACCGCTCGAACATCGTGCCCGTTGACCACCTCACCCGCTAAGTAGAATCGTTGGCTTTTCAATCGTCCACCGTACAGGATCTTGCTTCTTTCATCTTACACCGTCTTGTTCTTTGTCCCGGTGCCCCGAAAGAACTGCTAAGCGCCCTTGGCCGTGTTTTCCTCTCAACACCGTCGAGGCACTGCTAAACTAATGTCAAATCGTTCATCGCTCTACCAGCACATATCACCGCGAAACCAACGATAAGACGGAGCGGTTCAATCCGACTCTCAGTGACATGCTCGCCATGTGCGTTGATACCGCTCACTCAGTGGGAACAAGTACTCCCTTTCGCAACCTACGCTCATAATACGGTTACGCAGACAACGACGGGGGTTCTTCTCTTTCTTTCTCTTTTATGGTCGAGAGCCTAGATCCACCACGGACACCATCCTTCCCTATCGCACTCAGCCTTAAGAGACAAAGTCCCTTTCAGAAGCTCACATGTATGCCTATGAATGTCGGCAATTTGGACGGTTTTTCAGCACACAGTTCCAGTGGCACCAAAAGCACCGTTGGGACTCCACGGACCCTCCCTCGTCATATCCCTCCGGCGCACTCGTTTGGCTCTGGGTGCCTTCCTCTACTGCCGGCCTCACCATGAAGCTGTTTTCCAGCTATCACGGACCTTACCGCATTCTCCAACAAAATTGTCCAGTGAATTGCATAGTTAAGGCCCTTGACCCCTCTGCGAATCAATGTCGCCGGGGGCGTGACACTGGACACTTCGAGCGTCTTAAGCCTCACTGTGACACGCCCAATCTTTCCTCCCTGTAAGTTGCGAAGATGGCTCCTTTTTAGGCGGCGAAGTAGCTGTAATGGGAACGATCGGCAGCCTTTCAAGCGGAGGGACGAAGAGGTCGACAAAGTGCAGTTCTGGAACCTGGGTGACTCGTGTGTGTGTGCCCATCGTGACGCTGTTCGATCAACGACCACTGACCTGCGCTTCGGATAAACACCTTTACAGTAGTAATATTAAAAGGTATAAAAGAGGAAGGGAAAAGATGGTTGCGGGAAGTGAAAGCTGCCATCTTAAGCGCCTAATCTGCAGCAAGCGGAAATAAAAGAGACCGGGTAGAGAATTGGGAGGCCAAATACAGATAAGAATTTTAGAATTTTATTTCTGGCACGGATTGCATCTACTGCTGTGGGGAACACTTACAGGCTTCTTCGCCTTGTGCACAACACAGGAAGATGGCCGTAATAACTACTGTAACAATAAGACGACAAAATTGAGAAATGTTTTAAATTATTATTTGTACTTCTTTACTTAGGTAAAATACATGAAATTGGCATAAAAGTTTTAAGTTTGGACGCGGCATGCTTTGCAACTAAATGGAAAAATCTTCATGCTGATATGTAAAAGGTTTATTTTTAATCCTTTTAGGCTGTTTTGTCATCAACAGCAAGCCTAGAATAGCGGCCGCCACGTAAAACATTTCTTTTACCAAACCCAAGCTAATAGATGTATAGCATAGTGAGATGATAGACTGATATTGTTTTTATGAGGAAATCCGAGATTGTTGACGCAGTCTTTCTGCTGACGTCATCAACTGACAGAACGAAGCTGTGGCTATCTGCGTGTAATATGCAGGGTGTGTCACCGATGACGTAATACAATTTTTATTAACTGGCTTTTTGTGTTAAAAGAGGGAATTTTTAGGCATAGCATTATCAGCGGTGTAGTAAATCAATGTACAGCTAAGACATGGTAATTAGCAGGTGGTTAGCTAATACTAAATAGTGAACTTTATAACTATTACCGTTATCCTCATTAATTATTGAGAGGCGTGCAGCCCACCGTTTGTAATATCCAATTCACTTTTTAGAATTTCCATAACGGGGTTATCCTCAGTGCGGTGGCCTACTAAATTTTGGCTGTTTTGATGAGTTACGTGCACTGGAGAGGTTGCTTTGCCCCCAAGCTTCTCGAAGGCGCATGTATTTTGGCGCGGTATAAACAAAATCTGTTAGGCCGCGTTCGTCTGTTGCGCTTCAACTATGTTTCAACTATGCATTAGCTAGCAATGTGTAAAGAGCAACATTCTGAAATTAAGCTCACATTGTTCTCTCATTGTATTTCTATACGTATAAGCACTCCCCTCTGCAATGTCGCAAGCCCCTGAGGCTATTTTAAATAAATTAATACATCCTTCGAAAACAGAGCGACCGTATAGTTTCGGTTTCGCTTCTCAGAGCGTCGCGCCAACCTTCTGCTTGGCCAGCTATCAGCTGCCCACCAGCCACTATAGTCGGATACAAGTCAAATCTGCAGTGCAGCTCCGCCCACATTCAGCCTCCGCGCGCAGAGTTCCTCCACGACGAAAAAGTAGTCCGCTGCTTAAACGTGTCTTGTTACGTAAACAAGAAGCTTATTACAGGGAAAAAAATGTAAGCTCTAGAATTTTGATACCTGGGTTGTGTAATATAGACGAACATTAAAAAGCTGATTTTGTTTATAGTTGCAATTGGCCTGCGGAGAACTACAAGAGGCCGCAGACCGCGGCCCAGTGTTAGCAATTGCTGTTTTTTTTTTAAGTTGTATCCTACTATAGAATTCAGTTGCGCGTCGCTCTGGACGCTGATTGAAGCGTCACTGGTCATTCCTTTCCTTTTGTTGTCACCTGCCTTGCACCAATGCGCGTCTCCTTCGCTTCTGTCTGCATGGGGGCTCCATTCTCGAATAATTACCACAAAGTTCTTGATGCTGCAATTCAATTACATCATCTACTTACAATGATGTTTTAGTCGTGTTGAAACGTTCTAATCACCACTTTTTTAATTTTCTTAATCACTTTTCATTCCGCAGCTTCACATGTGACGTCATGACCGTCGCAAACAATCCGGCTTTTCCGCACACACCGGCGATGACGCCAGCGGCGCCGGGTTCTAAGCTGAACCGAACCCTTCGCACTGTCGCGTTAAAAAAGCTGGGAAGTAAAAGGATTTAAAGACCGAAGCAGGGAACCAGCATCTGTGCTGCCATCGGTACATGGCACAGTGGGAACAATCCTCTAAGACGTTATGAAGTGCTTAGCTAATTCAAAGTCCACAAAGTTCAGATCTGTCAGCTACAAAAACCCCACTCCCGAGATCCACGCGAATCGTTCGCCAATACATAAAAGCATCTTGAGCTGAGCAAGGCACGTGATACAGTGACATTATCCCATACAACATAATATCTAGTTGCTGTATATTTACGGTTACTAAGGCATACCACAAGCCGCCGCAGATCCATGTTACGCAGCTCATTTTTACCTCTAATGCAAGGAACTGAACGGGATTACAAACCACAGCAGTCAGAAGATTCAATATGAATAATAATACTAAAATCCTCAGGAGTCATCGGTAAGCTGCAGTTTGAGAAAGAATCTCAACTTTCGGCACAAAGGCAAATTAGCAGAAGTGATGGAGTAAACTTTTCATAAAAAAGCATGCGATGCATCAGTTTGCATGGCTCAAGTGGGAAATGCAGAAACTATTTCCAGCTGTGGCCAAGACTGAAATTTTCATCACGTACCCCAATTACGACTTAGAGTCCATGCTACGTAAAAATTATTTTCGTTACGACACTGTTCGTTCCTACTGCTGGCCGTGGGGACCACTGTTTCAGGTCACTCCAATGTGCAGGGGTGCCACCATCTGGTTTACTTTCGTTTATGCGGTTGAATGTCCCAATGAGACCGAGGATATGAGCGACGCCGTTATTGAAGGGCTGGGGATAATTCAGACCACGTGGGGTTGTTTAACCTGCACTGACATGCACTACATGCCAAACCACTCAGTTTTTTAAATACCTTTCGTTCAGCTGCTAACACCGCCATCTCCCCCCCCCCCCCCCCCCCTCACCGGCAATTTTAGGAAAACCATCGAGTCAGTGAGCCGGTCAGGTAAGTATATAGGGCGGTACTTCTCCCTAGACAGGGCTAGTACTTTTAAAAAAAAATAAGGACTCGGGGGGGGGGGGAAGAGTGGGTGCGCCTTACCTGGTATAAACGTTTGAGACGTTTTATAAACTCTGGCCCATACTACAGGCTACAAATGACAAGAACAGAATTTTGGGAAGCCGCAAGACAGTGTCCGCAAGAGGCACAGTTAGCAGAGCAAAGAGAGAACAGCAGCAGTGCGGTGTGCGCGCTTAAGCTGGCACTGAGTAACGGGTTCGGCCGAGTTATACCCCACCTATGGCAGTGCTGCCTGCGCGAATGGATATTCTGCTTGAAGGAGGGCTAAGTTTCCAATTTCGTACGTGCTAATAAATCTAATTTTGATTGCAGTGTAACAAAACAGGGAAGGCATGTCTAATGTTTGAAGCTAGCTGTCTGCCTGTTTCAGAGCGGCAAATCTCAGAACCAGCTGCCCAAGACAGACACAAGAAACATGGACTTGCCGCGACTTACGACAAAAGCCAGGGCGCATGTACGTGTGAAATATGCAGGCGTACCCGTGCGTCTGCTTCACAGTCGGGGACTCGGCTGGTGACCGTGTCTTTTGGTCAGCACCACCGGATGCGATTAACGTGCCGTCATGATGACGCTGCTCTTCCAAATGCTTGTCCATGATTGTGCTTGAAGAAGCTTCACGCTTGGCCCCTTTGGCTTGCGCGTCTTCGGCTATAGGGTGCGCATAACACACCACCTGGCCCTCGTTCCCAGTCCCGGAAGAACTTGTTTTCCCCTTTGTTGATTCTGCTGAGCTGAGAGGAAGAAGAAATTGTTATTGTTAGCCCAGTTAGAACATAAGGGTCACCTACATCACCATGCGCTTTTCAAAAAGCCACCAGTGGAAGTCAAACACTGCACGTGGCATCACACATGAGCGCCACTAGAGTTACTGATTAGATATCCAGAGCCTCGCGTTTGGTTTTTCTGCGCCGCTCACGCCTCTACAGGCCACACGCAATCACATGGATCAAAAAGAATCTACGCATTGCAAAGAAGCGAACTCCTCCGCATCGCTTAGCCCTGGACTGCTGCTGACGGTCCATTGGTCGCCTACCCTAATCGTCCATTGTGGCATTAACATTTCGTTGAATGCACATGTTAATTAAGAAGGATATTTCCTAATCAAAGCACGCAAATATGCGTGTTCGCTAATTGTTCAAACGAAAACGCTTGTGACTTGTGGCGTTTAGAACATTAGGCGCCAAACTTCCATATGGCGAGGATTTTGTCGGACTCGATGGCACCAGTAAAGAGCTTCACATAGGGCTAAATTGAATGGACCGCTAAAAAAAAATCTGCAGGAACCAAGAACGCGTATGGATCTTCTTTGGGTCCCTAGCCACGAGGGCAAGCCTGGAAACCAAGCTGCCCACCTCGCAGGCTGAGAAATTACAAACCGGGCGGAAGGGCACCCTCATGCAACGGACCGACACGAAATGGCACTGAGCAACGGGGATCACCTCCATCAGCAAAGGGAAGAAATCTACCCACCTCCACGTAAAAGACCGAGCAGGCAGTTAGCAATAACACTGAGAAGAACTCAGACGAGACGCGCGCTTAGCCCTAGGAGACTGGCTAAGCGCGCTATCCTCAAGGTTGGTATCATGTCAAAATATAAATACTCTGCGCTGCATCAAACAGGACAGGGACACATCCTATGGGGATACGACCATAATCCACCCTCAATAGAGCTAATTAGATTAGCCCCCTCACAAAAAGAGTGGGAGAAGACATTAAGAAGTGCTGTCTGCGATAAACAAGCCAGACTATAGGCTAGCGGAATGCTCGGCAAAGGTTACGTCCCATCAAGTCACGACCTTGGCGTCCCTGGCCTGGCTTCTCCATGCACATCCCCTTTTGTACAGTAAAGTAGTTTCCTCCGCCTCCTAGGTCATAACTCGATAACAAAGGTCTTTGTGCAGTCAACGAATTACTAGAAACCTGTGTCATTCACTGCAGAGTATTTTGACTAGAATAAAGCAAGTTTGGCAGCCTAAAACAAGCGGATTGATTCTGCACTCATTCTCATCTGCAATCATTAACTCATCATCATCACTCATCAACAATCACTCACCTGCAATCATTCTAACCGGCGCACGAAGTCTGCCTCCTGCAAGCAAGAGCTACGGCTCTTCCTCATAATTTGGGTGCTTGCACTACCAACATGTCAGACCTACACATAACTCTGGGAACCTATACAGTAGCTCTAGGCGCCAGACCACAGCAAAGCCACCAAACTGAGAAAAGGCTGGATTCATTGATCACACGCTCCGAGCTATTATCAGTCGTTTAAAGGGACATTGAAGATCAATGGAAGTCAGCCTGTGTCAACAGATTACCACTTTCTAATCGCAAATAAGCCACACAGTGACAAAGGAGCTTGCATAGATTAAGAAATGTACAAAAATTAAATACACCTTTCGCTGCCGCCAGCTACTTCAGCGGAGGTAGTTGTCATTCTAAGTGGACTGAGACTAAAGAGGAGCTGAACCAAAAGGGAATTATTATTTGCACTTTTACAGACACATGATTGATCTACAGAGGACCCACCAATAATAGAAAATTATGTGTGGGAAGGGGGTAACAGGAGCGCAAGATCAAGAAAAGGAGGAGGAACGGGAGCCAGCAAATGCATGGACAGAACATGTATAGATCAATCTCATAAATGCGGTAAGTAACACGTGAACAGGGGTAGTTTTATTCTGGACAGCTAGGTAGCGTGCGTAGATACAACAGTGAAGAATTTGTTGTCTGTTTAAGCCAGGACATAATGGACTGATCATCCTGATAGGTAATATGAATGTCCACATTGTGGAACGATATGGGCACACGAAATACAACGGCGCAATTCCATTAGAACTATGTGAGGGCCATCACCTTGTGATAGTTAATAGAGAAAAGCAAATAAGACGGTCAAGAAAACTTGGAATCATGAAATCAGCGGTCGAGTATCGATACAGTAATGTCATCGAAGTTATACCATACGCAGGTTACCCTCTGCAGGGGCGAGAATAGCAGGAGAGCAGAATTAAGGCAGCGTGCTTTTTGATCAGCAAAGAAGTGGCGGACATGTGTGGGAGAAAAGTAACAAGATGCCCATAGAAAGACCGCGGTTACGATAAACTCATCGGCTTCATCAGAAAAACAGCTGGCAACGTAAAGCAAAAGACCCACTTGAAAGGCAGAAAAGAAATTATGGAGAGCACTAACACTAGTTACGTGCTGTGAATGCGGAACTATCCACGCGGTGCTTTCGGCTGCGGCGATGGCGTCCTATTCTAATGCACAGCGAAGCTGATCTGCTCGCGCCGCCCGGTAGGAAGACGATGGCGAGGATACCCAAACCCAGCGCGAGAGCTTGGCAGTACGGCACACGGGGCGTTTAGCTGCAGTGATGGCGAAGTGCTGTAATGAGGTGGCCAGCGATGCTGATCTATTCGGGTCGCTGTGGGTTCGAAACTCTCTTCGGAAGAAATCATTTGCAAAATTTTTTTCTTTCTTTCCTCGTGATGTAGGTACTGCCAATGACGTCACGAGATCACGTGGGCTTCATTCCCGTGGACGGGATGCCTAATTTTCTGACTTATGAGCCATAGGATACTCTGAGGGGGTCGTGTATAAGATTCGTCTCACCTGTGGACAAATATAGATTGGCCAGACAGAGAGGTGCATTGATACACGTCTGAAAGAACATCAGGACACAAATAAGCTCAATAATTTAGCTGCCCATCGCCGTAATTGCAGATCTTGTTGTCCTTCATTACGTCGTAGTGACAATTTGTTCAAACACCCTGTCCGTTTAACACGAGAGATCAGCGAAGCTTACCACATAAAGAAAAACCAAGATTGTGCATCAGCCAGCCCTACATGGTATGGGGGAACATGATAGGGAAGTCTTGTTCCTTTCTTAAAGAAGGGAATTGCGCTAAAAAGACATGGACGAGAAAGGCCATGGACGGGCGCAAACTCGCGACTGATTTTATTCAGAAAGAACACAAATACATATATACCTAGATGCTTATCCACTCATTGCCTACGCGCACATGCCAGGAAAGCTTCCTCTTTCTCATACAATTTGATACTAGAATCGCTCACGCATTCATCACCTAATTTATCAATGAAAAAAACCTCTGCGAGTTCACGTGCTACCTGGTTATGACTGCGCCTTAAGATTTTGGTTCTAGGCAGCAAAGGCTGGCATTCTTTATCAATCGTAGCCAAAGCGCATGCGCCACAATGTGAGGGCAAATTTGACCCTTTTCCGTTAATCATAGAAAGCTCATGTTCCCTTAGTTGTTCATTTATACGATGGCCCGTCTGGCCGATGTAAACTTTTCCACATGTTAAGGGAATCTCATACACAGCCCCGACAGAACACCAGACAAACTGGGTGGCGTGACGTCTCGTGCAGTCTCGCACGCATTCCTCGCCTGAGACAATCCGGGGGCACAACGAGGCCAACTTGCGTGGGGCAGAAAATACCATCGGGACACCGCAGCGATTGGCTACATTCTTTAGGATGTGGGACACCCTATCAATATAGGGGACAACCGCCGGTCTGGTCTTCGGTTGACCGCCACCTACTTGAGGTGTTCTAGGTTTCAAGCTTTGCAGAAGCTTCTCTGCCACAGCAGCCACGACTGAAACGGGAAAACCAGCTTTCTGTAACCTGTCAACCTGATCGTTGAGGCTGTCATTTACCAGGTGAACACATGATTTCTGCAAGGTTTCTTTCAGGCACAGCATAACAATGGCGCGTTTTACCGTCTTAGAGTGAGCAGACTCAAATGGCAACAGGTCTTTCCGGCCTCGTGGTGAGTACATCCAACACGTGTGATCTGGTGTTAAAGTGATGTTAATATCTAAAAATTGCAATCTATCTTGTTTTCATTGCTTAGTCAGGTGATGAATGCGTGAGAGATTCTAGTATCAAATTGTATAAGAAAGAGAAAGCTTTCCTGGCATGGGCGCTCAGGCAATGAGTGGATAAGCATCTAGGTATATATATATTTGTGTTCTTCTGAATAAAATCAGTCGCGAGTTTGCGCCCGTCCATGTCCTTTCTCGTACGTGTCTTTTTTAGCGCAATTCCCTTCTTCAAGTATGTACGGCCGACTCGCCCAACAACGTGCTCTCTTGGATTGAGTGTCATGTTCCATTATTCCCTGTGGCAACATGTGCGTTATGTTTGATTGTATGACTGTTTGTCTGTGCTTCTGTTGTATTCGCCTTGTTTCCTATCGATAGACCAGTTGTGATGGGGATCAATAGATATTAAGCAATGCGAACACTGTAGAAGGGTGAAATAATTCCCGGGCTAACATTTTTGGACAACGGCTGGCAGGCTGCTTCTAGGTGTTTATGGAAAGACAAGCAGGGCTTTACCGGGGGATATGGGTTGGCCGTCCCTTGAGGGTCTAGAAGCACAGAGCAAAATGTTGTTTTGAGGGGAGACTAAGAAAAGTGGATTAGAAGGGGTTGGTATCTGAAGTCTTTAGGTAATCGTACAGTAAAAACGCGAAATACTGCAAAAGGGTAAAAAATATTACGACAGGCTACGAAGACAACAAGAAAAAAGGATGTTATCATGAACACTAAGAACAAAGTCCGTGTCGCCAACATTGCTAACCAGAGACAATAATGTCAACAAATTAAGCATTGCGTGAATTTAGAGCAGGAAAGAGCGCAAGTTGAAGGAAATGTACAATTCAACATGCAGTGTGTTCGTTCTTGAAGCGAGGTAAGGTTGTTTTAGAACGGTGCGTTATAGAATTAAGCAAGAACAGCGCGACGATATTTTTGTAGCATTCAGAAGTCATTGAGCAAAATTGGAGAGGACACTTAAACTCCGCCTTAACGATACGACGCGTTAGCTTTAGTGAGTTAACTCCCATATACGCAGAATTGGTCATTCTTCATTTTACATTCACAGATCCATGGGAGTCCTGGTACAACTCCTGGTGCATAGGTTTAGAGATTAAGTGATGGCCCTGCGATGCCAGGTGCTGCCGTGCGTGGGGCTTAGGCAACCCAGGTTGCTCGCCCTGGGCAACTTCTCGCGTTCAATCATTAATTTAACTACCTCCTGCCACGGTGGTCAGTTTACTTCCAATCCGGTGGGCAGGCTGGGATGACACTACAAAGTCACGTACACCTTAGGTTGCGCTGTGGAAGACTGTAAAAGTAGGGATCTAGATATCAAAGAAAACATCATCAGCCTTCCAGACGCTCTGGGTCTAGGAATCCGGATATAATTAACACACAAGCTGTGGAGACGAGCAAGAGCAGACGAGAGTACTGGTGGCGTAAAGGCAGAATGAAAAAGTATAAGAACTGTCGCAGAAAGTACAATATAGCTTAGGGCACAGGAATCAAGTGGTTCCAGAATAGGACTAAAAGAATACCAGAATAGGACAAAAAGTAAGAATTTTCGAAGGAAACAGAACAGCCGCTGTAATTCAGTACGGAAAGTGATGCTTGCTAATGCCCTGCTTCCAAGGTGATGAAGGTCAGAGGAATCTATGTTGGCAAGCAAACTACGGTGCGTTAGCTAGCTTTTTAAGAAAAAACATTGAGGATGTATGCACACTGCCATAACAAAGCCATTTTTCGCACTAACGTAACGGCTTTGAATATAGTGGTGTGACCCTCAGAGCTCCTCAGTCACCCTTTAAGCCAGCTTCTACAGTCACAACTGCAACTTGCTATGCAGCACTTTCCGAGGGTCAAAGTTGTGGCTTTTTTTACTCTCAACATCAACCTGGGAAAGCTGGTAAATGATCAGTAAACCAAATACTAAGCAGCATATGTTTCGTAGCAGGAATGAAAACACAACAATGTTAAATATACTGCTTCTGCTCCACTTGAGCGCCCCACAAACCAGTGATGAGGATGGGTATATCACTGACAGATCAAGACTCCCCTGTTTATGCGAGCGAGACGCTCGATTAAGGGGACAGTACAGGGGAACAATAAAAAAAATGGAGCGGACACTTAATTTCCGCCTTGTGGTTATAACGCGATAGAGCAAATGGGTTAATTTATCTATCTCGGTTTGACATTCACAGGTGCCTGAAAGTCCTCATGTCACTCTTGGAGCAGTGGTGCAGCGGTAAAGCGAAGTGCCACAGCCCTGCGATGACCGGTGCTGCTACCGGTGGAGCTTGTACGATCCAGGCCACTCTTCTCGAGCAACCTCTCGCGAGCAGTCATTAATTTATCTGATACCGGCCGCGGTGGTCAGTTGGCTAAGAATCCGGTGGGTGGTTTGTGATGACCCCACATTGGCACGTGACCTAGGGTGGCCCAACTGGGCTGCTTCTCTGCGAATTTTAAGCTTTAATGCAATCTCGTTAAAATTGGAGTTTTTACTTGTTTTAATTCCGAATGGGACACTCTTTTCTACATCTTTTCCAGTGTCGCACTTCTTCCTGGGCTGTATATTTCTATTTAAACAATAGCTTTTGAAAGGAGGAAGTGACTGGCCAGGCTACTTCTTTTGTACAGACAACGTCTGACCAGCCATTTGAAAGACAATTCCAAGACCGGAACTGTATATTTCTTAGTTCAGTTAGGCAAAAGATACTTAAGAACACTTTTGGGGCTCTTAGGTGCCTTGGTAGCATTTGAGTGCTTCATTAACATCATCTAGAAGCAAGCTCGAATAAATGCGTCACTACTGCCAGAGGCACTAAGAATGTCAACAGTAAATGCTGTCATAACATTTAACGGCGGCAACATAGCAAGAGAAAGATTTTATATGCCTCTGGGCCAACCTGAAGTCGTAACACTGTCCGCTGACTGCGTGTAGGTCTGCACGTAACCTAACCAAAGGCCGGGAAACAATACTTTTGTCTTTCAATCTCGCAAAAACGTCTCTTTGGTAAACGTTAAAGCTAAAGCTAAAACGTTTGCAAGAAACTACACCTGGAAGCACTAAAGAATTCACTCGTCAAAACTGAATGACTTAGTTTAACGCTATTTTTCAGTGCTAAGATCCACAAACCGTAATGTCCACTTCTAGTAATCGTAGTGTCAAAAATCTGTGGTAACTTGCTTGAAGAAAATATTTGAAGAACATAAAATGATCTGCATCAGATGCAAAAGAATCAGATTATTAATTCGTGCTTTAGAAACACAAAATGACAAAGGAATAACGGCCTGCTCAGTTGACGTAAAAATTTGTACTATTCACTGCTGCTTGACGAGCTGTTTTCGCGCATAAGGATTATATTGACCGACAAGGTTTCGTGGCTTTCCAAAATGATACAGGGCTTTCCGTGCAGGAATATTTTTGGACTGTTAAGAATGTACTTAGCGTCTATCTTTTGCTACCTGGGAAGATGAAAATCTCCCTGCAGGAAGAAGAAGAATGCATACGATCTCTCATTGCACCTGCCCTAAGCGATCTACTATCACCTCGAAAGGACAGGAAACTCCAAAGTAAATTGAAAGAGTCAAAGGTTGTTGAATGCTTTCGCTTCGTAGATGATTTTGTGGTACCGATAGACGCCAGTG
Organism: Amblyomma mixtum; assembly: GCF_055824585.1. Classification (NCBI taxonomy): domain Eukaryota; kingdom Metazoa; phylum Arthropoda; class Arachnida; order Ixodida; family Ixodidae; genus Amblyomma; species Amblyomma mixtum. The sequence continues at coordinate 324,115,906 of NC_143014.1, forward strand.
TTATTAACTTTGGCGACATTTTGCCATCAATCCAAAGTGTTTTTAGAATTGCCTTCATCAGCTCAAATTAACTCGAGAATCCAGGATAATGGTTTCAGGTTCTTGGACCACAAATTGCTATTTATGCTTGACCATATCTGTTGGGCTTACGAACCAGATGACATTAAACCATGCTTTCGTTCGCGTCATCTCATTCCAAACTAGTAAAACGTGCCGTGGTCAAGTCGTGCAATACTAACGCACTTAAAAAATCAATCCCAACGCCTTGTGAACGCTCCTAACCCCAAGCAGCTGCTTATCTCAAGAGCCGAATCAACGTTTAATGTCGCCGAAAAATGTACAGAAATGTTGGATCGTCTGCGACTCATCAGAAAACTGAAACGCTAACTGTTGTCCTGTACATTCACCCCCTCTCCCACAAAATAAAAACGAGATGTAATCGAGTCAACGTTAAAGTAGTATGCAAGGCTCCTGATAAGGTGGGTAATATTTGCTGAAAGCTGAAAGGCGCAAAAGTTGTTGCACAAAAATGTTCGAAGACGCTCAAAAACGAATTAGGGCCATATCGAGTGAGGGATTGACTACTCCATCCCACTGTCGTCCGGTAATCAATATGTGGGGCAAACAGCAAGATGCCTCAGTGAACGCCTGAAAAGCATAATGACAGGGCAAATGAAACGGTGAATGGACACCTTAGCATACACTGCAGGGATTGTGACATCAAACCATGCATGCCATACTTCGCGGAAACGAAAGTGATCAGTAGACATAACAAACAGCCAGCTCGTGAAATTCTTGAAGCTGCAGAAATTCCAAGGGTAAAGTAATCTTGTGTCAGCAGTCCTTCTGTGGCAATAACAGAAAGCGTACTAACGTTTTCAGTTACAGGTAAATGACGCCGCTGTTTTCGTCCGCTACAGTTGTTAGTATGTGTCTTCTCTTCTGATTATTTATGTTTTCTATCCTGTTATTTCCGCCGGCAAAAGAAAGAAGATCAGTTGCAAACACTCGTCATTGAGTGTCTTCATCCGTCCCTGTTTAAGTTCGCTCTGATCAATTTAAGCTTAAGCGTCCTTTTTTACCTCACATGACGGATTTCGAGCTTTGAGAAGTCAACGACCCGTCAAGGAGGGGTAGGCCAAAGAACGTTATCGTGCAGACATTCCATGCCAGAGGAGCCGTGAACCAGGCCAGGGGTAAAATTCAGAGTTCTCTATACACCTACTTTGTTTAAATGTGTAATTGCCATGTTCTTGAAGTAGAAAAGCTTTCACATTGAGAATGTGAAACAGCCCAGGGTACGCCGCATTCCTTATTTTCACTTTTTATTACAGTGAGGGAAGAAGCAGTCGCTGTCTGGCGTAGTAATCAGTTAATTGGGATAAACGAAACAATCAAAAACTTTAAGCTGACAGAAACAAATTACTGATCCAAAGCATAAGTAACATTGCGCAGGTGCAGTACAAGAGGACAACGCAAAATTCAAAACTCGGGCTCTACGATATAGCCACAGCAACAAAAGTTAGCAACAATTGAATTTCTGCGGACGGAATCTAATTTTGTACAGTAAGGTTGTAATACTAAGTGAAGCGCCTCCCCCCCCCTTCCAGAACTTCCTCACTAAGATGCGTCATGACGGCACAGTTGACGCATGTAAATAGTTGAAAAGCGACGAGTAAACAGTCGTTTATGATGGCACCATCACACAAATATAAAACGCTAGAATATCGAAATAAAATGTTGCGCGAATTATTGGTAGCTGACTTACTCAATGGCATGGCTTCTTTTGCTTTTGCTTTCTTCCTTCTTTGGTCTCGTAGCCCTGCCTCGGGGCTTGCGTTCCAGCCTGAGTAGAAAAAAAAGGTAATGCTGAACAAGTATTGCAGTGATACGATACTCCCTGCTGAAACTGGATCGTGAGATGACAGATCCTCACAAAGCACGCATTGCAATTACGTACAGGAAGAACTCTTTCAAACTAACACCTTCTCTAGGTGAGAAAGTTTTATATGAAAATGTTTAGCAATTAAGAGAAGGCATGGAAATTAGGCAGCTACAATGCTTATATTTTGTCCCTGTATGGTAGTTAGTTTTTGTGCGGCTCAATCACAAGAAGCGAAAATAAGAACATGTATTATGCGGACTTCAAGTTTCAGAAGCTGAAAGTCACCTATGACACCATAAGGACGCCACAGTGAAGGGCTGCAGATTGGCAAACTAGTTCTCTTCGATGTGCGCTGAGTTAGCCCAGCAGGAGGCCATTTACGTTTTTTGCTTCGATCGAAATGCAGCGAGCATTTTATCCCGCAGCCATGGTCTAAGCAGTAGCAGCAGTCATAATATACATAAGAACAGTCAAGCCATGTTTATAAGAACATTTTACTCCTCCAGTAAACTTCCTCAAAAGGCGAGTCATTGGTATTAACACTGAGAGAAAATAAAAAAAATCAACCAAGAATTAAGAGCCCTTTTTTTGCACACTCCATTGGAGTTGTCATATCACAAAATGTTTGCGAACAGAAGTCCATTTTTTGGCTCAGACTCTCTGAAAAAGCTCAGAGTACATTTGTAAGAGCATCGTAGCATAAAACAGACGAGTGATTCGACGCCAAATGACCTAGGCACTGTGGTCGACCATCTTCCTAAAAAATCATGGTATATTTTGAAACTGTGCTGCATACTGTCCCAGCTGGTTTCTTTCCAGCAATGTTTTTTCGTGTCATATAGCCAATATCAGCATCTTAGGTTCGCAACTGATAGCCGATATTGCATACAAAAACTAAATTTCTTTTCTTTACATTTTGTGCCTGCAAGCAAGAGAACCTTATGTGAAATACGTGCAGTTTTACATGAATAACAAATAACAATGTCTTTGCTGTACCAAATAAAGAATTTTTTCTCATATTGGCGGAAATATAATGAAACCGTTAGAAATGTTTCTGGAAGTAACGAACGCAATACTTATCTCAAATATAATTCGAAATTTGGAAATAGCGCTCTTAGTTGGATATTTACCATGTTTGCACCTAAGTTTCCATGATAGTAGTACAGAAAAAGGAGAATTATAGCTTACCACTGGCTATTGATAGCATAATATTGACGAAAGCTCGGCAGCAAAAGTACTGAGGCATCCCTCTAACCTCTGATTTCAAATGAGACATGTACATTGATAACGTAACCTTGATAGTATTACGCAAACATTTTTCTGTGTAGACGACTGCGCTTCGGACACTTGTTTACTCAGCGTCCCGCGTACGCTACTTCGTCACACCAGTTTAAAAGTACTCTAAGAAATTTTAGTTTTGACTTTCAATCAATCAACTTTATTCAGCATTTTTTGTCCTGAAAAACAGAAAAGAACAGTTTCTTCACTCGGTGACTCATAAAACGAAAGCAGAAAGAGTGCGTCGTGAAGCGTTGTGGCTTCGTTGTAAGAAAATATCAGCCACCGATGCACCTAAAAGCAAGCGGCTATTCCGACCTTAGCGAAGCAGTCATCCAGAGCACAACCAGCACGACTGAAGTTTTTGTTTCAGTTCATTCACAGCTATTAAGTGATGGACATATAGAGATGCATATCTTATTCGCAATCACGGTCATCGAGGCACAAGTACGCACGCGCTATGACCGAATACTTATGCGTTCATGTGTTCCAAATTTTCCCTCGTGATCCGTTAAAGTGCGTTGATCTTTCTATCACTACCCCACTTACTACATTTTTTGACTTTACGGACAGATTTCGTATCAGTTAATCAAATATACAATGTTGTTTATATCTAAAAAAGTATCACAATCCCTCATCAGGTTCTTAATTTATCGTGAATGGTGTTTGTATTTTGTTGTTCCTGCATTTCCATTTGCTCTTCTTTCGTTGAAATTTCTGCTGCGATGGTGTACCTGATTGCTAGGTATGCATTTTTTATTAGTGCGTTCCTTATTTCCAACCTTCCTCGTTTCTTTGCGTTCACCTTCGCTTGGCTTTCCGATGCACAATTCGCGAGTGCTATGCTGAAGGTTTAGTGCGAAAACACTACACTGCCACACCCAACAAAGAACCTTGTGTGAAGCCTCGGAGTAACTCGGGTAAGCTCGAGTTAGTTTGGAGCAGCGTCGCGCCAGCTGCAGCCTTGAAGGCGACCTTGGCCAAACCTAGCATAGCAATGGCCCATGTATAAACTGAACGCGGCCGCGACTGGGTTTCCACTCCGTGGCGGCGCGAGCAGATCAGCATCGCTGTCCACTGCACGAGAGCACTGCGCTATCGCCGCAGCCGATCCCGCCTCGTGTTAGACTGCAACACACACTCGCTCTGTGCATTGCACATCGTCGTCTTCATCAACTTCCATCTGTGGCGCGAACAGATGGGATTAGCTCAACCTCGATAAGAGCTTAACCTGCGTCTAATATTGTCGACAGACGTTCCGACGACCCAGAAAAGCGAAACCACGAGCCAACCAGGCCAAATACATGCTTCCGCACTCGTCTACTCTGTTTCCTGCCAATTTTTTTGCAGCTATCCCGTACAGCAGATTGCGCGCAGCGACAAGCGCAGCGAACCTTATCCTCGGAGCACCTGAGCACCAGCTCCATGCATCCTTCCCGCCCCCGGCAGCGTGCACTGCAGTGAAAAGCGATCTAGGAGCAGCGTCGGCGTGGGCCGCTTCCATTCTTGTAGAGGTTACAGCAAATAAGTTACCGACTAAAATTCAAATTACTTCACCAGAAATACAACTTATTCCAGTGGTGAAATAAGTCCCAGAAGAATAGCTGAACACTAGCAGGAATGTAATCGATAACTATTACGTAATTTTTTTTTCCACCAGGTATTTCCAATACGCAGATTGACTCAGTTTTTGTAGAATTAACTACTGCCATTTTGGTTGATATTTTGTAACACGTTAAAGTTGTCATTGCTTACTTTTCCACGTTTTCTAGTTGTTGTTGTGTTGGGTTTATAATGAAACAAAGGCAGCTAAGGCCATCATGCACCAAGCACAAGGTATACGAAATGTTTTCTGCGGGATTTAACAAAAATGTGGAAAGTGATCGGTGGTGTAGAGGGCCTAAAATGTTTATCTACCTAGTAATAACAGAGAAGAGGTTTAGGAATGGCTAATGATAAAAGGTTTAAAAAAGGTCAGGTAGCCTCAGCTGCCATCCTTCGCTAGGCAAGGATGTCGAGGCTCCCAGCCAATAAAAAAAACATCCTTTTTCCCGCGAATGAGAAAGTGGCTGAGGGACATCTGGTGAAGCACTGGGTCATGAATCATATCTTTTTCAGAAAATCTCGTTCTCTTAAAAATCTAAAAACAAGATTCCTCGTGAAGAGGCCAGCAGCTATAACTGAACATTTTCTAAGTGAATGCGCTGGAGGGAAAGACGATATTATTATTTGTAACGTATGAACGCTTTCGCACCAGTTAGCGGTTGCGCACACATGCTGGCTTCTAGGGCTTGCATGTCCGGTAGCTTGCGCCACAACAGAGAGCATCCTGCTCATGAGGAGCTGCGATAGCATGACGGGTTTACAATTTTCACTTGTTTCGTTTTCGTTCGCTTAACTGCCACTGTCACCACTGACGCTGCAGGGTACCCCCCGCCACCGTAATGCTGCCTGCAAACGCCCATTTGCCTCCCTTTACCTGGCTCTGGTTGACTGTGGTAGGTTATGGGCGTGTGCTTCGCGTTTTTTTATGGTACGTCCACCCCCAACATGCTCGAAACTTGTGAACGAGCTTGAAATATTCGTCCCTTTGAGCTCGTTTTCTCGTTGCTGAGTTCCGCTCTACTATCCGAGCGCCGGAACGCAAACTTTTCTTTTCACTTTTCCTTCAGTTCTCGTGCCCAACGGGTGGCTAATACGTATCTGGTGGAGCAGAAAGTGAACCAAAAAGTTAAACATCGACGAGGCACGAGGCTCGCACGAGGGTCGCTCAGTTTGGCGGGACTTGAAAGCGCAGGCTACTCCCAAGCCGTGCACCCAGGAAAGCAGAACATCGGGCCGGTCTGGGGCTTCTACTCATTTAAAGAGGCCTGTGGACACCTCCGTCACTGGAGTGCCGAAGGGGCGGCCTAGCGATCAAAGCATCCGCCCTGCATTCGGAAGTTGGTGAGTTCTACCGCCTGTGCCGCCGGGTATCTACCGGTATGCTAATGAGTACATGGTCTCCCACGGCATGGTGCTTGGTCCTTACGGGTTGAAATGCTAGGAAAAAGGGTCTAAGGTATACCCGTAATCAGTGGCAAAATTTATTAATTTTACCTCCCTACCCAGAACGAAGGCATGGCCCTAAGTACTGTTGAAGCTCCGTTTTCTTTTCATGTTTACCCTGTGTGCCATTTGTATATCATTTTCTTAAGCTCGCTTCCCGGGACAAAACCCACACACCTCTCGTTCGTTTATGGTCGGCGGCGCCTCCCCTCGGCGCGACGGGACTCCCGGAACCCGAGGGAGAGGGGCCAAAGGTCGATACAGTTGGTAGAGCTCCCCCATCTGGCGAGACAGTGAAGAAGGGCAGAACGAGCGGGGACCCCCACGATGAGCATGTAGTTTTTCAAGCTCTTGCTCCCCTCCTGACGCACACTTAGATCATTTCTTGTTTCTTGCAATAAACGAAGTCATGTAAACGATAACAGTCTACTGTGATCAACAACGAACTAAATCAGTTTCTACAAGTACGCCTCGGCTAATTAGTTTTGAAACGTATTCGCGAATTGCTCCCATTCCCGTTATTTCCGCATATCTATGGGTACTAACGACAAGAACGCTAGAGGGCTCCGGAATGATTTCGACCCCCCGAGGATATTTAACGTGCACTTACAGCGCAGAGCACACGGCGCCTTTTCCTATGACTCTCTAACTTCAATCACCCCCACCTTCCTGCCCTCCCTCGCGGCGCGGTGGAGGCGTCCACCGAGAAGCGACACAGTTACTGCGCAATTTCCTTTCCCCAAAAAACCACTAATTGTATTGTTGACAAGAAAACTCAGTACGTGCCTCGCGGAAGCAGATTAAATATTTCTCTTCCTTTCAACTAGGTATCGAAGGTATAGATGTTATTTGGCGAATTGCCCTTCCCTCATTCTCATTCTTTTTCCATTTCCCTGCACCATATTCCACGTGCCCGATGCAGAGAAATGAAAAAAAGAATGAGTGCCGCACTAAGCGCGTAGACAGCTTCGTTCTTTGCAAAACTGGGATGGTGCACCAAATAGCCCTCACATGTGGGAATTTTTACATAGGGCAAACTGGACGTTGCCTGAATGTTAGGCTTCAGGAGCACCGCGCACCCGTTGAATTATTGGCAGGGCGGCGGTGAACTGGCAAAATATTGTCGCCATTGTCGTAACTGCACGCCTAGGTTCCGCGACACAATTGTCCTGAAAAAATTAACGACCCAGCTCAGCAGAGAAATTTTTGAAGCCTACTGCATAAAAAAAGAATACCTTTGCATAAGCACCAGTTTAGTGCCCTTATCCAAGAAAAAATTCAATATCTAGATGCTAACTTGTACCACGCGCGCCCACGTGCCTGTATAATGTGACGGTGTCTGCTGTTTGTCAAGCGCGAGTATGAATCTTGTATAAATGTGGTTTTCCTTGCAGTAAACTTTTGTTGAAATTCCGCGTTTTGTCCTGTGCTTTCCTCTCTTCGTCCCTCGTCGTTTTGCGCGGTTGCAATGTGCCCTCCATTGTCGTAATTAATATCCAAATCACTTTTTAGAATTTCGATAACGCGGTTACCCTCGTTGCTTTGGCTCAGCACATTTTAGCTGTTTTGACGAGTTATGAGCACTGGAGAGTTCGCTTTGCCTCCTAGCTTCTCGAAAGCACATGTATTTTGACGCGATGTAGCCAGAATTTGTTAGGCCGCAGCTCCGAAGGTAAACACGTTTTCGAAATTCTAAAAACTGATATGGACATTACTTACAGTGGGCTACACGCCTCTCAATAATTAAGGACGCTAAAAGTAATAGTTCGCAAGTTAACTATTGACTATTAGTTAACCAGCCTGCTAGTTAGCACGTCTTAGATGTATTCTGATGTACTGCACTGGTGATATTGCTATGCCGGAAAAAGCGCTCTTCTAACCGAAAAAGCCAACTAACAAAATGGGTAAAGTCTTACATAGTCCCCTCTTAGTATATTATAGCACCCTATATTGTCGTTTCTTGGGTCGGCAGCGCCGCGGTGGCTAAGTGGTTATGGTTCTCGGCTGCTGACCCTAAAGACACGGGCTCGATCCCGGCTACGGCGGTCGAATTTCGATGGAGGTGAAAATTTAGAGGCCCGTGTACTATGCGACGTCAGTGCACGTTAAAGAACCAAGGAGGTCGAAATTTCCGGAGCCGTTCATTACGGCGTCTCTCAAACACTGAGTTGCTTTGGGACGTTAAACCCCATAAACAAACCAACCAACGTTTCTTCGGTGGGCATTGACACCTCAGGGCCTGAGCATTGAATGCTACAGGAAATGAATTCGTTGTGGCCACTGCAGAAACCAAGGTATCGATGACTGACAAATGTGAAATACTAACCCAGAAGTGCTGTAGAGAACAACCTGCATTCTACCGCAACAGTTCCAGGAATGTAGAAAGCAAATTGAATGTCTAAATTACTTTCCTAATAGGCTCGGCTACCATTTTTTGTTCACTTCTTTTTGTTGACCCATTATAGTATGTCCACAAAAAAAGGCAGCGTTGATCACATATAAAGAACAGGAAAGTGGAGAAAAAAAACTACTTACTCGGACTGCACTGCTGCAATCTTGCCGAAAACACTTGAGATCGCGGATGACGTTTGGTTCTGCAACTCCAATAATTGTTGTTGGTATGGACGAATGCGCTCATAGAGCTCTTCCTCCACTTCCCCAATAGAAAAAGGGCGCCTGCATTTAAAAAACAATTGTACAGTATGAAACAAGTGCCCATGCTACATAACTGAAAATCTACGACTGCTAGTCCCTCAGGAACTACTATTACTTAGGGTTAGCTGTTTTAATTGTGGATGCCAGGGCATATTTATTGACAACTCTGGGAGGGGGCAGTCCGATTTGCACTCTACATTCGCCGAACGTTAAGTTTTATATCCCGCAAACGACTTACTACAAACTCAGGAGATTTCGACAAATGCATTATTTCCTAGGTGCAAGCTTGGTTGGAAAGCAGTCTATTCGTTGTATACCTACGCGCATGTTTTTCCCTTAGTTTATTGGCTTTTGTATACGAAAGTGAATTTCATTTTATTATGAGCTCATCTCCAGATCCTTAGCTCATTGGTTTATCTTGTATCATGAGAATAAAGTTGTCAGATGCTTACATCCGCTGCTAAGGTGACACAAAATCCTTCAATGAGGCACACTTGTCTTCATGATTTCCATTCTGGAACGATTTGCTTAATCAGGTGGTGTTTGCTGCTTATTTCGTTGTCTCATGACGTGCGGCAGTTTCCCTCAATTTACCTTCTACGAACTTCATACACTCTTTATGAGGCATGCTTGTTTTATTTTACCATAACGGGCACGCGTGACACATGCATCAGCTCTCTCCTTCCCGCCAATTCTCACGAATCTAGGGACCCATCAGATCTCAATTTTTATGTCCTTGTGATTCTGCTATTATTATATTATGTACTGTGTCTTCTGTAAAGCGTTGAAGTGCTTTTCTCGAGTGTAGTGTTGCGCAAATACTGTTTTCAATATTCCTCTTTAGTATTTTTTCTGTAGCCAAAGCGATGGCGTAACACTCTGCAGTGAGAACTTACGCGCACGGAGAGAGCCTGACTATTATCCGCCTTTTCCCTTGTGTTGCTGCACCCACAACGGAGAGTGCTGTTTTAGAACCATATATGTGAAACGATGTGTAATGCTCATTTTTCATTCAGTGCGAGGAACTCCAGCAGTGTATCTTTCTGTGAGCTTCGCTTTTTCTGAATGTGTCTAACGTAAAGTTATGTAGAGAAAGAAAGTGTATCAAGGTGGCAGGGGACCAGGTGTTTCGGCATTATACGGCAGTCTATCCAGTATAGCTATATCTTTGAATTTCTCTTCTGCGCGAAGAAGAAATGGTCCGATGGCTTGAGCTTTGTAGGGGAAGAATGCTTTTGATCTTAGTAACTATGTGGTAAAAGATGTTTTGGCAGAGAATATAATGGAAGGCGAAAGAGTGGCCGCTTGGTATGTCCGGAAGAGGGCGCCGTCGCTAGGGACACCACGACTTCAAAGGGTTTTTGCTCCCCCGATCCATCTAGCGTTCCCATGGAGCAGTGGCACACGCGCGCAAAATATTTGTGACGAGTAAGCGTTCAAAGAGCCCAACCTTGATACATGCCTATTTCTCTATTTAAACGCCTAATTCTGAGCAGGCAGAAGCTTTCATACCGCTTACTGTCCACATACCTTCAAATACATCGCCGAATTAAGAGGTACAGCGTATTCAGTGATTTGTTGCCTCGTCTGGCCAATTGAAGAGCCATTTCATGACATGAAGCTATGAATAGCAATCCTCGACGGTGTGATTCGCAGCTCAGCTGACAGCTAGGTGTATGGCGCTGTGCTGGACCGTCTCGCACGTTCCCTTCGATTGCAACTGCAGAGACTAGCTTTCATCCGCTGTTTTCGATCCTACATGCATTTGTCTACTCAATGAAGTGCATAGTATGCACTATCATGGGCAGCAACTGCTTTGTAGCTAGTCGCAATAGTTGCTACGCGTCCTGCGAAAAACACGTACACCGCTCTTCAGCCTTCCCGAAGACGGAACTCGCATGGAAACGTGGCGAAAGGCCTTTCCTCGTAGTGACCACGTTCACCAGTCCCCTCACTACGCGTGCAGAATGCATTTTCACAGTTCTATTACAACAACGAAAGCTGTTTTCACAAAAAGGGGCTAAAAACCTAATGCGTACAAACTGACCACCATCGACGAACTGCTTGATAAACATCGCGTAGCATTTCCATGCGACGAGCACAAAGTGGATATAAATACACATGTAAATTACAATGTTGTTCTAAAAATGCAACAATTCAGGATGTAAAAAAAGACCTCCAAGCAGGAAGTGAGAAACTTGAGGAAGCTCGTGATCGCTACTGTTCATGCAGCACAGGCATTAAAATGTGGAAGACGATCTTGGTTCAAAGAGCCGACCGTCGAATGATCAAGTGACAGTCCACAATCCGCGTCTTCTACAAGGCTTCGAATGTCCAGGAGCGTATGTAACGCAAAACAGAACAGCTGCAGAGCAGCTTTAGTAGAGCCCACGGCGTATGCTAGCGCTGGTAGTTGATCAAGCTAGTCACACTGTATACATGCATGGGCAAGGGAAACACACGAGGCGCTCCTTGTGTTTCGCTTCTAGCTGTTCTCAAACGATATCAGCGACCTGCTTCTTATATTTCCCAGTCAAAAAATAACAGTTGAAATGGTTGAGTTTCCAAATGGTTGGAATGGAGCTCCAGTTCAATAGTCGAAATGGACTCTCAATTAGACCAGTTAAATTGCTAAGTGGTGAGCCCAATGGGTCTTACCACTCGCATCCAATTGTTCTCTTGAACTCGGAACAATGTATCCCTGTGAGCATTTGCATATCCAACAAACAATGCATAACTAATAAGGTCCGTATAATAAAATATATCAGCAGCTTAATCTACTAAAGTGTATTCATCGTCTGCACTCTGAATGCGGTCAAACTGAAATGAAAAAAAAACGTGCTTAATGGGCAAGCGCCACAGGCGCAAGCATGTGAGCCTCATAAATGAGTATATAAGTGGGAGCAGAAGTATTCTCTTGATGCACATATTGAGCGTATGCTATTAGCGTTTAAAAAAACGTTTCTTGCCTGTTATGTAGGCATGTCGTCTGTTGGTGTTTATTTCCATGAAAAGATGTAATTCTTATTTTCAATTCCCTAATAGAAGTCTTCATTCACACTAGGCAGACTCTGCCAGCAATCCCCACAAATCAGATTTCTTTTTGCACAATAATAACAGGCCAGTTAAGTTGTAGGAATACTTGTTAAATTATGTAATTTGCGCAACATATTCTGAGGCAAATTTTGTGACTATTTGCTGGATGCATTACTGCCCATAGGGCCTAATGTGTCCAATTGGTCGGGTGACTATATAAGACAACTGGAACCTGGCGGAATGGCCAATTGGTTGCGTGAAAATTACCACTGATTTTTTTTACTTGGTTGACATTACAGTTTTCCCAATAAAATTATAATGAGTGACTACAACGTTAAAAGTGATAAAATTCGGAAATTGATTATTTTATCCTCCAGCTTGTGGCATAAAATGAGGCATGTGACAGTTGGAGCAAAAGCTTAGCTTGCGCATGTTGGCAGTTGTGCACTTATCTAGTGCTCTTGTACCCTTCTGAATACATGTTACAGAGCATTCATTTGAGCGCTTTCAATGAATGCCATTATGTTAACTATGTTTCTCCTAAACTTCAAAGTGCCGCCGCGGTGGCTCAGTGGCTATGGTGCTCGGCTGCTGACCAGAAAGACGCGGGTTCGATACCGGCCGCGGCAGCTGAATTTCTTTGGAGGAGAAATTCTAGAGACCCGTGTACTGTGCGATGTCAGTGCACGTTAAAGAACCCCAGGTGGTCGAAATTTCCGGAGCCCTCCACTACGGCGTCTCTCATAGCCTTAGTCGCTTTGGCACGTTAAACCCCATAAACCAAACCAAACCAACCTAAACTTCAAAGTTACATTGGGACGCAGCAACCGCAGAGAAGACATGTTCTTGCAGTATGAATTAAGCGGTCACTCACGCGGTCTGCAGTCGAATTACAACCCAGATTTTCGGCAGAGATATAAATTGACGTCCCTCCAAACAAGAACAGTCGTTTCAAGCAGGCGAGTGCCATATATGCATCGAAATCAAGCACCTGTGCCAGGCGCACCCATAAAAGCGCCAGCGAAACGAGCGACAGAAAAAGTTGGGGCCATTTAAGCTCCACCCGACAAGTGTGACGCGATAGCGTTAATGAGCACACACATGCAGAACAGGTCCTTCTCTGCTGCACATTCAAGATCGCTGGGAGTCCTCGTACCTCTGCTGGCGCAGTGTTGCAGAGGTCGAGCTGCCGGGGCAGCCGCCGGATGGGCCTGTGCCTCCCTTGTCAGACGTCCTGAGCAAATTGAGATGACATCACAAGGTCAGTTCAGAAAATATCTGTGAGGATTTTTCGCTCAAGCCATAGGGTTTTTCGCCGAACGACACCCTTAACGCTAAAGCATTAAAAGGCCCTCAGTACTGGTGCTGCCCCTTGCGGCCCTGCTTTGCGTAAAAGTCGCACTAACTGGCTGCGCCCCGTGTCACTATTTTATCATCTCTTTCTTCCACTCCGCTAATGGCGTTATTTTGAGTACGTGTGCGCAGCTAAGCACTATTCTGCTGTTTGCAAAGGGAGCTTAGTTGATTTCTACATAAAGACTCGTTTAATTAAGAACAAAAAAGCCGCTAATTTCTGTGTGGAAGACAAATTCAATTCTAAATTACGATGTTACTAGTGAAGGGGTGCGTTTATTATGTGTCCTTGTAGAGACCGAGCCGCTGGGACAGGTCTTGCAGCGTACCAAGATAGCGGGGCAATTTCTTTGCCTTCAGGTGGTGGTGGTGGTGAAAACAATTATTAGGAAGGGACAGGAGGTATGTTGGATCAGCCCGTAAGGAACCGATGCTTACAAGCACTAGGTTGGAGGTCCTTAATTCTGGACGGCAGTGGTGGTGGCCGCCGCCCAGGCTCGCCCGACTAAGGCTTCTTGGTCCTGTAAGTCGCGGCAGCCGAGCAGAATCGCCTTCCAGTCCTCCCGGGTTAGGTTGGGGATGGGGAGAATAGCCGGGTTGGAAGGGCAGGCCCACACCATGTGATAGGTGTACGAAGTACCCGCTCTACAATGCGGGCAGCTGCCGTTAAAGGAGGGGTGAAAATGTTGTAGTGCTGCCGGGCACAGAAATGTATATGTGATAAGGAGGAGAACGAGCCGCTCATCCGTCTTCGCGAGGCTTTTACATGGGCGAGGGTAAAGCCGATGACTGTCTTGATAGTATGTTGTAATATCTTTTAAGGTGTATACCTGATTAAAATACTGTGCAGTCTGTCGGTAAGCCCGCGCAACCATCAGGCGCAGCGTAGTGTCGCGCATGCCGGTAACGAAACCCGCTACAGTTGGTACACTGCAGTTTCCCCGGTGGAATAGGAGCCAGCCAAGGTGGCGGCTTACGGAGAACAGAAAAAAAAAACAAGACGGTCGTAGCAAGGCTTCAATCGATTTACGGTGACGGTTTCACGGCCGTCAGAAAATGAAGGATTGTCGGTATCAGTCCTGACAAGAAGGGGATAAAAGGCAATTTCGGAAGGAAGTCTTATCTCAGGATGATGTCGTTTGAGCTGCGAGACAGAACAATAAACTTGGGGGTGCACAAAACATCTTCAACGAGGACACGAACCGTGCACGCGTCTCTGGTATGAATGCGCTGTGAGGAAGCAGTGCGGAGTGAAAAGTCGGAAAGCGGAATGGTAACTTTGAGGCGGAGTACACGGCAGAGAGCTTCACTGATGGCGGATACTCCAGCATCTGTGTCGACGAGAGCGTGAACTGTGGCGTCTTCCATGAACACGGCGATAGCAATAGGCGGGACGACACAGAAAGCTCGAGGAGTTCGAAACAAGCGCCATTCTTGCCACCAGAACTGCGCCTGTTATAACACCGCAGCGTCGGAGAACGGGAACGGCGACGAGGGGAAGGCGAACGGCGTAAATTTGGCGATCTGGGGACACAAAGGGGCGACCAGCTGGCCTTCTCGGCGAATATCGAACACGGCATCGTACGCGTATGAGCGCAGATCGAGTGTAGAGGGCGGAACGCACTGGCGGCAAAGCCGCGTGGCGTGACCGGGCAGACCACAGGTGGAGAAGATCGGTCTGTTGTCCGCACCACAAGGGTTCGTAGGATGTGAGCGAGCTCTTGAGGACGGAGCATGAGACGGGGACTATGACGGCGGAGGAGGTCGGAAAGAAGGGGCGGCCTGGTAGGAAACGGGTGCTGGCTGATGTCGCGGCCTGGCCAACGCTTGGGGTACACCAAGGATGTTGTCACAGTGTATTCATGTGTGGGAGAACAGGGCTAGACGGCAGCCCATCATCAACCTGGTCCTGCATGACAGGGCGTATGTCATAGGGGCCAAAGACGGGGCTGAGTCAGGAAAGCGGTGGACGGGGTCTTGGAAATGTGAAATGAGGGACAGTTGGCGTCTGATCTCTTTGACTACGAAGGCTTTGATTTGATGGAGCAGAGGAGGGTCCTCAGGACTGGGGCCGCCCATGGCCAGTGTGGAGAGGGCCTCGTCGAAGACACCAGAGCACCGCGTACAAGCGCGCTGCTTGTGCAGCTAGTCGTAGCCCTGGCAAAGTTTAATGACCTCTCTGACGGAGGTAGGAATTTTCGTGAGGGGCATCTGAAGTGAGTCGTCATCGATGCCCTTGAAGATGTGATGAATCTTGTCTGCTTTATTTAGATATCAGCATTAAATGTCAGCATTAAATGTCAGCATGCCAGACGATGAGTGCGCGAATTGAAGGTCGTCGACGTACACTAAATACACATTGGATTCAGAGATTATTTTCGCCATGGAATTCATTTTTTTAGACAAACAGCGCAGCCCGTAAAATCTTCCCCACTGAAGTTCCTTGAAAGGGTGGGAATGAGACGTGCTTGAAATAAACGGTTGGACAGAAAGTCGCTCAAGCATTTCCGCATCCTTCAGAGGATGCCAAGGTCTCTCTGGTCGCGTAGGCTCCCAAACCTTTATGCTCCATCATAGCCATTCTCCAGGTCAATAAAGTCGGCAAGGCAGTGTCTTCAGTGTATAAAAGCTTCTCGAGCTGTATTTTCGAGCCGGACCGAATGACCAGCTTTTGAGCACACTTTTCTAAAGCCGCAGTGATGCTCGTCAATAAGCACACGGCATTCAAGAACAACCTAATATTCAGAACTCTGCCAGGTTTCAAGAATGGCATAATAACGGTTTTTTTCCCAAGCCTCTAGGATTTCTCCTAATACCCATACCTTCTTAAATCATTTCATAACTGCCTCGACAGAGTGTTCAGGCAGTACTTTTAACTGATACTTTTGTAAATTGCAAAGATTATGGCCGGCCACAGGTCTCTCCATAAGAGGGGAGGACGGGTGCGGGGGGGGGGGGGGGGGGGGGGCAAAGTTCATGGTAGCACCCTTTCATGTCTTCTGAGTAGCAAGGAACAGTAATACACAAAAGTTGCGCCCTCTCGCCTATGCCTATTAGGGCACCCAATGCACCTTGCCCCGCCCCTTCTTGTGCACCGCCTATGACCAAGATATTTGCAGCTTCGCTCTGCCGATCACCGCATCACTTCGTGTGTTGCACGCAGCGGGCGGCTGGTTGCCACAACCGAGAACGATGGCGAGCGGTGGGGCAACGGCGAACCGCGATTCGCTATAACCGTAGTTAAGTTCGGAAACCGTGGTTAAGTATAACCGCGGTCAGAGTGCTCGTGCGACTAATTGTACGTCATCACAAACTCACCCTGCCATATTCTTGGAGGTGTGGAGTTGATCAGGCGTAAAACGAGTTTAGAGGGTTTGTAGCTGATCCAAAGCAACTGCTGGAAAAGAAAAATGCAAAAACACAATACAAATTCTAGAAAAATGACAACTCTTGCGAAATATTTCGAAAGACTCACGAATACAATACTTAAAGGTTATGGCCCCATATAACTAACAAACGAAATATAATTTCCTTTCAGTACAGTATAGCAGGTCACGATTTGGTTAATGTTGGTACGTTCAAGTATCTGGGGGTGTCAATTTCTCACAACCTCAGTTGGCACAATCATGTCGAAAATGTGTGTGCGGTGGCACATAGAAAACTGTGTTTTCTAAAAGGAAAGTTGGGGAGACCAACGAAAGATGTGAAACTTTTCGCATACAAATCTCTTATACGGCCTTCCCTAGGATATGCATCTGTAGTATGGTCTCTCAGCAGAAGGTTCTTTCAACGGAAATAGAAAAGGTTCAAAGACGTGCAGCGAGATTTATTTGTTCAAAATACAGGAAAACAGATTCGGTAACGGAGATGTTAAACTCATGCTGCCTAGAAACATTAGAAAAGAGATGTAAAAAGCAGAGATTAAAAATACTTTACCAAATCATTCACGGAGAAATTAACATCAATAAAAAAAATATCTGCAGCCTGCGGGTAGACTCAGCTCCCGCCTTAATCACAACAAAGCGATTCGGCCATGCTTGAACTAACGTCTTTCGCTGCTCATTCTTTCCGGATGCTATTGAGCACTGGAATAAACTGCCCGCTCACGTTGCTGAGTCTACAGGTGTAGCGGCATTCCTGAATACACTTGGAGATTCCGTCTAGGCATGGGATTCCTGTAGATGTGCGCGTAACTGATTGTCAAATATTTCTTTTTGTATAGCAGGTGGCTCTACAGTGGTGTGAATTGTGTTGTGTTTCTATGCTCTCTTGTATTGTATGCGCGAAGAAGCTTGTTCATTCATGGTTACATATGCATTTTTTTTCTCTTCATTTGCCCTCCCTGTAATGACCCTCAAATGAGGGTTGACAGTATTAATAAAAAATCTAATAAATAAATGTCCTCACATTTTTCACATGCAGAGGAAGGCATAAATATCGCGCCTCTTCACAACCACCTTCTTTCAGAATGTCAAAAAGACGCCGCAAAAGCGTACAAATGTGCTGAGCACCAAGTCGCGATTTCTTTTTGAACAGCTGCTTTCTTTAGCGACACTCGGTCAAAGACAGACGCTGAAGAATTCACGCATGCGAAAGTATTGCTCCTTTCGGAGTGACGTTTGCGAAAGCAGAAGGTATTCATTTTTGCTTAGGGCCTCCTGTGATGATTATTTTGCACTATTCATGGCCACACTGTAGTCTGGTACAACTCGAGAACAAAGCGGAAAAAGCCCCTCAAATGATTCCTCCAGTCAAAGCCGTCGACCGATTGTTATGACGCTGCTGCTGTCAATCCCGGTTGCGCCTGCTAGTGTGAGATCGCACGGGGCTGGCAGGTGGAACCAGATCGACCCCATCGTCACCGTGATTGGTTGACGCCTTTGTTTGGTAGGCCTCCTTTGAGAGGCATTTATTCTGCGTTCTTGAGTTGCATCTCACAGCAGAGCAATCGCTCATGTCGCTTAAGGTAGCCAGTCAGTAGCTGTACACGGAAATGAACACGTACAGCTATGCACATAAATGACGGGAAGCCATTTTCGAGGATAAGGTGGTGTCGTGCATCTTTCGGGGGCCTGCTGTGTCTATGTGCCGTTTGCGCAATCATTCTGTGCGCAGCAAATGTATCGAGCAGCCGCCCAACACGCGTTAATATCGTTTCAAGAGGTAAGCGCAGCCCCGGTGGATCAGGCGAGTATATGGCCGAGTGAAGCAAACGTTACCTTTTTAAGTGTTGTCGTAAGTGGTCGTTAGACTCCCGGAAAACATGCGACCCAAGGCAGGGTCGACAGACTGCGCCCGGATGGTCACCTAAGCGAAAAAAAAAATTCAGAGGGCTATCACTCTTAGACTGCGGCGAATGACAGCCGGATTAATCATCTTACACTTCATGTTTCAGCGAAAACTTTCAAATATTTCTGTAAATAGGCTTTTTGGGGTAGAAATGTGGCTTTTGCGGCACAGTGTTACAAATATGAACACCAGAAAAGTGGTGTATTGTCTTAAATACTCAGCTGGACAACTAATTTTTAATAATCAACTTTTTAACTAGTAGAGTTAGGCGCCTATAGCCGGATACAACTTAAGAAGGCAGCGGCTTTTCATCGTCAAAGGGTATCCTTCCAGCCAATGGCGTCGGCCAGTTCTCGTGACCCTGCTAGGGTGACAATGCAGGGAGCGGTGCCACAAAGGGGGATGGGGTCTATCCCTGACTATGGAGGGAGGGAACAATCACCTTCTATCTACCACTCCCTGCTTTGTGACACCAGCATGGTCATGACAATCGGCTGACGCCATTGGCTGGAAGGGGGTCTTTTGACGGGGAAAAGCCGCTGCCTTCGGTTTGGTTTGGTTTATGGGGTTTAACGTCCCAAAGCGACTAAGGCTATGAGAGACGCCGTAGTGGAGGGCTCCGGAAATTTCGACCACCTGGGGTTCTTTAACGTGCACTGACATCGCACAGTACACGGGCCTCGAATTTCTCCTCCAAAGAAATTCAGCCGCCGCGACCGGGATCGAACCCGCGTCTTTCGGGCCAGCAGCCGAGCACCATAGCCACTGAGCCACCGCGGCGGCGTCTTAAGTTGAATCCGACTATAGTGTCAATTATAGAATTGTAGCTGGTCGTTAGTAATAGCAATATCGGTTTTTAGAATTTCGAAAACGCGCTTCCCCTCTCCGCTTTGACTCGACAAAATCTCGCTGTATCGTGCGAAAATACATGAACTTTCGAAAGCATGCAGGCAAAGCGACCCCTCCAGTGCACGTATCTAGTCGAAAAAGCCAAATTTTGTCGAGGCACAGCGCCATGGGTAATCGCATTTTCAAATTTCTAAAATTTGATACGGCTATTACTAAAGACCGGATACAAATGTCTAATTGCAACTGGGTGCCAAAGTCGGCTAGTTAAGAAGTTAAATATTAAAAATTGGTTAAGGAGCTTACTATCTAAGATGATTCATCAGTTTTCTGGCGTCCGCCAACACTACTAATACTGTGCCGCAAAAACCATATTTTTACCTAAAAAAGCTGTGTATGGAATTTTTTTTCAATTTTGAAAGTGTTCGCTGAAACACCCGGTATATTGTTTAGAGAGCTGCTACTGACAGAGCGACTGAGTGTCTATTTGGGAAATGGTTTGCAGACGAGAATATGAAAGGTGATACTGAGAACTGATTGCAAGGGCGCTAGTTGCAAGGAATGCTGTAGCAGAAAATACTGATGAGAGAAATTGTTTACGCATTGCTTTATATATAATCCGACGATAACAAGAGCGGTGCAAAATGCCACACGTCGTGGTCATGGCAGCGCTTTATCACCTCTTCACGCATGTCGTTCGTGGACCTCGGGACCATCGACCGTTTGTGTGGGTCCCGGCATATCTGAGGAAACTCAGCGAGCGACGCACATTTTCACCCGGCCGTCTATATTCCACTTGCCCCGGAATCGGTGGCGAGACCAGGTGAAAGCGCATTTTCCCAACCAGAGGGAACTCAATTTTATGCACGTGGATGCGACGAAGAAAAAACTGGAGGGGTCACTTAAGCTCCGCCTTAAGTGTATGACGTCATAGCTTGAACGGGCCCATACAGGCGGTATTGGCCTTTTTCGATTTTGCATTCGTAGATCTTTGGGAGTCCTCGTATATCATTGCTGGCGCAGCGGTGCAGCAGCTAAGAGATGCGCCACTGCCCTGCGATGGCCGGTGCTACCACCCGTGGAGCTTGTGCGACACGGGTTGCTTTTCCCGAGCAGCCTCCCGCTGCCTGTCCTTAAGAAAACTGCCATCTCGGCACAATGTCACGCGACCTATGTGGCCCACGTAGATTGGTGGAGCGACCGGCTGATCCGGCCGCTGCGGCTGCGAAGCTTTGAACGGTCGCTTACGCCGACGCCGCACAATTGACCTGGCGCTACTCATCCTCGACGTAACAAAAGGCTGACGAAGTGGCTGCAGAACAGAACGTGATAGGACATTAGGCTTAGCCACACTGGCTGGGAGCTGTCCCAAATTCCTGGTAATGTCTAACAAACTGTAAGTACTTTCCCTTCCTGCTGCGTTTCTAGTTTTTTTTTTGTAACATGTAATAAACTTCCACTTCCTTCCGCAGCACAACTTAACCTCAAGGTTTCTAAAAAATGAAATGAAAATCACGATAACGAAGGGGAATGAGGGCAAATTCTTTATATAGCGAAGGAATATGATGTCCAAATTTCAAGCAACGTCTACGGGGTAGTAGAGCAGACTTCAGTGGGAGGGAGATATTTGCTGGCCAGCCGAGTTTATCATAATATAGTAATCTACAAATACAGAGTACGATGAGCTTTTTGATATTTGAGGCATGTTGTAACAGCTTGTTTCGGTTTTAGAGTGTACTTTCGGTCTATTATCGCTGCTACCGGTTCGTCTTTAAACTTTCAAATTTGTGCGTGCGTTTAATTCCCTTGAGTTGAATGGACGTGTCATGTTTTTGCCAGGAAAACTCCATTATTTTCTTTGCACTCTCGCCCCACGTTTGCCGCGCGGCGTATTTAGATTTTAGAAACCATGATTATAGCGGCGAGGCCTGGTTTCATCATCATCCAGACTGGTGGTTGATCAAGCAGTAATTGTTCCGCGCAGTCGGCTGCGAGTGCCTTCATCCTCTCCACTTCAGCATTTGCTGCAACTGAAGACAAGCAATGTTTTCAATTTTTCTAGTCTCTTATTGAGCGCATGGACATTCTTCTAAATTTAAGCCTGCTTATAATGAGTAGTCTTCACTGAGGATAGAGGCTTGTAAATTTATAATTTCTTCTAAGGAGGCTAACATGCTGGAAAACGCTTACGTAGACACAAAACATGCGCTAGATCCGCTGTTCTTCTCGACAACAAAGGATAGGGTAAAAGGGCCGTGACAATAGGGGCACATTCATATGAAGCAGCAACAGAATACTGCGATAAACTCACGGGACGGGTCAGCAAATCTGGATGATAACTCGCACAAAGAGCAGAGGCACCTGCCAACGCGGGCACTCTGCTGAGCCCAGTGCAGGAAGGAGTGCAGATGCTGCTCCTCCTACCGTGGCGCCACGGTGACGGTGAACGTAGGGGCGCTGAAGTTCACTATGAAGAAAGAGCACTGCAAAGAACAAGCATCGGATTGATGACCACTGTTCCTTGAGTCTCCCCAAAATAAATGGGAGCAAGAAGTTCGACGCAAAGACAAGACGCGATGGCGATTGCATGCGGGCTGCCGACACCACACATCAGATGGCGAGAAAACTGCAATGCGAGCTGTACCGTGTGCGTCATCTGAGATGTTGCACAGGTTCTAAATAGGCTGTCTGATTTAAAAGTGCGCTTTTTGGCAATAGAATTCAGCTAACGCGTGCTAACTAGTAGGCTGTTCAACTAATATTATACAGTTAACTTTTAACTAATAGTCAGTTTTGTTATTTATTCAGAGGCGTGCAGCCCACCGTGTAACTTGTATTCATATCAGACATTAGAAATTAGAAAACGCAGTTACCCTCGGCGCTCTGTTCCAAGAAATTTCGTCAATACAGCGCCAATATACATACGCTTATGAGAAGCTTCCACGCAAATAAATCTCTCCAGTGCATGTAACTCGTCGAAGTAACCAATTTCTTGGGCCACAGCAGCTTCGAGGGTAAGTGCATTTTCTAAATTCTAAAACCTGATATGGATATTATTTACGGTGGGCTACACGGCTCTGAATGAAAAAGAGGACTAACAGCAACGATTAAAAAGGGAACTATTCAATAGGAGTGAACCAGTGTACCAGTTACGACGTCTTTGCTGTATTCTGATGCGCTACACAGCTGACAATGCTATGCCTAAAAAACCGCTCTTCTAGTGCAAAAACTCAATTTTTAAAAATTGCGGAACATCATAGGTGGTACACCAGGTATATTAAGGATGCGTGGGGACACACAACAAGCCGAACCGGAGACGAATGCCGCGTGTGGCAACATCTACATCTCTCACAGCGCACACGCTCATACAACGTAACAGCTATTGCAAAGTAGCACACATTACGCCCGCAAGCTGTCACTTTTACAGCGGCAGTTGTACAGGTGGCATTCGGCGAATTCATGCCGTCGTCCTCGTCGTCGTTGGCCTCGTCCGGGCACGGCGCGCCTCCAAAGCACAAAAGCCGACACGCATTCCGTCATTACTTATTGTCTCTTGGGGCAGGCCGGCGTAATTAGTGTTGGAGTATATGAAACTACGTATTGGCAAGTGTATTGCAGTTTTTCGTGCCTCACATGCCCTAAACACAGAGTACACACCACAGCCATGATTCGGTTGATGAAACCGAAACAGCATCAAGAAGAAATTCTATAATAAATTATTTAGCGGTCGTAGGCGAATGACATGCGGTGATCTATGTATTCTGTCAGACGAATCATTATTGAAAGTGGAAAACAAACAACTAAAATTTAGTGCCCGTTGCACGACATGCAGCGTAGCTATGGTGACTCGGACACCGCTCTCCACTAGCAGTGATTAGAGTTGTAGCATACCGCGATTCGCTACCGTGGTCCGCCTCCGCAAACCGACACTGGACGCACGCTGATTGGTCCCGACTCGGTAGGCGCGCGACACTAGCCGGGCACATGGCGCCATCTGGTGGCCTCACGGAGGTCTGCGCATGCGCGGAAGCTGATCACGGTAGCGGATTGTGCTTTGCTATAACTCTCTACTGTCGCTTGCGCACGTACCAAAAAACTGTCGACGATTACGTTACTTCCTAATGCGAAATTTGAGCGCAGCTCAGCAGCTGTTGCAGCTGTTCGATAGATTGAGGCAAAGATTTTGAGCAAGACATTTATATATAATTTCAGACAACTTGTATTTTTTCACACATTTTCCTTCTTCAAGAAAGACTCCACTAACAGTTCTTGATTGTCATGAAGGGAGCTTTGTGGTCGGAGATATAGATGTATATATGCTCGACTTGCTGCACCGACATCATCTACAAAGAGCTACCACCCATTGAATGTAACACCCATTCACACGCGCACTGATATGTTCAAATTTAGCTTTTTCCTCGTGTTATCGAGCGATGGAATTCTTTACCCGGTGATATACGCTCCCTGGAACCAAACCTATTTTTCAATGTTGCAAATCTGTGATTAGTCTGTTGCATTTCTGTTCTGTATTTTAATGGTGTTCACTTCTGAATATGTTGTCCCTCTCTGCCTTTTTTTTTTCTTCTTCCTCCCACTCCTGCAATAGCCCCATCGCGGCTGCAGTATATGTAACTAAATAAATAAATAAATAAATAAATGCCTGGTTCTCAAAGACGAGGTCTATGCAAGTATTTCGTGAGGTTGTCCCAGCCGTGGCAGGCGTTACGAGCCATAGGAACGGGATGTTCTCCCGCATAAGTGGTAAGAAAGTCCAGTTTGTCTTTATATCTGCATTAAAGTCCCCACCCACCTTGCCACCTTGGAAGGCGGAAGTTAATGGTTGATCGCGAGAGTTCGCTCACCGTTATCGGCGCTAACGCATGCAGCCCCCAGCTCTCTCTCATCGCCCCACGCACTATCGCGCTCAATATGGTTTTTGTAGGCTTGCTCGGCTATCACAATAGTGACGCCCTATGGCCTAGTCATTAATGGCAATAGTAACCTTACCACATTCGAGCATAGTGCATTATCTTTCAAACCAGGCATGCACGTTGCATATCAAACGGAGCGGGTATTGTTTGTTGAGATATGGGGAGGACGAGCTCGCACGATGAAATCGAGTGATTCGGGTCACGTGACCATGTTCGAGGGCAGTCAACTCGTTTGTACCCAGGCATGGTGCCTATCAAACGAAATGGTTTTCCAAGCCCTGCTCGGCTGTCCCAATAAGAAAGCCGTAGGACCAAGACACTAGTGACTATAGCCACGTCACTACGTTCGAGCACGGGGAATCATTTTTCTGCCCAGGCATATCGCATATCAAACGAATCAGGTCTTGAAGTTCTCTTCGGCCATCAGCTTGAGGAGCCAGCATGATCGAATCACTAGTGACTCGGGTCACGTGACTACGTTCTAGCGTAGCAAACTCTCTTTGTACCCAGGCATATTGCTCATCAAACGAAATGTTTTTCCAAGCCCTGCTCGGCTGTCATTATAAGGCCACATGACCAAATCTCTAGTGACTATAGCCACGTGACTACGTTCGAGCACAGAGAATTATTTTTCTGCCCAGGCATGCGGCATATCAAACAACTCAGGTCTTAATAAAAGTCTGTTCGGCTGGCAGTACGACTAGTTGGCACGATCGAATCACTAGTGATCGGAGTCCCGTGAGCACGTTCATATGTAGTGAACTCACTTTGTACACAGGCATGATGCATATCAAACGAAATGTTTTTCTAAGCCCTGCTCGGCTGTCAGTGTAAGAAGGCCACATGACACACTCACTACTGACTACAGCCACGTTACCCCGTTCGAGCCCGGGGCATTATTTTTCTGCCCAGGCATGCTGCATATCCAACGACTCCGGTTTTAACGCTCTCTCCGGCTATCGGAACGACGAGCTTGGATGAAGAAGTAACTAGCGATTCCTGTCACGTGACTACGGTCGCGCGTTGCGAACTCTTTTTGTACCCAGGCATGATGCACGTCAAAAGATATTTTTTTCCAAGTCCTGCTCGGCTGTCAATATAAGAAGGCCACATGACCAAGCCACTAGTGACTGTAGCCACGTGACTACTTCGAGCACGGGGAATTATTTTTCTGGTCAGGCATGCTGAATATCAAACAACTAAGGTCTTAAAGCTGCTCTCTTCGGCTATCAGCATCACGAGCTCACATCAAAAATTGCGGCTAAAAATTTCGACTATCCACGTGCTGTGAAGAGGTTGCTTTGCCTGCAAACTACTCGAAAACGCATGGATTTTGGCGCAATATAGGAAGAGTTTGTTGGGCCACAGCGCCGAGGGTCACCGCTTTATCTAAATTCTAAAACCGATATGCATATTACTTAAGGTGCACTACACGCCTTTCAGCGAGGAAGCAGCCTAACAATAATTAGTGAAAGTTAACTATTCATACTAGTTAACCAGCGTGCTAGTGAGCACGTCTTAACTGTGCATTGATGTACTGCCCTACTGGCAATGCTACGTGGAAAAAAGCGCTCTTCGAACTCGTAAACCTTATTTTTAAAAAATGTATGAAGTCTCATGTGAAACACCCTGTATAGGAAAACAGCAACGAATTCGTCGATGCCTTTAAGTGCCGGTAGCAAGCTCAACAGCCCTTTTAAAACCGTGAAGTGTGCTCGCTCTTCTGTCCACAGAGTGAGGTATCATCCTTCAGGAGAAGCATAAGCACCTAGATGCACTTGCCAAGCTCCTTAATGCAGTGACGAAAATATTATGCGAACCAGTGATACTGCATAACTATTTCTTTGTGCCGGTCGCGCCACTGACGGCCACAGCCCGTAGTTTTTCAGACGTGGGTGGTATGCCTTGCGTGTTAACGACGTAGTCAAAGGTATGCCAATTTATCAAATGGAAAAAAAACACGCTTCTTCGCTTTGAAAGGTACGCCTGCTAGATACCAGGTTGAGAGCAATAGCCTGAGACGGCGGTGGTGTTCGTCGCAAGCAGCCGCACAGAATGGGTTGTCGTGGAGGGACACCAGCGCCATTTTATATTTATGTGGCCGATAACATTTATATCAGGCACTGAAGCGTGACTGGTGTATTGATGTGGGTGAAGGAAATACTGCTGAATTGGTTTAGGTCGTTCATGTGAAGAAGTATTCCCAGCGTCTTCTGGGTCAAATGACATATGTTAGTAGTCGCATAAACGGACGTGAAACAGTGCGTTCCTTTCAACCTGCCGAAAGCGGGGAGGGAAGGCTGTACAGAACCCGAGTGCTGCTGTTAAGTCTTATGCAGTCCATGCAAGGCCGGAGTGACCAGCATTTTCTTTACAAATAGGGCTGGTGACCACTAAGGGCTGCTGGACGAAAAAAGCAATCATCAATCGATATCATGCTCTTTGTAACACGGAGTAGCGACTGGGCCACTCTGCGAAGCTGATGACGAATGGAGCGTGAGCCCTCAGTGCCGACGCGATGTTTTGCCCACTGCATGCAGCCCAGTTTCTGCAGGAAAAGGGTAATGCACTGCAAATGCTGCTTTAGGAGTGCCCACCCCGCATGCACTTAGTTCACTTAAAAACTGCGCTTGAAGTTAAACTTTTCTCATGACTGATTAGCGCGTTTGAACAAGTACCTTTTGTGGTTTGAAAAAAAAAGAATGAAAGAATGAATAAATCTGTAGCTTCAGAATTCAAGAACAGGAGACTACTTGAGAGCATGCTAACACTGACAGCACTCACAGGCTTTTGCTATGGTGCAAAGCTAATTGATAGTCATTAAACATTACCGAACGCATCCGGCTGGTCTGCGGACATAAGTAACATAGCAGTGGGGCGAGGCTATTCCTTTCGCGACGAGGAAGCATATAGGTTCGCCTCGATCATAGCGTCAGTGATGATGCAAATAAGCACCTGCAGTCCCACTGCACAGGTCACAACTACTTCTGCGTTATCAGGCGCTCTTTCGGTGCAGTGCCGAAGGTGCGTCTACCAATGATGACGCGTTGAAAAAGGCGCTCGTCAGGGCGCTGGTCCAGGAGCACACAGATGTTGGGCACCGGTCGGAGCAACTAAGGGGAGCACTATGCCAGATGCCTGTCAAAGCCATTCGCAGCCGCCTCGAATCAATACCAACCAAGTGGTTTCATCGTTCGAGTGAACAGAATCACATCGACGAGTGCACATAGTCGCTGCGCGGGTGACTTAGAGGTGCCGCCGCCCCGCCCGCCAGCTGTGCATGCGCAGTAGCGGCGCATATTTACTTCGCCGAGACCGCGTCTGCCATCGCGAAGATTGCGCCTCGCGCAGCTCTTCCGTCGCACGTGCACACAAAGCTAGCAGAGCGTCTGCTGCGGCGGCGCCTCTACTTTCCGCGGTTCGCCGCTGCGGCGCTGGCGTCGCGCTCCCAAACTTGAGCCTGGGTTCCCTTTGGAGAGCGATGAAATGGCTCGACTCTAGCTTTCCAAATACCATTTGGTTAACCAGAGTTAACCACTTGTCAATTTTTTCGGCGAGGTCGCTCCAGCGCAGTCGTAAGAGTAGTGGCCATAGGATAGGAAACTAACAGCTGCATCATACCGGTACAAACCTATGGCGCAGAAACATGGAGGCTAACGAAAAGGATTCAACTTAATTTGAGGACAGCGTCGCAAGCAGTGGAAAGAAAGTCAATAGCTGTAACGCTAGGAGGGAGTAAGAGAGCAGAGTGGGTCAGGATACAAACGAGAGTTGATGATATTCTAGTCAAATCAAGAATAAATTTGATCAGGGCGGATGTTTGGGCGAGTTGGTTGCTCATGATAAAAAACTGTAGCGCTCGTCTCGAGCACTACAGTTTTTCATCAAGAATAAATTGTCTTGGGCAGTGCTTCAAAAGCGAAGGCTAGATAACCGATGGTCGTAAATTGTAAAAGTTTGTATTCTAACAGACTAACAGAAGGGAAGCTTATCACTGGCCGGCACAAAACCTGAAGGCCTGATGAGGTTAAGAACTTTGCGTGGATAAGCAAGCTGGAGTTGGCACAGGACCGGGTTAATTGCAAGGATATGGGAGAAACGTCTGCCTTGCAGTGGATGCTGTTAGGGCGATGATGATAATGAAGATGATTTGAAAGCTTAGGGCAAGCAGCAGCAGAAATTCGTGGAATTTCCAAAAGCAACGTGCATCAAGTAAGAGTCTTACCATCAAAGTGTTGTGTCGTTAAGATTAGGAATTTTTTTGGGAGAAGGCAGCGTTAGTGATTCGGAAAAATTCTGCGACAGCACAACCAGCGCAGCGAGAGGGCTTCTAAAAAGCACTAATTCTTTTTCCAATGAGGTAAACCCACAGCTGAAACTGTACCGAAGCGCGTCCCACACCGCTGTTTGTTACTAGCGCTTTATTTCATATCTGCAGAAAGCAGTCTAACATAAAGCTGTTACGTTGCTAAATGGCAAAGAGTTCACTGTCCTGAGCGCAAGATGAGGTGGTACTTCCAGCAGCTACGTCTTTTCACAGAACGAAATAGGCGTACGAACAGTGCGCCTCGGACGGCTTTAGCTGAGGTTCTCGGTGGAGCACTGGCGGCTTAGAATGTGAATTGGTATTGCTGTCCAGCTAGAGTACTGTTGAAACAAAGTACAATATCGAACAACAGACCACATGGTAGTCGCTGTGTAGTAAATCCAGCTTCTGGCACCAATTAGACATGTCGCGCACTCCCAGCTACGCAGGTAATGACATCACTTCCGAGCTTCTAATGGCCACGTCACTCCACGGCAAATCACCACCTTACGCATCACATCAGGGTAGAAAAACACCGGCAGAGTATTACAAGTAACGACGCGTGCCGCCGGGAGAGCTATCAGTGAACCAGCAATAAAAGACTGTTTACAGGCATTGCTATTATTCCAGGAATAAGAAAATTAAACCGCGCAATGTACGCCTTCACATGAAATTATTGATTACGACCTGTCAGGCGATTCTAGCGCTTCCAAAAGAAGGTTTCAGAAAATCTTGTATTTAATACGTCATGCCTAGGTGGATAAGGAGCGTACGCGAATATGGTCACATAACACCAGTGCTGCTACACGTGTAAGCAAACCTTCAGTCTCACAATCTCGTCACGAGTTGTCGTGCCTTAATTCGTGAATGACAAGCCCTAGTGCCTTTTCTTTTGGTGAAGCTTCGTTTTTATTTCTTGTTTTCAATCTTCTTTCTTTTAGCCCCGCCGCGGTGGCTCAGTGGTTACGGTGCTCGGCTGCTGACCCGAAAGACGCGGGTTCGATCCCGGCTACGGCGCCTGAATTTCGATGAAGGCGAACTTCTAGAGGCCCGTGTACTGTGGGATGTCAGTGCATGTTAAAGAACCCAAGGTGATCGAAATTTCCGGAGCCCTTCACTACGGCGTCCCTCATAGACTGAGTTGCTTCGGGACATTAAACTTAAATAAACCAATAAACCAATCTTCTTTCTTTTCTTTCTTCTGCTTAAGGCTCCTTCACACGTGTATATGCACTCGCGCAATAAATGAATCGAGTTGCTAATCAGCGCTGCTGTGTGTCTGTTCTCTACTGTCCCTTCCCTTATGAGCTGTGTTTCTTCACAGTGTCCAGTCACCAACTCCCCCAACAACATATCTTAATACAAGGGAAGTCTTCGGTTTGGTTTGGTGGGGTTTAACGTTACAAAACGACTCAGGCTATAAGGGACGCCGTAGTGAAGGGCTCAGGAAATTTCGACCACCTGGGGTTCTTTAACGTGCACTGACATCGCACTGTACACGGGCCTCTAGAATTTCGCCTTCATCGAAATTCGCCCGCCGCGGCCGGGATCAGCAGCCGGGTCAGCAGCCGAGTGCCGTAACCACTGAGCCACCACGGCGGGCACAAGGGAAGTCTTCTGATTTCTCATGAGTAATAGCCAAAAGGGCATCAAAAGCGTTTCGGACTGATGGCAATCATGCTTCCAAAAAAGAGCGCACTGTTCTCGAGTGAAGTCGCAAGGCACGATTCACTAATGGTTAGCTGATGCGAATTCCACATATTGATGGCCAAGCAATGATTCGAAAATCATTTCGTTTGATATGCATCACCACTCGGTAGCACAAAGCTGCCAAGGCTGTATCTGCCATTTTTTATCTGCCATGAATCATTTCTAGGAAAGGTGGGAACCGGGATCCAACGTAGCCGGGGGGACGAATGACTAGTAAGTTTGGTTTATTGGGGTTTAATGTCCCAACCCAACTCAGGCTGTGAAGAATGCCGTAGTGAAGGGCTCCGGAAACTTCGACCACCTGGAGTCTTTGACATCGCACTGACATCGCACTGAACACGGGCCTATACAATTTCGCCTTCATCGAAATTCGGCCGCCACGGCCGGGATCGAACCCGCGTTTTTCGGGTCAGCAGCCGAGCGCCGATACCACTGAGTCACCGCGGTGGCGCTACTAAATAGGTACTAATCACTAGTAAGTAATCACTAATCGCTAGTAAGTAGCTCGTGTGAGCTCAATACAATGACAGCCGAGCAATGCTTCGAACACCATTTCTTGCGATATGCGGGCGCCTGGGTACAAAAACATTGGACTCCGCTCGACCCTTGTGAAGTGACAAGAGTCACCAGCGATGTGGTCATGCAGCCTCATTATAGTCAAAGCCATGCGGGGCTTAGAAAACCATTTCTTTTGAAATGCGTCATGATTAGTTAGATAGATTTCACTACGCTCGAGCGCAGTCACGTGACCCAAATCACAAGTGATTTCATCATGGGAGCTCGTCATGCTGATAGCCGAAGAGAGTTTTAAGACCTGTGTCGTTTCATATGCAACATGCGTGGGCAGAAAAATAATTCCCCGTGCTCGAACATGGTCACGTGGCTACAGTAACTAGTGACTTGGTCAGGTGGGCTTCCTACACTGAAAGCCGAGTGGTGTTTGGAAAAAATATATCGTTTGATGTGCATCATGCCTGGGTAGGAAAAGAGTTCGCTACGCTCAAACGTAGTGACGTGACCAGAATCACTAGTGACTTCTTCATCCAAGCTCGTCGTCCCGATAGCCGGAGAGAGAGTTAAGACCCAAGTCATGTGATATGCAACATGCCTGAGCTGAAAAATAATGTTCCGAGCTCTGACGTGGTCACGTGGCTGTAGTCACTAGTGACATGGTCGAGTGGCCTTCTTATATTCACAGCCGAGCAGGGCTAGGAAAAACATATGCATCATGCCTGGGTACAAAAAGAGTTCACTACACATTAAGGTGATCACGTGATCCGAATCACTAGGGATTCGATCATGGCACCTAGTCATGCTGACAGCCGAAAAGACCTTTAAGACCTGAGTCGTTTCATATGCAACATGCCTCGGGAGAAAAATAATTCCCCGTGCTCTGACGTGGTTACGTGACTTTAATCACTAGTGACGGCCATGCGGCTTTCTTATTGCGACAGCCGAACAGGGCTTGGAAAAACATTTCGTTTGATAGGCATCATGGCTTGGTAAAAAAAGAGTTGACTGCACTCGAAAGCGGTCAAGTGACCCGAATCTCACATGATTTCGTCGTGCGAGCTCGTGCGCCCGGTAGTTCCACAAATGTTTAAGACCGATTCCGTTCGATATGCAACATGTCTGGCTAAAACAATAATGCACTGTTCTCGAACGTGGTCAGGTTACTATTGCCACTATTGACTAGGCGATGGTGCGTCACCTTACTATTGCAATAGCCGAGCAGGCCTACAGAAACCATTTTGTTGTATATTGGTCATTCCCAGGTATAAAAATAATTCGCTATACAAACAGCATTGTCACGTGACGAGAATCACTTGTATATACTTCACGCAAACTCATGACAGTCATAGCGGGAGAGGGCTACAAAAATCATTCTCTTTGATATGCATAGAGACAGCATTCAACAAGGTTTCACTAAAATAAAACATCATCACGTAATTAAATCAATTGAAGCAATTTGAATTCAATATCAAATAATTTGTCTATGCATGTCTAATTGAGCCCCTTAGAGGAAATTTACAGGGAACTTCTCGAGAGCTGTTGCGATGCGGTAGAATGTCGCAGCCAAAAGAATAAATTTCAAATACTGCAAAGTTTTTCTTTAAAGGGGGTGCGGTCGTTTCCTGGAACGGCAGTTTCCCCTAGAATTAAGAGCGACTGTTTGGAGAGCGCTCACTACGGAACGAGCTCCGTTGGATGAGAGCGCGTTGCAATCCATATTGAGCACGATAATACCTATAAGCGCGATTCAGGCGTAGGTTATCAATGCCTGCAGCCCACATCTCTCTCTCTCTCATCAGCCCACGTACCTGTAAGCGCGATTCAGGTGTCCACTCACCCAGGGATCCAGTTATGCGCACTTCCTTTCCTTAAAATGGCACAACGTTGTCACTGCCAACGCCTCCAGCGCACATCTGTCACAACCGCCACGTAGCTTAAAGCATGATTGAGGTGTCTAGTGTTCCAAGAGGGCAGTTATGCGTCTTTTCACTTTTTCCAAGCTCCTGCTCCATTGGTTTCGCAGCTAAGGTGCCCACTGCTGGTTACAACGGACAACGGCGACGGCAACAGCGACGCCGCGAAACGCGGAAAGAGGCGCCAAAGCGCTGGGCTCTAAAAATCGCCTGCGCGTAAACCGCGGCGGCGTGAATGCTCTTACTGCCTGTGAAACACGATACGAATTCACGTGCGGCTCGTTGCAGGAACACGTGCGTTTGGCCATAAAGTACGCGCTCTGCGTTTCGCACTCCAGTGGATATAGATAGTACGCAGTTTGCCGGCAGTGAAGACGGCATGACGCACTAGACCTAAGCGGTTAAGCCGCAGAGCGAAGATCGCGGCACTGCAGATGGTTAAAGATTAAAGCTGGTCACACCCTCGACACGTACAGAAAGGTGGGGAAGGTATGCGCGCCCCGCAAACGTAGGTGCGAGCTACTGTAGTAAAGCTGCAGTGCACAGTTGAAGATCCGTTCATAGGTGAGGCTCCCTCCGTGAGTGAACGCTTGCGCAGAAGCTCACCTTGTTGACAGCAGAAGCTTGAGCGAAATCTGCACCAACAGATGTGGCACTCCTTGTGGGCAGCAACCGTGAGTGAACCTCTCAACGCACGAGTAGCCTGTAGAAACTACCTCAAAATAAGCTCTGACGTATCACTCAAACGTGCTGATCAGCTACGTGCCTCTCAGGCGCCTGAATACGACCCTCGAGACGCTTTCGCTTCATCTTCCTCTTCGAGGGCAGCGTGCGAGAAGAAACGGAAAGATCAGCGCAAGTGACTTCCATCCAGATTTGTTACTTTGTATAGCGGATAGCTGAGTGGTCTTTGCCGTGAGACATTTTTCAAGTTTAAATTGTGTACAGATTTGTTTCTTCTAGACATGATTCCTCAATTACGTTTTCTTTTTCATCATCGCGTTCCATTGCCTTTAAAGGACTCTGCAAGGGACTCTCAATAAAGGTACGGTATTCCAGTGATGCAAAAGGACGCCGCTTCACGAATATTCTCCAGCAAGATTTGCTTTAAAGCGTTTCGCACAAACTGAGTATTCTGTAGCTAAAATTTGAATATCAGCGTCTTCGCTCTTTTCCCGCTCTTCTCGTCATTTTTTCCACGCTCAAAGACTCCGCCGGCCCTACCCACTCGGCCCGACCGCATGCTGCCATGACGAGCGCGGGAATTGCCCGACGAGACGCAGCTTGCTGACCCACCAGAGTGACAACTGGCCGCGTGGCGTCTGAAACAATAAATAACCATAACCGGCAAACGCAATAGCATGAAACGGAGGAGGGTGCAAGCTTCAGAAAGTCACCCGAAGGGGCTCGCCACTTTTGGGTCCTGTGTTGCGTGTGTTACGTGTGTTCTGTGTATTCTGTGTTGTGTGTAGGTTCTGTGTTGCGGGTTCCAGGCGCTCACGACAGCACAATGTGGTAATTGCCACAGTTAAAATCTACTCTCTTCAGAAGGTATTCAGGGCGCCTTTAGCAATGATTTCGGACCTAGTCTCTTAAGTTGACGACAAAGAATAAATTTTTTCAAGACACACGTTCAAAAATGTCACTGTCATCGAAAGCGAATCGGTGCAAAATGGTTCCCTTAATATTACTCTATTTTTCAGAATTACGTTTTATTTTTTATTCGGGTTGAAAACGACGAGAATGTTAGCGAATCACACGATCAAGCGCCGTCATAGAAGCTGTAATTTCTGACGATTATTATTCTACGTGCTTGCTTGGGCCCGGTGATAATTTTGTACTCTTTTTCAACTTTAATGGAGGCAATATTCCAATTAAAGACTTTTTTCCTTAAAGTAATAATTAATGTAATGCACACTTCTTTACGCGTCCTCATATACGGACGGCACGGCTTGGTGGATTACGTGTCGCCAACTGAAGCTCTGAAAGGGTTGTTCGAAAATTGTTATAGCTGCACCTTAGGAATGCATCTCATATCCTTTTGACGATGCACTGCCCTACCCGGTGCAGTAGACGCTGCAAACATACCGAATGAGTTGAAGACGAAGATGGACAAGTCCAGCCTTCTTGGACATTGCTTTTAATTGTGGGGCAACTGCGGGATATTGCAAGGTGCCTTTAAAAAACTACCAATGACATTGGTCTTATCTTCAGAGGCGCAGCAAAATCCTGCATTTAAAGCTTGACCTGCTCTCGCATCGATTGGTTAACACTGGAATAGAAAACGAATAGGTTGTGTTTTTGACATTAAATAGCGGAAAAAACAAGCGTTCAGAGAAGGGACCTGTGTATATTGATTATTATGGTGCAATCTGACGAAATGCGAAAAAATGGCATCCATGAAAAACTTCTCATTGAAAAAATGCGCTTGTCTAGAATTTTTGGGTAATATTAAAAGCAGGATTAAAGTAAGACGTTGTACGCCAGTAGAAGTTCTGGAAGGAGGGAAAGTATAAAATTGGGCTTCCTCAGATTCAACACGAACGTAGTGGACGCAGCGGCAAGGATTACAAGTATTTGCGAACGTAAAACTAGCGGAAGGCGACCATGTGACCCATTGCTTCCAAAGAAAAGACCAAGCCTTTCTGTGCGGTCAAGAGCAGAATCGATTCAACCTGGAAGATTCTAAGGGGATACTCGGGATTAATATTAAGAAACTACATGCACAGTATTGATTCAGCAGCTGAAAAGATAAAAACGAGTTTCAATGTTTTTTGTAAGCGAAGATATCTCTCCGTTCTCCTAAGGTTAAAGCGACACTATAGGGTAATATTAAATTAGGCAACACTTATTCCTCGCGAACATTACCGACGTATTTTCAACACGGAAAGGTGCCTGCGTTGCTAAAAAAAAATGAGTCATGAAACCTATCTCAAGGGCTCAAGGGCTCCCGTCTGCCTGATTCCACCACCCTTCCCTTTTAAATTTGCGCACAAATAAAGACTTAAACAACAACAACTATCCATATTCAAAGCATCTGCGAAAATTAAGCTGTCATGTAACGTCTCTACAACAAAACCGAACAATCAGGGGCGCCATTTCCAAAAACCGAAATTTAGGCCGGTAACCAAAAGTCTGGTCTCAGCGCCAACGTGCACCAGGAACGTTTTATGGAAGGAATTTTATGTCGGCTGCGCATTGGAAACACACACATACCTTACACAAAGCTTCCTACTCACAGAACAAGAGAAGCCAGTCCGTGAAGAATGCGGAGATGAACTTGCAATAAATCACATTTTATTCTCATGTGTGAAACTTGAAAAAATAAGAGAAAAGCAGTTTACTGAATTGAACACATTCCTTTCCCCCTACACTGGTCTTAAAGGTGCACTGAAGAGGAATCTGAACTGGTACTTTTACGGCTGGAAGTCTATCTGCACGTTCCAAGCTTTCTTGGAAACTTTGAATTATGGCCCGGTGCGGCCGATATCCCTCGTTTAAATCGAATTAACGTCGGGCTCCCGCATTTTTTTTTTTAATTCCCTGCAAACGGTGGGAGGGGTCGACCAACCTTTCACCCAGCCCGTGGCGGCTTGCCGCTCTTCCATCGGCGGAGTGATACGTAGTAATCGGCGACACCAAAAAGTCCACGCGTATTTTTATTTCCGTGAGCCTAATTTGCTGCTATATAGTCTCTGGCTAAATCTATTTATTCACGGAAACCAAAAAAAAAATAAACGCGAAAGAAAAGCTGGCACGCGACTGCCTGAAAGGCACTCCATGCGTTGGTCGACTCCTCGCACCGTATGCGGGGAAGCAAAAAAAAAAGGCGGGACCCGGACGTTAACCCGATTTAATTAGGGAAATCGGCCGCACAGATCAATAAATTGAAGTTTCTAAGAATGCTGGGAACGTGTAGATAGAGTTCCCGCGGCAATAAGACGAGTACAGATTCCTCTTCAGTGCACCTTGAAGCGACAAAGCAATTGTTGACATATCTTGTGTTCTTAGCTTTTTAAGTGAAGCAGGCTATCTCGAGAGACTACAAATTCAGATCAACTGCTTTGCTTCACTTTTTTATGCACCTCAACCGCCTACTCAAGCATGAGAAGAATGCTGAGGTCTTTACTTGATTGGTCGAAAAACCTCGAGATCCTTGCCCGGCCAAGGATGGGCGCTGAGGTTACTCGACATTCTTTAAAGGCTTTAATACTAGCCATTTCTAAAATTTCTTTACTAGCATTACAGTGTTGTAGCAACTAAGTTTTTAGGCTCTTTACACACCGATGTTTTTCCCTTTCTAGTTAAATCCGCAGAAAGCAATTCTCTTACACCTTGACCTTGGCGCATGATAGCCGTGGATGCTTATGTGCCACTAAACCCAACACAACACAACCAAGGGGCGGGAGTGGGGTGGAGATATTCTTTCCAGTTCATACTGCAACACTTACAGCTATTTTAGTCTTTTAGTTCGCAGAATGTATACCAGCAGTCATTCTTGAATTAGCTTCACCGTTCCAATACCCTTTTTTTGCGGTTTTTACTCCAGCATTCCTGCTCGTTTATTCAAGTGTCGCTTTCTCGAGAACATCCATAACTCATTTGAACAGCTCAAATACTAATTATATAGGCAGACGTGAGTGCTAGCTGGTGGTTCATGTTTCTTAAAACAGCGCAAAAGACAGGGACGCTGTGTGTCCCTTTTGTCTGCGTCCGTGTCTTTTCGGCTGTTAATAGAAGCTAATTATATGCTGATATTGGCGAGACAAGAACAATAGGAAGAAAACTGAAAACGTCACCATTTTCCTGCAGTACACGATGAACGAATTCACAGCATCGTTAAGTCGCATACACGAGTTCATTATCATGGACATGCGTTTTGCCTCCCAGGACTATTCATGCCTGTGCAGGGCGCTTATGTAGCAGGATGTGGCTTGACCGAGGTGCGTGAAAGTTTGCAGGTGTGCTTTTATACAGCACACAATTTTAGCTTCTATACGTCCTCTGGAAGCGTCATCGAGAGTTCCATAGTGCACTTTTAGCAAGGCCCATATTTTGGACGGAAAAATGCTCTCTAAATTTGAGCTGTCAAATGAGCAAACGATGTCCAAGGTAGAAATGAAAAAGTACTCCTTTGTGCTCAATCATTTTTGCGCCATAATTCCAGGGAAACACAAAATTGGAGTTGCGCAACCCTTGGGTGACCACGTTCTATGCTGCTTAAGACAGTCGCGACTCTCGCGTCTTCGGGTCCTCCGCATTGGTGCAGCCTTTGCCCCGTCACTGTCGAACGCAGGAGTTGCCCCTGAACTGGTGGAACAAAAGTGGGGAAGCGTTTCCCACGCTGCTTCTGCCACAGCTGAGGATGCTCGTGCATGTCTTCCCTGCGCTCCTCGCCATCGTTCCCGGGTTCGCGGCCTCCATGCGGTGCAGCAGGCGTCAGCTCGCCACGTATACGCGGTCTTCTCGATGCCGTCCGCCTTCTTGCACGTCGCGCTGCCGGTGCTTTACTTCGACCAGGGCATGACGACGAGCGACCATGTGAGAGCCGGCGCCAGAGGGCCTCAGAGTCACTTATATGTGCAGTATTGGTAATCATATGTAGCCTACAGTAGCTACGCTTTGAAGCCGTGTAGTGGGGCTGTGTAGCACCTGTAGTGCTGCTGAAAATTAGTATCACCTTCGAGAACCCGACAAGGCTCGGATGCGAACGAGGCACGCTGCATGGGCCTTGAGAAGACCCGGTGGTCAGCCCATTAAAGGTGCACCTTCCTTCTTGCTGCTGGGTCGTAGCGCGGGACCTCGCGACGGTCACTCTACGTCAAAAAGGGCAAAAACGGTGATAAGTACAACCAAGCAGTGTTGCGATAAAGGGGATATTTACGGCAAGGATGTCTAAGAATAGTTCCAAAAATAACATCCAAACCTGCCGATATTCTTTTCTACAGAGTGCATATAAAAGGCAACGGCGCCGTCTTCACTTTCTGAGCTGCCCGGTGAACTGCTCGCAAACGTCAGAACCCCTTCAGGCGCTGTGCCCACATACGTGATCGCGACCAAAATCTGCTCACAGTTTCGTATACAAGGCGAATTTTTGACTATCATAGATTTTGTAAATATTACCTAGATGGAAAACTGGCGCCACCGTTTATGCGAGTTTCTTAAAGGAAACTTAATCCACCCAGCGAATGCAGGGAAGACAGCATGTCATACTTGGCTTGGCCATAAAACAGTACTACGAAGGCAGAGATACAAATTTTTGCGT
Source organism: Amblyomma mixtum (assembly GCF_055824585.1). Lineage (NCBI taxonomy): Eukaryota > Metazoa > Arthropoda > Arachnida > Ixodida > Ixodidae > Amblyomma > Amblyomma mixtum. The sequence goes on from NC_143014.1 coordinate 324,154,934, forward strand.
ATATAATTCAAGGAAGCGTTCTTATAATCAGTGTGCAATAAATACATTGCAATAAATGAGCAGAAAAGCAAATAGGCATAAACCAGCACCCAATTTGCCTGTGGCGAGGGAGAGCTTTCTTTCAGCCCCTTGTTAATCCCTTCCCTTATGCCGAGGTTCAGGTGTCCACCGAGATATGCGAGACAGACGCTGCGCCATTTCCTACCCAAGAACCAATTTAATTTAATTTTAGGGAGGGCTTTATCTTCATGCTGCCAAATATAGCGAAACGTGGAAGATGTTCTTTTTTTGTCGTTCAACAGGCACACTTTTACAGGAAATGCTCTTGGAAAAAAAAAATTGCTAGCACTTAAAATACTACACTTTAGACACACTTTTAGAGGAAATGCTCTTGCAAAAAAAAATTTCTAGCACTTAAGATACTACACTTTAGAAGCTCCGGTTTTCGCATTGTAAAAATCAGAAACGTTTCATTGGTGTAGTCTTGTTATTGCGGGTGCGCACCCTACGTCCGTGCATGGACTATCTTCATGCCATGAGAAACTTGCCCGAGCCCTTTTTCTACGAGAAACTAGTCTGCACGCAATGGGTACCTGGTCCCGCCATGTCCTGGCGCTGAGCTTACAGAATTTTTCAAGAAAAGCATGGGTTAGGAAGCAGAAACCGGTCCCACCACAAGTAAGCGACGGCCGTATTTAAGCTGAAAAGTGCAGCATGCGGATATTTGCGTGAAATTATTAAGGTGGAAGCCTTTAATGTCTCATCCTTGTAAGCAGCAGTTGTCGACAGAAATGTCACGCTTTTCAATTGGTCGAAAGGGTCGTGACGTCACAGGGCGCGAATTTCTAACGTGGCCAATTGTACTTTGGCTAGTAACCATGCAATAAATTGAAGGAATCGTATAGTGATGCTCCAAGTAAGTGGTACTCAGCTTAGTTAATTGCTTAATTACCCAATTAGCCTAATTAACTTTTCTAGTAAGGCCATATAAATAAATAAAACCGAGTAGGAAATTGGTCGAGCTCGGGAATCTAACCCCGGTCTTCGGCGTGCGAGACGAGCATGCTATCCACTCCGCCATGTCAGTTCGATGGTTTGGAATGAACAAAGGCGCGTCTAGATAATACGGTGTCTTCGCTCACTCCCAGCCTTCTCCGTACCTTTCCGGCGAGGTTTTGGTGTCCACCGAGATATGAGAGACAGATACATTTCCTTTCCTCAAAAGCCAATTTACCGAAGAGTGAGGCGTATAACCGAATGGGCGATGGCGTTCTATGGACTCGGTTTCCTCAATTACAATTTTCATTTCCTTCATTACGGGCCCTCTTTGTCTTCTTTCACTCCCACTTCCTCCCTTCCTCTACGGTGCGGTTAAGGTGTCCACCGAGATGACAGAGAATTACTGCGCCATTTCCTTTCCTCAAAAAGCGTTGCGTTCAAAGGGCAAGGCATCGCGCCGTACGGGTTGTGGCGTTCCGTGGACTCCCTGGCAGCGCTACAACACGCTGTCGCGTTCCACTCCTAAAGGGAAGCTTAAGCGTCATTAATTAGCAGTTAATTAGTATTCAGGTATTATTCAGTAATTAAGCATTCATTAGAGATTTGTCATCACTTAGTAATTAGTAATAAATTGTATGTGACGCCACCAGTGCCACAGAGGCAGTCAAAGTGGTGCGGGAAACGCTTTCGCCTCTACGCACTTTAGACAGTCAAAGTGCCCCCTGAATTTTTTCTTGAAGCGGTAGTCATTCCTTGCATACAATGCGCGGCCACCGCCAGTCTTCGAAATAAATCAAACTCAGTCCACACGGCGAGTACGGTTACTAACATACGTTGCGCTTGTCGAAGTCCTTTGCTCATTTCCCGTACGTACGAGTCTTGGATACACACGTGTTTTAAAAGTGCAGACTCGTCACAGCAGCCTGTTAAGTTCGTAATTCAGAAAAAAAAACTTTGTTCCATTCTTTCTCCTTTCAATGCGCAGGTAGCACAGGTTCCCGCTGAGCGAAACCCAGATTGCTGCGTAAAGGGCTTAGCAGGCAGCAGACACTATGCTCAGCTCACTTCGAGCTGCACTCCTTCGCATGGTTCGGTTCTCAAATGAACTTGATGTGTTTTTGAAGTGAATTTTGTAGTGTTTACGTTCATGTAGGAGCTTTGTGCAGCTATGTCGACATATGTCGACGCGAATGAAATGTCCTAGCATGAAAATTTTTGTGTAATTTTCTAGGCTTCACGTCTGCTTGTGATTTATGCAAAAAAAAACATTTTCCCACTCGACAGGTTTAACTGGCGCCTGAAGCGGATATATTTCTCCTCATGTACGCGTCACGCTCTCCGAGCAGGTTTTCTCACTTCTGTGCAAAACTACACCCAAGGCAACACTTGCTAAGACTAACAACGGAAAGAATAAGCAGTGAGCCTCTTGCTTCGGCGTAAATTATTTTGAAACACTACTGGGAAAACAGCGACGTATAGGAACCTCGCCAGCCAGGTTGGCCTGACAGGTCTGGAACACACTCAGCAGTAAAGAATAGGGCGTTACTTGGGACTTGCCAGTCTTATATAATATATCACAAACTTTTGTGTACCAGAGAATATTTTCAAGGCAGACACATTTCATCTTAGTAGAGCACCACTTTCAGTAGAAGTACCGCTCCAACTGCTACGCCTCTCCGAGAGGTTTTCGGTTTTTGGTGGTTGCATCCAGCGGCATCTTGCATTTCTGACAAATGTGTTCAACGCAAGGCGTTTCGGTGAGCTTTTCTGTGCTATTGCTGTGTGGGTGCAGCGACAGCAGGTAGAGGCCTCCACAAAGCTTGGTCGTTACTTGGCAGCGTAGGCAGCTGAGCGTTCCCGAAAATTACATCCCCTTGGATTGCTCCAGGTTGCTTTATTCGCCAGCTGATGTATACACCTGTTTCCCTGAAGACGTTTGGCATTTGTCGTAGAAAGACTTAGTAACTGATGCGATGCCTCCCACACACAGCTTTGGCCTGAAATTTTCAAGCCATATGGGTTGCCTTTTCGCCATGTCGTGGGGCAGTAATTGTACCCGTGAAGCGCTCTGTAGGGTAACCAAAGCTCTCGACTTCACTTTTGAAGACTCATCTTTGTTTAGAGGTTCCACGAGTCGTTCAGCATACGGATTCAAACCAAATCATTTGGCGTCAAACTTTTGACCAAATTCCGCTCATCGGCAAGTTGATAGTGCGAGAAGAGCATCAGTTATACCGATGGTAACTATTCTGATAGCAATATTGGCATCGTGAGTGTTACTGACTTTACAGCCACAAACCAATCAACCTCTTCGCTGATGAAAAAGACTGCAGTAACAGACGAAGCTTTAAGGTGATGTAAAAAAATAAATATTCGATGATTTTAACCAACAGGTAAAATGAACAGAGAATGAGGCGAGGGTGAATAAGAAAAGTCAGCTCGATGGAAATTTTCACTGCCCAATCTAGCAAGAGCTATGGGTCCTTGACTTTTGAAGTAGGCTCCTTCACATCAGAAGCATATCCTCCTGACAGTGCAGAATGCCGACAACCTATAAGTTGTCCTTAGTACTGTCCCTCTGTTTGTAGAGTGCCTGCTCGACATCAAATATTTTTAAAGATGATTGTTCCTTTTTCTTAGCAATAAAAAAGAAAAAGAAACTGAGAATCAATAAGCGGGGCGTGTTTTAGCAAGAAAATTAAGCGCAAGTAGTGCAAAATCCACTTAAAAGACTGCAGTTATTTGACGGCACATGAACGGACTAAGATTGAGATGAGTTCAGAAAAGTGTAGTGATTTGTCCGAAAACGTGACGATGCGCCAGCCGGCTGGTATTGACTTTCCTGCCGTTTTCGAAAGCGTAAGAGACACTAAACAACAGCTTTTACTGGCTGATGTGACTGCTGTCAGCTTCCGCCTGTCAGTTAGTTTTTTAAAAACATTCATGACTTAGTAAAACACGTTGCAGGGCTATGTAAGCGCCTGTCCTGTCATGTCTGTCTGTGTATTCGTCTGCAAGGCTACCACTGTTTGAATTTGAATTGACTCAGTGCTGCAGGACGTTTCGATAAACACGAATAACGGAAAACAAAAATTAGAATTCTCGAAACTGTTATAAGGGAAAAATTTGTTAAGAGGTCTCGTAATGTAATGAATATTTCTGAAAAAATTAAATGACAGGCGGAGGTTGACAGCACTCATATCAGCCAGTAAATGCTGTTGTTTTGTATCGCTTGCGCTTTCGAAAAAGATAGTAATGTCAATACCAGCTGGTTGGCGCATCGGCACGTTTTCTGACAAAAGAAAACCCCTTTCTGAACTCGTCGCAGTCTCAATCTGTTGATGCGTTTTCAATGATCTGCAGCCTTTAAGTGTTTTTTACGCTTCTTGCGCTTAACATTCTTCGCAAAAATCGCCCCGCTTAGTGATTCTCAGTTTCTTTTTCTTTTATATTGCTAAGAAAACAGAACAATCACCTTAAAAGTATTTGATGTCGAGCAGGCACTGTACAACCAGACCGACTTAGTGTTTTAAAGGTACAATGCTAAGGAGAACTAATAGGCTGTCGCATTGTGCACTGAAGGAAGATATGCTTCTGAGGTAAATGCGCCCACTTCCAGGTGGTCGAAATTTCCAGAGCCCTTCGCTACGGCGTCCTTCATAGCCTGAGTTGCTTTGGGACGTTAAACCTGAATAAACCAATAAACCAATCAATAGTCAAGGACGCACAACGCTTGCTAGATTTGGCAGTACAAATTTCTATCGAATAGGTTTTCTTAACCCCCGTCACCACTTTCTCTGTTCCTTTTACCTTTTTCCCCGCCGCGGTATCTCATTGGTTATGGCGCTCGGCTGCTGACCCGAAAGACGTGGTTCGATCTCGGCCGCGGTGGCTGAATTTCTTGAAGGCGAAATTCTAGAGGCACGTGTGCTGTGCGATGTCAGTGCACGTTAAAGAACCCCAGGTGGTCGAAATTTCCAGAGCTCTTCACTACGGCATCTCTCATAGCCTCAGTCGCTTTGGGACGTTAAACCAAACCTTTTGGTTAAAATTATCGAATATTTATTTTTTCACATCAGCTTAAAGCTTCGTCGGCTACTGAAGTCTTTTTCATCATCGAAGAGGTTCATTGGTTTATGGCTGTAAACACAGTAACACTCACGATGCCAATATTGCTATCAGAATAGATACCATCGGTATAACTGATGCTATTCTCGCACTATCAATATGCTGATGAGCGGAATTTGGTCAGAAGTTTGACGCCAAATGCTTTGGTTTGCAACCGTATACTGAACGACTTGCGGAACCTCTAAATAAAGATGGGTCTTTAAAACTGAAGTCTAGAGCTGTGGTTACACTACAGAGCGCTTCAGGGCTAAAATAATTGCCCCACGACATGGCGAAACGGCAACCCATACGGCTTGAATATTTCAGGCCAAAGCTGTGTGTGAGAGGGATGGCATCAGTTACTAAGTCGTTCTACGCCAAATGTGAAACGTCTTCGGGGAAACAGGTGTATACATCAGCTGGCGAATAAAGTAACATCCAACGTACACCAACCTGGAGCAATCCAAGGGGAGGTAATTTTCGGGAACGCTCAGCTGCCTACGGTGCCAAGTAACGACCGAGCTTTGTGGAGTCCTCTAGCTGCTGTCGCTGCACCCACACAGCAATAGCACAGAAAAATCTCACCGAAACGCCCTGCGTTGAACACATTTGTCAGAAATGCAAGATGCCGCTGGATGCAACCGCCAAAAACCGAAAACCTCTAGGAGAGGCGTAGCAGTTAGATCGGTACTTCTCAAATTGGCGCTCTACTACGATGAAATGTGTCTGCTTTGAAAGTGTTCTCTGGTACGCAAAGGTTTTCAATATATTACATACAACTGGCAAGTCCCAAGTAACGCCATATGCACCACAACGTTCCTGTACACTCCTTTAGTGCTGAGTGTGTTCCAGATCTGTCAGGCCGACCTTGCCTGCGAGGTTCGTATACGTCGCTGTTTTCCGAGCAGTGTTTACACTTCAACGCTTACCAATATGCTCATGGGTGTGTAGTCTTGGAGCTGATCGGTCAGCTCAGGACTGGCTCGAGGTATGAGGGCATGGGTTTTCCTTTTTATCCACTCATTGTGTTGTGCTCTCAGCTTTGTAATTTTTTCGTCTCTCGTTTCTGAAAACATGGTAATGATTCTTGCTAAGAACCGCGGCAAAATTATCAAAACGATGAAGAAAAAAGGGTCGTAAAACTCTGACAAGAATAAAAAATGGCAGCTTGATTCCGATTCATCGAGCCTCTACATTACAAGCACGGGAGCTCTCAGATCCTTTCTGGGAGCTTCCTTTCCTTACCTGAAAAACCAATTTACTATTTTTACCTTACCTGTCGTCGCAGACGATGCGAATATGCAACTCCCTCTGATCGAATGCAGGCAAGAAGGCCAAACAAATGTAAAATGAAACAGTTCGGCCTACCGAATCCCGCTTGTGTGCAAAAATTGAGCTCGAACCATGCACCCGTTTAGCCGGAAGAAGCATTCTACCGCGTGCGTTTATTTGAGCAACACGCGATACTTACCCGTCCCGCCACAAAACTCCGTGATTTCCGACTTATTTTTTAATAACACATTTTCGTGTAGCTGCGAGAAATGGCGCCAACGCTTTAAAAAAATAAAGGCCCTTGATTTTGAAAGTAGCTAATTTCTGTGAACTGTGCCGCCGCGCCGCAGACTCTTGCATATGCCCGTCTCTCTGCTCGGCGCTTTCTTGAACGGTGATTGGCCCCTCCGGCCATCGACCGAAAAACGCGCGGGAAAGGATCGTTTTCTTCTGTTTTCGTTTCCCGTCTTCGCCATGTGTAGGCCGTCTGTCTCTGCTGCTGGTCGAGCTCCGTTGGTTTACGCGCTGACTATTCGAAGTCTGCTTTTAGTGCTGCATTATGCCCGGTTGCGCTACATTTCAGCGCACAAGCCGGAGTGAAAATGGCTTGTGCTGTTCCAGATTGCTGGAGGAAAAAATGACATCAGCCGTAGAAATAAGTGCATCCACAACATTGCCCCTAAAGGACAACTCCGGCGATTTTTCAGCCATTTTAAGTTAATGGCTGTTTTACGTTCCTAAGAATCTCCTGCAATGTGTACGATACATGGTTTTCAAAAGCAACCGTAAAATAATTTTTCAACAGCAAAAATCGCAAAACTCGAAACCCAAACCGCAAAACCAAAATCGGGGAGGTGCCTTCGTGCGGTATTGACTGTGGCGTCACTAGCGCGTTCGCCGCGGTGTCAAGTCCCCGAAGGTATCACAACTGCCCTCAGGCGCGCTGTCGACATGACTGAAAGCGCGGAGGACAGGTTTTCCGAGACCAGCGAGTCTTGAAAAGACGACTCATTCGACGGTTTTGGACTGGACGAGTCGCTTTTTAAGTATGATCCACCGCCGCGCGAGCCAGCCGAGTCACACCACAGGCCGCGTCACCTGCAGTATGGAGACGGTCTGAACTCGGAGAAGTAAGTACTTAAGTCATTTTTCGTGTATACATTTGTGACACATTCGTCAGAACAAAAGTTAATGAGATGCTCCCGCTGACAGCTGTTCGTGTGGCCAGACGGCCGACCCAGCGAGATGAATCTGCTGCCGGAACGTTGCCGCGGTGCACAACGTCCTTACAGGGGCATGCATCACCAACCGTCATCTCTGCGAAGCTTTGTCTCGACGGCGAGCTTTAGGAAGTGAGTTAACGCCAGCTACAGTTCTACAATCCAACATACCGCTTTCAAAGCTCTCTCTGAGGTACACGCTGTCTTCATAGCAATCTGGCGCGAAATGTTCCAAGCACATGTGGGAATGCTTCCTCGGAGACCAGTTGACACGGCGAACAGCTCTCACCAACTTGTCGCGAAGGTTCTTATCGCTAGAAGGCATGTGGTAGGTCACGCCCGTTGTCACATATCAAGAATTTGTGCACCCCACAGCACAACAGAAGTTGCGCTGACCCATCACTCTGGCGTACACATCACATCAGGCACGTTGAGATGGCGCGAAATTGCACAGGTGGTCGAAATAATTCCGGAGACCTCCACTACGGACCTCTTTCTTCTTTTCTTCTTGCACTCCTCCCTTACTCGCGGATCGGGTGTCCATTACAGCGTCATTTACTTTCCTCAAAACTAATTTTCGGTTTTCCCCTGTACTGGCAGCGCCAGCGCGCGTCCGATCAGCTTGACACGCCGCCATGCCAGTGACGTCACAGTACGGGGTAGCCTGTAGAAGTTGCTCGATCAATGGGTGCCGCTCGCGTCAGCTCGCGTCGAGGAGCGCTTGTCTTCGAAATTCGCTTGCGGAAAAACTACGCCGCTTTCACGTGAGAAATTTTACATGAGACATCAGACTACCATGAAGAATACAGACTTAAAATTTCATTTCGATCGATGAACATCGAAAAATCGCCGGAGTTGCCCTTTAAGGACTGTTCCGACAAGAACACCGTCCTCAGCGATGTACTGTGCATTTGGTGGTACCTAATCTAGTGTGCGTACTTCTTTTGAGATCATGAGGAAGTTGATAATCTCGCTTAATTCGCTGATTATTGTGCGTCCTTTCGCACGAAGTTCTTTCCATTCCTTGGCAATTGCTGTACGTGTTCTATTCGCGACGGTTGGCATGCGGATTACACCTATTGTAGCCACTTTAATTATTGTATCTCAGTGTGTGTTTCCGCGAAAAATGTTTGCATCGCAGACGTTATTTTTTTTTTTTGTAGTATTTAGTGTGCTTCTGAGGTTGCGCAAAATAGAAAACGCTGATTTTCATAGCGTACACGGCAGTCTCTCTCCCGTATCCCCAGAGCTTTGGTGCGGTAGCTTTAACGGCGTAATGCCATCGCATGTCTAGGCATGATAGGAGATGTTAGGTAATCGTTACAGCGATTAAGGAGTTTGTTCGACTGTCGCGACTGCGCGCATCTCTACCGCGATTCCGAGATCCAACGCCACCTGAGGAGCTAGTCCTGAAACGGTGCATTTCAGGGCGAGCGTTCACTTGTCGCAGGCGAAATCATGATATACTGCACTGAATGATCTTTTCAAAATAACATCAGATTCTTTAACTCCGTAGTTTATAACATAGTACGAATTGTTTCCGTGAGGCTCTCTAAATCACGGAATGACTGCATCATTTCTGGCCGCGCTTTACAGCGCTGAATATATTTATTCAGCGCGGGCAGCTGAAGCACTCCTTAAATGCATTCCAGGGATTAGCGTAGATGAGTGATCGAGAGAATATCATCTTTCCACCACTGAATCAAGTCTTTCGTTCGCAGCAGCAATCACCCCGAAATTTAAAGCTGAACCCTTGGCCAGGCACACTTCTGCTGTAGCCAGTAAAGCAAACGACAAAAAAACTAGAAAACAAAAGCCTTCTCTTTCAAGCAGCCGTGATTGACCACGCAATAAAGCCGCGGCGCAGGCATCACTCCGAGGAGCGAAGCTTAAAATTTCGGGCCCGAAACTTGCTTAAAAAATGCATGACACGCTATAAAGAAAATCTTCCATCATTATCGCAGCTACTGTAGTGTTTCTGAAACTTCACTCGTCAAACGACATCTTTACCTAAATTACCACAATCTTTACCTCGTCCGATTACAAAAGAACAGCGTCATAGACAACAGTGTTTTTCGCGGAAGTGCAGCGCTAGGTCAAATCTACATTCAGCGGAGCGTTAGTGTGCTGAAGAATATTGGAGAATATACAATAATACGTAAATATTATGCTAATAAAAATTCTGCCATATTTAGGAGGACGGAATGCGCTTTCATTGTTCGTGCCGCAAGCGCTCACGTCTAGAGCTCTCATTTTTAATCGAGGTGATAAATGTGGCTCGTGGTAGAGTCAAGCATGACGCATCACTTTCTAGTCATTGTGTTGAATAACAGGAGCGTGAAAGAAAGCGCAAACTTAGGCACGCTCACGTGTGCCAGCGAGCACATCGGGCCGGCGAGCGCGCGATGGCCGTCGAAGCGTGCCGTGCGCATCGCGCACAGCCCGCGGGCGAGGCTAATGGAGGAGGAAGCCGCGGGAGTGGAGGAGAGTGTCGCTACTTTCAATATGAAGGGGCTTTAGATGGGGGGCATACGGTTTCTTACTATTGACTAGAAGGAAAGCTGGCGGCTCTGCAATTCATCCACCATGGACGCGCGAGGCATGCTGGGAACAGTGCGCTTCGGATTGATTTTTTTGTTGTTGTTCAGTTACGCTTTCACCGCTGTAGTTATTAGTGTTTTTGTGCTCTTTGTTGTAGTGTAGTTATCTATGCTGATACGCACGCAGTTCGTTTGAGATCCGAAGCATACGAAGGAGCCTAACTCGAAGTGAGCTGAGCACAGTGTCTGGTGCCTGCTAAGCCTGAAGTCCCTTTGGCCCTTCGCTGGGAGCCCTTTGCGCAGCAAGCTGGGTTTTGCTCAGCGGGAACCTCTGCTACCTGTGCATTGAAATGTGAAAGATGGGAACAAAGTTTTTTTTCTCTATTACGAACTTAACAATCTGCTGCTGTGACCAGTCTGCAGTTTTAAAGATATGTGCCTCCGAGACTCCTACGACAAATGTGCAAAGTACCTCGACAAGAGCAACTTAAGTTAGTAACCGTACTCACCGTGTGGATTGCGTTTGATTCATTTTGAAGACTGGCGGTGTCCTCGCATTGCATGCAAAGAACGACTTCCACTTCATGAATTATTTCACGCAGATATCCGCATGCTGCACTTGTCAGTGTGAATGCGGCCGTAGCTTACTTGTGGTGAGACAGGTTGCTGCATCCTAACCAATGCTTTTCTCAGGCAAATTCTGTGAGCTCAGCGCCAGGACGGGGCGGGACCCGGCACTCATTGCATGCAGACTAGTTTCTTATAGAAAAAGGGCTCGGGCAAGTTTCTCATGGCAAGAAGATAGTCCATGGACGGAAGTAGGGTGCGCACCCGCAATAGCAGGCTAGACCAATGAAACGTTTCTGATTTTTACAATGCGAAAACTGAAGCTTTTAAAGTATAGTATTTGAAGCGCTAGCAATTTTTTGGGCAAGAGCATTTGCTCTAAAAGTGTGTCTGTTGAACGAAACAAAAAACATCTTCCACGGTTCGCTATATTTGGCGGCATGAAGGTAAAGCCCTCCCTAAAATTAAGTTCAATTGGTTTTGGGGAAGTAATTGGCGCTGTATTCGTCTCGCATATCTCGGTGTACACCTTAACCCCGCCTTAAGAGAAGGGATTAAGGAGGGACTGAAAGAAAGCTCTCTCTCGCCACAGGCAAATTGGGTGGTGGTTTATGCCTATCTGCTTTTCTGCTCATTTATAGCAATGTATAGTGACGATATTTTATTACATGACGTACTGATTATCAAAACGCTTCCTTGGATTATATAATTTGCGGAAATTTGTATCTCTGCATTCGTAGTATTGTTTTAGGGCCAAGCCAAGCACGACATGCTGTCTTCCCGGCACTCCCACGGTGGATAAAGTGTCCTTTAAGAAACTCGCATAGACGGTGGCGCCAGTTTTCCATCTAGGTAATATTTAGAAACTCTATGATAGTCAAAAATTCGCCTTGTACACAAAAATGTCAGCAGATTTAGGTGGCGATCACATATGTGGACACAGCGCCTGAAGGGGTTATGACGTATGCGAGCAGTTCACCGGCCAGCTCAGAAAGTGAAGATGGCGCCGTTGCAACTGCGATTTTGTGTTCTCCCGGTAATATTGCGCAAAACTCATTTAGTACAAGGCAGTACTTTTCCATGTCTGCCTTGGACACCGTTTGCCAATTTGCCAGCTCAAATTGAGAGCGCATTTTTCTGTCCAAACATTGGCCTTGTTAAAATGCACTAAACATGGAACGCTCGATGACGCTTCCAGAGGAAGTGGAAGTTAACATTGTGTACTGTATAAAAGTACACCTTCAAACTTTCAAGCACCTCGTTGAAGCCACATCCTTCTACGCAAGCGCCCTGCACAGGCATGAATAGTCCTGTAAGGCGAAATGCATGTCCATGATAATGAACTCGTTTATGCGAGTAAACGAAGCAGTGACTTCGTTGGTCGTGTACTGCAGGAAAATGTCGGCGCTTTCCGTTGTTCTTCGTATGGTACTGGCGTTGCCAGTACCAGCATATAATTAGCTTCTTGGAACAGCTCAAAAGACACGGACCAAGAGAGCAGGACACGCACCGTTTTTGTCTTTTGCGCTGTTTTAAGAAGAAGGGCCGTGGAACCGGGAACATGACGGTGGCATTCACGCACTTGCTACTGCTTATGCAGGTTGTTTCGATCGACGTTGGTTCGGCAAAAGCCCATCCGGATTTCTTTGGTGACGGTTCTTGCCGTGCGGACAGGACCAGCGGCCCAGGCTTGCATTCGTCGGCGGTGGACCTAGACAGGTGCATCGCATGGCCTGAATTCGACAAACTTTGGAACTTCAGCTGCCAACACTGTGTTGCGGGCGGAATTGGCGGCGAACTTCAGCTAAAAATTCATCGGAGCGGCACCTGGTCAGCGGGGCGTGGAACCGGCAACATGACGGTGGCATTCACGCACTTGCTACTGCTTATGCTGGTTGGTTCTTTCTACCATGCTCTTAAAAAACCATATTTTTTTTGCCGGTTCCACCCCATATTGTTTTTTCTGTAGCTGTTACTCGGACGCTTAGACCAGTGCGGTCGAAGCGTGTGCACGTGAAGCAACATTTTGCTCTTTTACGCAGTGCTTCGTTTTATTTCTTACTTGTGTTATGCGGTCGGGACATTGAATTGAACCCCGGACCAGGAAAGAAACTAACAGATCGGCTAGAGGGTCAGAAGGCTATGATGTAAAAGTTGACATGTATTGAAGCGACACAAAACAAACTTACACTTGATGTAAATGACCTTAAAACACGTCTTTTGTCTATGGAGTTAGCACTTGCAAAAATAGATGCTATGAGCGTGGTTCTAACCGCAGTTGAAGAGCAGCAACGTCAGGTACATGAAACGTTGACGACAACTGAAGAAAAAGAGGCTAACCTTGAAAACAGAAAAAGGAGGTGCAACCTTTTGTTTTACGGTCTCGTGGATTCAGTAGCAGATGTGACCGCGACAAAGCCAGAGCAGCTGATTGCTGATTTGTGTAAGGATTCCCTTGGACTAACCAGTGTTACCATCGAGCATGCACATAATATAGGGACCCACCATGTTGAGAAAAAGCGTCCGATACTTGTGAAGTTTCCTTCGTTTAAGGAACGTCAAGCAGTGCTGCTTAACGCGTATAAATTGAAAGGTCAAAAAACAGCATATCAGAATATTTCTTACGTTCTACTAGAGAAAAAAGAAAGAAATTGTGGGAGTTTGCTAAGCAGAATGGCACAGAGGAAAAAAAAAACGATATTAAAGGGATACTGAAGCAAAATCCGAAAATTGAACAAAAACGCCGGAAATAGATTCTCGGAATGTAATTACACCGAAATGTAGTCGTCACTTTGCATATCTTTCAGTGGATATTTTTATTTCCGACGTTTTACGAGCGTGCGCGAAGCTGTCGCGGCCAGCGGGAGGTGAAGAGCGTGACGTCACATCACCCTCGTCCGACGGCCAGTCTGGGCCAATCCGAGCCAATCCATCCCAGTCGGTCGCTGTTGCTCGAAGCGTGATGCCGAACTGCTCGAGTCCGTCTACCAGCGATAGGGGCTCTACCAGCGGCGAGTGCAGCACTGACGACGAGGAGCATTTTCACCCGCCGAAAAAAATATGCGCTTACGGCTACGAGCCATGTGCGTCAAGCGAGGACGAGCAACCGGAGGAAGCGGGTGCGCCGGTCAGGCAGTCGGGGCCAGCTATATGGTAAGCTTTTTCTCACTTGTGCTCGACGTAGAATTACTGGAAAGGTAAAGTAATGATATGTCACGCGTTAGTAAACGGTTTCACATGCCGAGTTGAGACCGATAAACAATTATTACGACTCAGTCGTTCGTCGTTTTCTGATGTCCGACGCAGTTTGAAGGTGTTCACCACATCATTTACGGGGCTGCATGTTTTTGCGCGCCGAAGGGCAAAATACGTGGAACACTGCTGCCGTTTGACAGCTCGACGCTACAACAGCTTGTGTCACGTCCAAACTTGCCTAGAAAAGCTTTGCCGGTAGTGTTTGTCGAGATCGGCTGATGCATTTCAGGCCCCATCGCCTTCAAATCGCTTACGCTACGTGGACGTGCGGCCGCAGCACGGATAGAGGAAACGCTGCTTGTACAACTTTCATGGAAGGCGACGCCTGCCCATGCAAAGGGCAATTGCAAACCATTCTGTAAAAGTCAATATTGCAAAGCAACCAGCTGAATTGTAATGTGTCCATGCAGAGCGTTTTACATGCTATCTTTACAACATGCAATCTACCGCCGAATGCTCGCTCTCGGGCCGCCTACCGCGCGTTTTCATTCGCAGCAGTGCTCATGCATTTTTTCAACTCAACATAATGTACACTCAGCATGACTGAGTTTTTCGTCCAAAACCTGCATGCATACAAAAAGCCATTCATCTTGATAACCTGAAAATTTTTATTCACAGCTAGCCCTTGAAATGTGAATTACAGCTCTTTCGAAAAACTCCACAGGTGCAGCTGTGGTCATCACTGCAGCGACATGCCAACAGAAAGAGAAAGAGTCTGTTGCAGAGAGCAAGAAGCTGTACAAAAAGTATCCGAGGATGACATGTGCATCACCATGCACCCACTCTTTGAGTTATATTGCCTGAACCAGCACATACTAAAATTAGAATATATCAAGCTTCGGCATTACTGCCCATACCAAACTCGGCAAAGGAACCTGAATGAGTAAGTACTGCGAGATAACCAGTTTTGGACACATGTGGAGTAATCCTCAAGTCAACTTACTGGTGTTTCTACTGGTTCTTATTGGTGCATTTCATATGATGAAGTGAAACAGGTGCATTTTTGTTTTAATTTTTCAGCCAACACAGGTATACTGCCTACAGGCAGTTCGCTTGGTGGATTTACGGACGACTTGGCGAGGGAAATAGAGTTGTTCTCCCAAGCTGCGCTGTCCACAGGATTCGTAAAGAATTTCCAGCAGCAAGTGGCACTTACACCGGATACCTGGACTCGTGACGGCTGCCTTTCCATACTAATAAAGAGCCAGAATCCTGCAAAAGTGAAACATCTTTCAATTCGCTGATCTGCACAGCAGAAACAAGGCAATACCAGAATACACAAAGACCCTTACCGCCCGACATAACAGGAAGAAACACCAGCCTCCAGTCATTCAGGGGTTGAAGCGCATTTTGTGCTCTCTCACAAGGGCTTCTTTGTTGCCAGGCTCAAAATTACTGGAGAGTGTAGGTGGCACCTCCACTCTTGAGTGCAGTGCTGCTTCCTTGTAGGGGCCAGCATTTTCGCACAGCTCAAAAACACACTGCACCAATTCCTTTACATAGCCTGGAACAACAAAAGCACAGTAAGTCACTCAGTATATAAAAAAATGGAGGTAAATACCATATGTGCACGCTTCCTTCACTGGTGCGACAACAGCGGCCTTCTTTGCTTTAGGATACTTCACTATCCACCTCTTGCTTCCGCTCCTGGTGCTTGCTTGCTGCCTTGCACTGTTTTCATTATAATGGAGAGCAGCAAGGCGCGTCCTGCAAGGAAGCCAAAAAAAAAAATATGAGCAGATCACAACAGGCAACTGAAACTGTTTGTGCATGGAACATACTTTACCTTGCTACCATGCTTTCATAACCAAAATGAGTGCTCTTTGGCGCAAACTTGATTATTGTGCTGTGGTAGCACTCCACGGCAAATGTTTGTACCGTGGTTGATAGCCGAGGAATGTCCTTCAACAGTGCCTTGTTTAGGATAATGGCTTTCAGTTTCTGGTGTGCCGGCGAGCCTAAAGGAATGTGTTGAAGGTAACACAAGAAGGAATGACAAAAAAAAGGGCAAAGGAGCATACCTTCTTCTAGCCACTTCTTGTTAGCCAGTGGAGCATGCTGGCATTTCGGATAGGCCTCCTCGTCATGATCGTGAATATTGACGACATGGCGGGCAAGGGTGCACCACTTTGCCAGAATGAGATCAGGCTGTTCTTGGCTCGACATAGCACACCAGTAGAGGTGGTTTATCACCGCAGGGATCCATGAAGTCAATTCCTGAAACTTTTTGAGTTTCCCTGCAGCCGTCAACTTCTTCTTGAGCACTTCACAAAAAAAAAGAGCACCAGTTAAACACTAATAGATAGATCTCTGAACGAAGTGAACTCACTCTTGGCGACATGCCAGCAGTCAAATCTATGCTCTATATAGGTCTCTCGGGATGTGAACGCCTTGATCTGCGGGTGACGGTCTGTCACCAGCGTGGAGATCTGCAGACCATTCGCTTCACATATGTGAAGTGTCCTCTTGAGGCCTTCTAGCTCCATATGAGTGCTGCCTTTTGTTTCATTTGACTGCAAAAAAAGCAATACGAAGCCAATTGTAGAGACAGTCATCAGTATCCTGATCAGCTAAACTTGCTGAATTATCCACGCACATGCTGCTCTTTCATACAAAAGAAATGACTACCTGGACAGTCTCAACATGTAGCACCTTGTTGCGATCTATGTCAACAAGTAAGTAGGTGCCATACTTAGCACAGTGTCCAGGGGAATCGGCCCTACCATCACCGGCAACACGCAGTGAACGGCCAGCAGACTCTTGAAAGAGGGTGTTTTGTTGCTGCGTCCAAATCTTAAAAGTGGAAAATATATAGTCTCTGAACTTGTTTACAATATAAATGTTTTGAAGTTATTTATATGACCTAATCAGGCAGGCCAGGTCACATACCTTAGTGACTGCAGGAATCAGAAATGCTTTCTGCACTTGAAAGTGCATTCGGTCACTGCTGCAGGCAACACCTATACTCCTAAGTGCTCTAAAAAACTTTGATATATTGCACCCAGAGTAAAAAACTGCTGCAGAGAGCAGCAAATTGCCTGCTGCCTTTCGACTGACCATAGGCTGTGTTGCCCAGGTAGAAACGTGATGATTTGTGCACATGCGTTTCACTTGCAGTAATGTGCCTTTCACCTCCTTATCGATTGCTGTGCATGGGTGAGCACACAGTGGGCAGGTCGACAGCAGGTCATCTAAGCATGACTCGAAGACAAGAAACTTCCTCTCCTCCTCAAGAGGCACATTTGTGTGATCACTGTCATCTCTGAAACATAAGAGGTCTGTGTCAACATTATCGAATATTTGAGGTACACCTACTACATACCTGGCCCAGCTGACATCAGACAGGGTGAACGAGGGATCGTCATATCGATTTGCGATTTCAGTTTCTGGTATGCCTTCATCAGGTGCATCTGCATAATGTGGCAGTGGTGTTGATGTCCGTGGCAACTCGAAGAAGCTAGTCTGGACGCCACAGGATTTCCCACTGACGTTTGCCTGTGTCCCTAAAGAGGCATATGCTAAAATTATAATTCAGCTGTGAGAGTATGACTGCCAAAATACTGCACAGTAAACACATTTTAAAAGTGCACAGATAAACCATGCCAAAACAAAGAATTACAATTGTTATGTTTATATGCAAGGAATAGCAGAGCTACCTATCAACATGGCAATCAAAAATCAACGTATAGTGATGTCACTGATGTACTTACCCCAACTTCGACAGACTACTGATGTTTGAACTGCTGCATCTGCCCGAAATTGTTTGGTTGTAGTAATGCCTCCTGACCCACTGATAGCATGAAGTTCTGGTGCAGACTGAAGATGCACTGCTTCAGGGAACACTTCTCGATGTTCTTCATGCTGACTATTTTGCCTTCCAATGGGATGTTCATCCTGAGCGTTACGCTCACAGCAAACTGGAAGAGAGCCGTATGGTACACAAAACTATGTAATAGACATGTTAATGCATAAAAATCTGCATTCTACTGAAGCGTCATTTTAGGATTACTCTTAATTACCTAATATCTTTCTCTTCAGCTTATAGCCACAGTTACATGAATGCTACAGAAGTCAACTCCAGTTCCTTATTTCGGGGAAAGAACAGGTTTTAAGATGGCATCACTCATCCTCTATTCTCTTCCTTGTTGTTTTTCTGCTTTCCCTCAAAAAGTGGGCCGGAGTCGACTTCTGTCACATTCATGTAACTGCGGCGTTTGTTACAAGGCAGCATCATATTCTCAATCACCCCTTTTCTTTTGCGTATTAAATGAATGCTTCATGTGTTCATTTCTGCTAAACACCATCAGTCAATAGAATCACCTTACTAACGAAGTTATATTGCGATACCATTTGCCACAACCCTCCGTGTTCATTAATGACTGCATATCTGCCGTATTGTATATTTTACTTGTATGGTTTTTTTTAAATTCATAATATAATGGCTTTTATTTATGTTTTTAATGAAGATTTGATCGTTTCATTAGCCACAAACTTCAGTGAAAAACAATGACTAATTTAGCTTTATGATGCTTTTGATAATTCCTTTGTCACTTTGAACGTCTCCCTAACTCGATGGCTTATACATATTTATGATTTTAGTAGACTTCACTCTATAGTCTTTTTATGCCTACCATGCAAAATGCCATTTTCAGGGACTACGGTATGAATGCATAATTGAAATAATTTTATTTTGATGCTTCATGCACTGTACCTTCTTGAGCTCTTATGCTCAACTGGTGTGTTGGATGCCTCACCTGTGCCACAGTGCCGTCCTTCAGTCAAAACTCTCGTACTACATGCTTCACCTGCGTCTCCTGTGGCAGAAGGACCTTGAAGTAGTTGATCAATGATCTGTGACAAACGAAAACCACATAGCATAAAACTAGGAACGAATCTACAAACATGCTCTTCCGCAAATTAGAATGCACGAAAATTATTCACAGCACTTTACTCAGCAGCGTGCAATCATCGGTAGCAAAATGGAATAAAAAAAGGATTACCACAAGTGACTGCCGACCGGTGCGGCGGAGAAATGAATGAAAAATCGAATTCCATGCATGCGGTGACTTTGTGTCGGACCTCTAGCGAGTAAGAAGTGGGGAAAGAATTGCGCTGGGAGCGCCGCGAGTTGAGATTAACTTGGGGTAATATTTTTTTTTACTGAACACTGTACTCTGCATACCACTCCTACTCTTTCAAAAGCGCGAGCACGCGAACGTTTACTGTGGCATACTGCAAACTCTGCACTGAACGGAACGCTGCGCTAATATGAACGCTAGTTTGCGACATGCAAGAAGTTACGAATAGCAGACAGGCGGTACGAGAACGCTGCATGCGAACGGCACCTACCTCCTTTCGCCTTTTCTTCTCAACCTCGCTGCTGATGCTCTCTGCTTTGCGTTTTCTTGAAAACACGGAGGGCACAGCATCAGGCTTCAGGCGTTGCCTTTTGAGCGGAATGCCGAGACTTCTCAGCAAAGCTGGACTGGTGACACAATCTTCGTCGAGAAAGTGCTCCGAACAAATAAAATCGTTTTTCAGAGGTGTCCAGGTTGGGCGTGATGGCTGTGCAACACGAATCCACAGTCTTCGGATCTTTTCATCTCGCGGAAACGTATGCGACGGTGTGTCGCGACCAACGATGCTGTTTCCACAGCCTTGAGCGCAGCAGTATCTAGGCATTCCCCTTCGCCACGCCGAACGCTTCAGGCCGAAGGCAGATAGCGGGAAATAGAGAGTTTGGGTAGATCAAGCGATTACGCGCCCACACTCCGACGCCACCGACGCAAAACAGACAAGAACTTGGATTTTGGATTTGGATTTTATGTGGATTGGATTGGCATCGCAAAACATGGGTGTTGTGACGTCTAGTCAGAGCTTCCACAGGCGGCCGCCAGTTGCAGCGATACGGCAGTAAATCGCGAAAAAAATATGTTATCCGCCTGTTTTCGCGAAAATGCTTGTCGCATTTATTAATTTTAGCAGTCGAACTCTTCTTTACATGTGAAAGAGGAGCTCCAAAAGTTTGGTTCAGTATCCCTTTAAGATATGAAACGTTGCACCTAGACGATAAACGATATCAGGTTAACAGCGCGTCAGGGAGCGTGGTTCAGATATGACCGATTAGCTCGCAGACAGCCGTTTAGCCACTCACTGTTATGATAGTCAATTGCAGAAGTATAAATAACAAAGTTGAAGATTTTTTCTTACTTATCCGTTCGGTGCAACCAGCGAGAATACTGGGCACGGAGTCGTGGCATGATTGTTCTATATTGGACTCGGAAGTTTTTTCCGATGGCTATCACTGGTTTCGATGTGATAGAAATGCAAGAGGAGGCGGGGTGTTTGTTCTCGTACGCCGCGGTACACCATGTGTATTACTGGATTGCAGTGCTACTGAGATTGAGTCTGTTTTTTTGTAAATTACGCTTAGTAAATGGCAAAACGCTTGCCATTGGGTCATACTACCGACCTCGGAATGCAACCTACGAAGAGATTGCCAAACTGTCGCAGCTAGTCGATGCCATTAAAGGTGACCGCATTTTGCTAGGGGGGGACTTCAGCCTGCTTGACATTGGCTGGTTGCACAATGATCTCAGAACTACTGCTTCTGGTAGTTTATATTCTGCTTTTTTTTACTTTCTTGATGACCATACGTTTCAGCAAAATGTGTGCATGCCATCAAGAAACGATGGCACCGGTCATGTACTTGATTTATTGTTGTGCAACACTCCGAATATTGTATCAAATGGGCACGTCTTGCCACGTATTAGTGACCACAGTGTATTTGTTGCTGACATTAATGTTGAAAATTTGCCAATTATTAAGAAACCCAATAGAGATTTTCTCTTTTCCAGGTCTCAGTTTACAACTGTCAATAACCACAATTCGTCTTTCAGCCAAGTACTCTTTGACGTCCCACAAGGAAGTGTGCTTGGCCCCTTACTTTTCCTAATATTTATCAACGATTTACCGGATTCCATTTCTTCCCATATCAGACTTTTTGCTGATGATTGTGTAATTTATCGCAAAATTTATTCTAACACCGATTGCCAATCCCTTCAATCTGACCTGGATTCAGTAACAGCATGGCTCTCAACCTGGCTTATGCAACTTAATCATTCAAAAACTAAATTGATGTCTTTTACTAACCGAATGTCTCGAATTCAAACAGCATACTCCTTAAATAATAGCTCACTCGAGCTAGTCACCACGTATAAGTACTCAGGGCTTCACCTTCATTCAGGCTTAGCATGGAACCACCATATTAACCTTATGCTTGCATCTGCTAATCGGTCATTAGGTCTCTTAAAACATAACCCAAAGCATGCTCCTCCTCACCTCCGTGCTCATGCCTATACCACTCTAATTCGACCTAAAACTGAATATGCCTCGGCTATTTGGGACCCTTACCAATCTTACCTAATAAATAACATTGAATCATTGCAGAACCGCGCCGTTCGTTTTATTTACTCCGATTATTCACGCAACACCAGCATCACAGCCTTAAAGAAACGCGTAGGTCTCCAGGATTTATGTCACCGCCGTAAAATTGCACGACTATCACTTTTTCATAAACTTTATCATCATCCATCACTTCATAACGACTTTTTTTCTTTCCCTCCTTCGATTCTTGACCGCCGCGATCATCCCTTTAAAGTTAGACGTTTCACGTGCAGAACATTTATCTATGCGCATTCATTCTTACCACGCACAGTATCTGACTGGAACACTCCACCTTCACATATCGCAACCACCACTGATCCTGATAAATATTTTAAACTAATATCTTCAATAACTACTGCTTAACTCTTCGCATACATTGTTATTTTATTTGTTCATGGCTTCCTTTTTTGCAGGGTTTGTTACTAAAAAGATTCATTGTATTAGTGTTCTGTTTGCATAATTTTAATACTGCAGTAATCTTCGTTCTTTGCCGCGCTGCCATTCTTTTGATTCTTTTGCTTACTTATGTCATTCAAAGTGTCTTATTTGTGCTTTCGATTGATTCTTTTGCTTACTTATGTCATCCAAAGTGTCTTATTTGTGCTTTTGTTGTTGGTTTTATATTTGCGGTTCTGTTTTATTCTGTTCAATTGCCTGTGCGCCCCCCCCTATATAATACCCTCTCGAGTACCTTTAGGGGTATCTGCATAAATAAATAAAAAGCGTACGTTTACAGCAAAGGCAACTTTGATGCGATTAATTCAGCCATTGAGTGTTTTCATCCAACGTTTGGTCGCTAGCAGACGACCTGTGCACTGAACAGCTATGGAACGTCATTAAAGAGAAGCTGCTTACACTCAGCGAAACTTTCATCCCGACACGGTTCTTGTCAAGCAGGCAATCCAGACATAGTGCAGAGTGTGGTGTGTAGAGTGTAGATAGTAGAGTGTAGTGTGCAAAACAATGGAACATATTCTTTATAGTTGCATTATGTCTCATCTCACCAAGTACAGTCTTATTCATGCTAGTCCAAATGGATTCCGTCAAGGATTTTCTTGTTCAAGGCAACTGGTTGAATTTACACATGACTTAGCAGTAGCTATCGGCAACAGACAACTGATTGATTGTATTTTTCTTGACTGCAGGAAAGTGTTTGACGTTGTTGCTCATGACCTTCTCGTCTCCAAATTGCGAACGTATAAGCTTAACGAAAGTATCATTATGTGGATAGCCGAATACTTTTCCCAAAGACGGAAGAGCGGGGTGGTTAATGGATGCTCATTTCCTTATGTTGATGTGACTTCAGGAGTGCTCCAGGGTTCAGTTTTGGGTCCTCTTTTGTTTTTGCTTTTGATAAATGATGTTGCTGAAGGTATTCAGTCATCTTTCAGAATGTTTGCTGACGACTATGTGGTCTACAGGGTGATTAATAATGCACGTGATCATTAACGCTTGCAAAATGATCTGGATACAGTACTGGAATGGTGCACTAAATGGAAGATGTCTCGTCTCTTAAAGTGGAAAAGTGGGTACACGTCACTTTTACAAGAAAGAGGTCATATCAAACAAACACTTATACATTAGGTAGCACAGATTTAAAAAGCGTTTCGGAACATAAATACCTGGGAGTTCTTTTTACGTCAGATCTTAGATGGGCAAAACACATTACCTGCGTAAAGACTAAAGCTGCTCTCGTGTTGGGATTCTTAAGACACAATTTTAGTCTGCTTCCAAGTAGTCTCAAAGAAAAGTTATATTTTACAAATGTCCGCTCATTATTAGAATACGCTTGCTTGTGCTGGGATCCGTATACTGCCGAACTTGTTGATGCAATTGAGAAGATACAAAACAGGGCTGTGAGGGTTGTTCACGGTAATGGGAGGAGAAATCTTAGTGTGCGAGAAATTAAAACCAAACTGAAATGGCAGGAGCTGTAGGAGCACAGGAATGATTTGAGGTTAAAATTTTTTCATAATATATACCACTGTAAAACGGGTATAAGTAGAAATCTATTTATAAAACCTTCATCTTATATATCAAAAAGGCGCGACCACTCTGAAATTGTGTGAACTTTCTTTTAGAAGTGACGTCCTGCGTTATTCTTTTGTTGCACGTACGATTAGAGACTTGAATGCTTTGCCGCCGAATGTTGTTTTGAGTGCTAGCAAATGATGCTTTTTACCACGTTTTGCGCATGGGATTTCGAAGTGATATGATGATGTCTCCCCTGCTGTAATGCCTGAAACAGGCGATGCGGGTAATAAAGAAATAAATCAATGAACCACCAGCTAGCTTTCACGTCTGCCCATATAATTAGCATTTGAGCTATTCAAATGACTTATGGGTGTTATCGAGAAAGCGCCACTTGAAAAACAGTATTGGACGGTTCACCTAACTCCAGAATTACCCCTGGTATACGTTCTGCGAACTAAAAAACTAAAATAGCTGCAACAGTTGCAGCATAAACTAGAAAGAAAATCCCGTCCCCATTCCCGCCCCTTTGTTGGGTTGCGTTGGCTTTAGTGGCGCATAAGCATCCAAGGCTATCAGGTGCCAAGCTCATGTAGCAAGAAAATTGTTTTCTGTGGATTCTACTAAAAAGTGAAAACATCGGTTTGTAAAGCGCCGAAAAAGTTAGTTTGCTCATACGCTGTAAGGCTGCGAAAGAAATTTCAGAAATGGCTTGTATTAAAAGCTTTTAAGAAGGTCGAGTAACCTCAGCGGCCATCCTTGGCTGGCAAGGACCCAGAGGTTTCCCAAACAATCAAGTAAAGGCCTCAGCATTCTTCTCAGGCATGAGAAGACGGCTGAAGTGTATAAAAAAAGTGAAGCAAAGCAGTGGATCTGAATTTATAGTCTCTCGGGAAAGCCTGCTTCTCTTAAAAAGCGAAAAACACAAGATATGCCAAATATTGCTTTGTCGCTTAAGACCAGTGTAGGGAGAAAAGGAATGCGTTCATCGTAAAATTCACTGAAGTACTTTTCCCTTATTTTTAGTTTCTTGCATAAAAATAAAATGTGATTAATTGTAAGTTCATCTCCGCATTTTTCACAGACTGGCTTCTCTTGTTCTCTCAGCAGGAAGCTTTGTGTAAGGTGTATGTGTGTTTCCAATGGGCAGAAGACATAAAATTATCTCATAGAACTTTCCTGGAGCACGCTGCCGCGGCGACCAGACTTTCGGTTTCCGGCCTAGTTTCGGTTTTCGGAAGTGGCGGCCCTGATTGGTCGGTTTTGTTGTAGAAACGTCTCACGGAAGTTTATTTTTCGCAGGCGCTTTGAATGTGGAAATGTTTCATAACTTTCATTTTTTTTCAGCAACGCAGCCGCCTTTCCGCGTTTAAAAAAGTCTTTAATTTTCGCGAGGAATACGTGTTGCCTAATTTGATATTTCCCTGTAGATTCGCTTTAACCTTAGCATAACAGTCGGATATTTTTGTTTACAAAAAACATCGAAGCTCTTCTTTTTTTTTTTGTCTTTTCAGCTGCTCAAGCACTGCTGCGCATACAGTTTCTGAAAATTAATCCGGAGTGTCCTGTCACAGCCATCTAGGTTGAATCGATTCTGCTTCTTTCCACCAAACATCGCACCAAACGTCATGATTGTTGACCACACAGAATCGCTTGGTCTTTTCTTTGGATGCATTTGGTGTCACGGTCGCCTTCCGCTAATTTTACGTTCGGAAATGCTTCTTATCCTTGCTGCTGCGTCCGCTACGTTCCTGTTGAATCTGAGGAAGTGCAGTTTTATACTTTCCCTTCTTCTACAACTTCTACCCGCGAATCATCGTGTTATTTTAAAAGCGCTCCTAACATTATGCAAAAATTCTAGAGAAGCGCATTTTTTCAACGAGAAGTTTTCAATGGATGCCATTGTATTGTCGCATATCTTGAGATTTCGCCACAATAATCTATATCCACAGATCCCTTCTCGAGAAGCTTGTTGTTTTCCGCTATTTCTAGTCAAAAACACAACCTATTGGTTTTCTATTCCAGTGTTAACCAATCGATGCGAGAGCAGGTCAAGATTTAAATGCAAGATTTTGGTGCGCATCGGAAGATTAGACCATTGTCATCGGTACCTTCTTAATGGCACCTTGTAATATTCCGCAGTTGCCTCACAATTAAAAGCGACGTCCAAGAACGCTGCATTTTTCCATCTTCGTATTCAACTCATTCGGCATTTTTGCACCGTCTACGGCACCGCGAAGTGTCCACATTGTCAGAAAGACATGAGATGCATATCTGATGTGATACTATAACAATTTTTTCAACAAGCCTTTCGGAGCTTCAGTTCGCGACACGCTATCCACCAAGCCGTGGAGTCCGCATATAAGAACATGTAAGGAAGTGTGGTCCTACATTTATTATTTTAAGGAAAAAAGCCCTTAGTTGGAATATTGCCTCCATTAAAGTTGAAAAAAAGTACAAACTTATCAGCGTGCTCAAGTAAGCACGTATAGAATAAAAATCGTCAGAAATTGCAGCTTCTATGACAGCGCTCGACCGTGTCATTCGCCAACATTCTCGTCGCTTTCAACCGAAATAAAAAAAACGTAACTCTAAAAAGGGGAAAAATATTAAGGGGGCCATTTCGCACCGATTCGCTTTCGACCTCGGTGAATTTTTTGAATGTATGTCTTCGAAAAATTTATTCTTTGTCCTCAGGAGAGGAGACCAGGGCCGAAAACATTGTTAAATACTACCTAAACACTTTCTGAGGAGAGTAGATTTTAACTCTCTTAATTACCACATTGGGCTGTCTTGAGAGCCTGAAACAAAGAATACACTTCCACACGCAGCACAGCACCCAAAACTGCCGAACCCCTTCTGACGACTTTTTCAAGCTGAAACCCTACTCCGTTTCACGTTCTTGCGTGGGCCGGTTAAGAAATGGTTATTAATTGCATTGTTTCAGCCGCCACGCGGCCAGTCGTCACTCTGGTGGGTCAAGAAGCTGCGCCTCATCGGGCAATTCCCGCGCTGGTCCTAGCAGCATGCGGTCGGGCCGAGTGGGTAGGGCCGGCGGAGTCTTTGAGCGTGGAGAAAATTACGAGAAGAGCGCGAAATGCGCGAGGACGCTGAAATTGAAATTTTACCTACAGAACACTCAGTTTATGCGAAACGCTTTGAAGGTATTCTTGCTGGAGGATATTCGTGAAGCGGCGTCCTTTTGCAACACTGGAATACCGTACCTTTATTGAGAGTCCCTTCCAGACTCCTTTACAGCCAATGGAACGCGATGATGAAAAAGAAAACGTATTTTAGTAATGCGTACAGAAGGACTAAATCTGTACACAATTTAAACTTGAAAAATATCTCTCGAGAAAGACCGCACATCTATCCGCTATACAAAAGAACAAATCTGGATGAAGGTCACTTGCGTTGATCTTTCCGTTTCCTCTCACGCGCTGCCTTCGAAGAGGAAGAAGCGAAAGCGTCTCGAGGGTCGTATTCATGCGCCTGAGAGGTACGTGGCTCATCACAGCGTTCGAGTGATACGTCACGCGTTTTTTCGAACTGTGTTGTGCCTTCTCGTAGTTTATCGCCGCTGCTGACTGACGGAGTGCGACATCTGCGAAAAGGTGAGCTTCTGTGCAAGCGTTCACTCACGCAGGGAGCCTCAGGTATCAACGGATCCCCAACTGTGCACTGAAGCTTTACTACAGTAGCTCGCACCTACATTCGTGGGGCGCGCCTGCCTTCCCCACCTTTCTGTACGTGTCGAGGGTGTGACCAGCATTACTCTTTAACCATCTGCAGTGTCGCTCTGCGGCTTAAACGCTTAGGTCCAGTGCGCCATGCTCTCTTCACTGCCGGGAAACTGCGTTGTACCTATTTCCACTGGAGTGCGAAACGAGGATCGCGTACTTTAAGGCCAAATGCAAGCGTTCCTGCAATGAGCCGCACGTGAATTCGTATCGTGTTTCACAGGCAGTAAGCGCTGCTGTACACTTCACGCCGCCGCAGTCTACCCGCACGCGATATTTAGAGCACAGCACTTCGGCGCCCGTTTCTGCGTTTCGCAGCATCGCCATCGCTGTCGTCGTTCTAGCCAGCAGTGGACACCTTAGTCGTGCTTTAAGCTGCGAAACCATTGGAGCAGGAGCTTATAAAAAAAGAAAAGGCGCATATCGGCGCTCTCCAAACAGTGCACACCTCAATCTTGCTTTAAGCTACGTAGTGGTAGGGAAAGATGTGCGCTGCCTGCGTTGGCATTGACAACGTTGTGCCATTTTAAGGAAAGCAAGTGCGCATAACTGGATCCCTGGGTCAGTGGAAACGTGGATCGCGCTTATAGGCTCGTGGGGTGATGAGAGATGTGGGCTGCATGCGTTACTGCTGACAACGGTGAGCGAACTCTCGCGATCAACCATTGACTGCCACCTGCCAGGGTGGCAAGGTGGGTGGGACATTAATGTACATATAAAGACAAAGAGGAATTTCTTACCACTTACGCGGGAGAACATCCCGTTCCTCTCACTCGTAACGCCTACCACGGCTGGGCCAACCTCGCGAAATACTTGCCAAGACCTCACCTTTGAAAACCAGGCATTGGTGCAGCAACTCGGCCATAGATTCATATATTTCTCCGACCGCAAAGCTCCGTTGATGACAGTCAACAACTGTTAGTGGAGTGTTTCTTGGAGGAGGAAAATATATGAAAAATGACAAGTTGTCTATAATTGTCCATACATGTCTTGCTCGAAATCTTTTTCACAGATATTGGTAACTGCAGATTTGCTTTTCGCATCGAGGTGTAATTAGTCGTCCATGCCTGCTGAGCCCTGCACACTGGTGGTATGTGTGGGTGTTTCTGCCTCGTAGTACGTACAGGCGCAACGGGAGACCGTCATGGCTTTCAGCTTTGAACGAGTGTTCCCGGGCGTGACCAGTCAGGCGGAGGTGTGCGCCGAAGTCTCCCACCTGGTGCAGAGTTCACTGGACGGCTATAACGTGCGCATCGTTGCCTACGGCCAGACGGGCGCCGGCCAGACCCACACCATGGAGGGGGACGAGGATGGCGAGCTGAGGGGCGTCATCCCCCGGGCCCTCCACCAGGTCTTCGAGACATCCCAGAAGCACCCCCAGTGGACGGTCAGTGTGCGCAGAAAGGGAGGGGGGAACGTGGACGCTCTTGCGCACTGTTCTTTAAGCCTGCCATTGACTGCACCCCTTTTTGATTCCGAGGTGATGATTGATGTGGCTTGCCTCCGTTGCAGTACACCATGGTGGCCAGCTTTGTACAGGTGTACAAGACCCTGCACGACCTCCTGGTTCCTCCGTCCCAAGCACAGAAGGCCCCGTTGCTGCAGCTCAAGATGAGCAGCAAGGACGGGCCCGTCACGCTGGCCAGCCTGACCGAGGTGCCAGTCCAGTCAGCCCAACAGGTATGTTAATAAGTACCTTAACAGCGTGTAGGGAAAACTTCATTGACTGTTCGTTCTAGTGGCGGTGGTGTTTCACACTACATCTCAACGTTTGCGTGTGCATACTCATCGTATATCGTAGTAGGCTACAAGGATTGTGGTGCGTTTGCTGGCTTCTACCGGACAATTCATTTTTCCCAGCCGCCATTGCCCGTAGAAATGGACTGTGTATCCACCTGGTACAGTGCATGTTAGGTGGTGAGGGGCATACATCGCAGCATGCTAGAACAGAATTAATTCGTGGCATGACCCATGGCTATGTCCCTTATAAGGGTGTCATTGCAAATGTGGGGTGGGCTGGAGACACAACTAAAGCACTACTCTGGCACGCATCGAAATCCCTTGTGAGCTCAAAACCACTGCAGCCGTCCAAGGCTCGCATGCAACTTTTCGTGTGATATGTCTAGTGCCCAGGCAAGCATGCAACTTTTCGTGTGATATATCTAGTGCCCAGTCCAGCGTGCAACTTTTCGTGTGATATTGTCACGTTGTAGTGACGGCAGTCCAGCGGTCAGGAAGACACCAACCAGTCTTGGAAACGAAGCACTTTAATTGGGCTGACTTGCGCCCGCAAAAGAACCGAATCACTCGGCGGCGGCGTAAGCAACAACGGTGCTCGCCAGTCGTCGAACTACGAATGCCCGCCACTCGCGGCATCGCTCAATTTAAAGCTACCAAGGAAACTTCGAGATAACAAGTCAAGATCATCTACAGTAATCTAGAAAAACGTAGATGCAGCTCTTCATGGCTATGAGCAATCGAGATTAGTCCGGTCGCTTCTCGCGTCACAAAAAAAATTATAAAACCTCTTTCCTGCAGCCTTGAGCGCGAACGAACGGCCACTAAAATGATACGTGGCAGTATGTCTAGTGCCCAGGCCAGCATGCAACTTTTCGTGTGATATGTCTAGTGCCCAGGCCAGAATGCAACTTTTCGTGTGATATATCTAGTGCCCAGGCCAGCATGCAACTTTTCGTGTCATATATCTAGTGCGCAGGCCAGCTTGATAGCTTCTATGTGTGCCATCTCTGTAGGCCGTTGTGCTCAGGTGGTGAGGGCTGGCCAGTTTTATTTTCTTCTTTCCCATTCTACCCTTCGTGCCGCCACTGTAGGAACAGCGCGGCCGCGACTCCTTTTCTCTTGATAAACTTCGCAAGGATTGTCTTGAGCTTGGGGTGCACACCAGCCTTCAGGCTGTGAAACAATCTCCTCTCATATGTTTGCTGTTCTGAGAATTTCTTCTTCTGCCAGTTACAAACTCAGGGTTTATCCACGTCAATTTTCTTGCGGCTGCTCTGTTGCTGATTCTTGAACAGAGAATATGATCTTCAGTTTCTCTTTCGCTTCAGTGGCCGCTGCCGTGACACAATCATGATGCCTAAATAAGGCTGGCCAGCCCTGTAAAATGGCCTGCACAGAAAATGGCAGCCGACTTTGAAGGTGCAACAGCGCTCTTTCGGAGCGTTGCTCTATGCATAAGCCAGCATGGATGGAGTTGTCGAATAAACACATAATTGTGAATTTGGCTTTGCTTTTCTTGGGCCCCTCATCGGCTTCACACGTGTCCATGTGTCAGTGGGGGTAAACTATGCACAGGAGGCTACGCTTTGCCATAAAGTCATTTGCCCCTCGAAAAAAAAATTCTTTAATAACCTGCACCCCTCCACCAATTTTAAACTGATTTTTTTTTCTTCAAATTTTTGTGCAAATGGCTTGCGAGGAAACACGGTATTTCTTGTCTCGCCTGCTCAGAGAAATTGGTCGGGGACTTCACTGCATGCTTAGCACATCGTTTAACTTGCTCTTTTCTCACAAAACAGTCTGGCAGCAGACGTAAAATACTGCTGTTTGCATGAGCCAGAAAATGAGGTGCAACATCACATGTCATAGCGTCCGCTCGTGCGATCAAGCAGTTGACTGAACGCTCAGGGGATGAAATCTGAACGGGTGCCAGTGAACCTGTTCTTTCCTAACGCTATGCTAAGAGATGTCGCGTGCATGGAAACGCAGCTTGCAAAGGGATAGTGGAACAGGCGGAGCTGTCCCACTGTTTTTTCCAGTTTGTGAACGATGTATCCTCAGTCACTGCGGACAAGAGAGACAGAGAAAAGGGTGACGGAAGTGAAATCCTTAAAACCCGCTTTGCGCAGTTGCACTCGCAGCAGATTGGTTGTGCTGTACATCTCGTGGCTTGGTATTGTTTTCATGCCTTAGGATGAAAATAGCTCCAGTGTGGCTGCAGTCCAGTGAAAGGTACACAAGAGTTCAGGGGGGTTACATCGCCTAGGGGACACTACGCTCGGAGAAGAAGGGACTATGACAGGGATGGACCAACCCCTGTTGGTGTCGATGGTGTCGCTTTTCACCACATGTCTCGTCACATTTTGCTGATTTTTCTGTTTTATATAGTACCAGCTTTGCTTGCAAAACTTCCCAATGGGCATTTGAACTCCCATGGACGTCGTGCGGGTATTCAGGATGTCTGCAGGACGTCCGAGGGGGGTTCATTGTCCATTGGATTTCTTAGTAGCTTGGTTTTCTGCGCCTACATTCGTTAACCTCTCTGGTCATTTAATTAATCCGCAAAAGTTTGTTGCCCCGCAGGGGCGTCTGATTCATGCAGACGTTGGCGAGTTGCGACACCACGGGTACCTGAGCATCTGTGGGATGATGGTACCTGGGGGATGATGGTGACCAGTGCGTCACCACGGATCCGAGCACCCGCGCTTAGCCGTGAGTGGCATCGCCGTGTCCAGGGAAAAGGGGATCCTGGTGCTTGAGCCTATGCCTATCGTTTGGACCTTTAAGGCCCCTCAGCGTAGGCAACACAACACTTTGGCCCCAGCTTCCTACAGGCAGCACCCCCGGCCTGACCCGACCGGGGGAAATCGGCAGTCGCCTTTTCCTATCCTCCCCTCCATCTTAAACTTTCCTATCTTCTTTTTACAACTCTCCTGTCTCCTCCTCCCTTTTTTGTTTTTCCTTTTTTCTTGGCGGCTAGGGTTAACCTTGTGCGGCCAACCACCCTGAGTTACGTCATATTTGGTTATAGTTGAGGTGTACAGATGGCGTGGGCGGGACTTGCTCGCAAGTTCCTGTCCCATTCCCTCGTTGGGCTCCATGGTGGGTGGCTGGCACCATGACTGAAAAACCTGAAATTTTTATGGCTCCCCACCCTTTCTAATCCTGATCGCTCTCTGAAAAGAGGGCAGAACGATGCAGGCGAGTTTTTCCAGAAAAGAAAGATAACTTTCCCGAAATTCCATGTTGTGCTCAGCAATGCAGAAGAAACACAAGCAACACTCATATCACCGTTCCTGGTAGCAAAGTGCTTGACAGATACCTTGGGCCTTGGGTATAAGGTATCAAAAATGGCCAGCGGTGACTTACTGCTCGAACTGCATGACACAGTCCAGATCTCTAAACTCCCAAACCTCGTGTCCATAGGGGATATTCCCGTCTTCGTTACTTCACATCGATCTCCAAACACTGTCCGAGGCGTCATACCTGAAATCGACTTTGTCCACCTCTCTGAAAAAGAAAAGCTTGAGGGCCTTACCGATCAAGGTGTCATAAATGATCAGCGAATAAAGATTAGGAAGGACAACAAAGAAATAGACAGGAAACACCTAATCCTCACCTTCAACACCAGCATACTGGCTGAAAGCCTTGAAGTCGGATACCTGAAAATAAATATGAGACCTTACATACCCAACTCACGCAGATGTTTCAATTGCCAGAGGTTTGGCCACGGCTCACAGAGTTGTCGCGGCGGCAAAACGTGCGCAGAATTCTCTTCGAAGGACCACCAATGTGAAGAATGTATTGCTACACCGCGGTGTGAAAACTGTGCAGGAGACAATGCTGCCTTCCAGGGCTTGTCCTTCTTGCAAGAAAGAAATATACATAATTACTCTCAAGACTACTGGAAACATTTCTTTGAAGGAAGCAAAAAGTCGATATGCTCAAACAAACAGGTTTTCCTTTAGTGCAAAAATACGCTTTGCCGATGTGGTGCGTGGGCGCGGCGCACCACACCAGACTTCGGCACCTGTCCAGGTCACCATCCGCGCCATCCGCGCCCTCGTGTGGAGTAGCTAGTGCTACTACGCCAACCCCAAAGGAGGGGACGCAGACCCCCGGGGCGGTGGGCCTCAAGACCTCTTACAACAGGTCAAGGTCAAACTCGAAAATCAACGTGCCTCCTCCACGGTCGTCCAGCGCCTCTGCCGAGGCGCTGGACACGACCCAGGGCAGCCCCGTGCCTTCCACGTTGTATGGTGGGCGGAGCTCCCTGGATCGGTCAAAAAAACAGGCCCCGAGTCATGGGGTCATAAACAACTTGATCTAGTTTTTCACCCTATAGAAACACAAAATTGAGATAGCTTTCATATTACAATCTTGAAAAAGGAAAAAAAAATTCAGCGTGGCGCATTGTTGACCTAAAGCGCGATGAGGCGAAAGTCATAAGAGCGGTGTTGCTCCTTGTGTCACTGATGTGTGGTTTAGATATTAAGCTAAGCGTCCTCCTTGCAACTCTGCCTGGGAGTCCACAGAACTGTACGCCTTCCTCATCGGCAAATTGCACTTCGTCAACGGCAAATTGGTTATTGAGGAAAGGAAATGTATGTCTCGCAAATCTCGGTGGACACCTGAACCTCGCCGTAACGGCAAGGGAGGAAGATGGGAGTGAACGAAAACACTGTATTCACTAGACGCGCCTTTGTTCATTCCAAGCCATAGAGCTGGAACGGCGGAGTGGTTAGCGTGCTCGTGTCGCACTCCGGAGACCCTGGTTCGATTCCCCAACTCGACCGATTTCCTACTCGGTTTTATTTATCTGGTCTCACTAGAAAGGTTAATTAGCCTAATTGATTAATGAACTAATTAACTAAACTCAGCCCCACTTACGTGGAGCATCACTATACGCTTCCTTTAACTGGTTGCATGGTTACAAGCCAAAGCACAATTGGCCCCGTTTGAAATTCGTGCACTGTGACGTCACGACCATTACAAACAATTGAAAAATTTCAGCGTAGCTACGGTGGACGGCGGCCACCCGAGGTCTCACTTTGTCTGTCGTATTGTTGCTTTCGCAACAAAAAAAAAATAAGAAATAGATGTCAAGAGCTAGAGGCTGGCTTTGTTGCGCTGTTCTTCAACTGCTGAATCCTGAAATCTGTCGTGCGGCTTATATCTGCCTCTCACTGTCGCACTTCCGGTTCTTGTTGTGCGAGATGAGAGCCTCATGCTTGTTGGTGTTCTTTCGTAAAACGATTGGGCTACGGCATACGTGGAGCATTCACAGCAATCTGCCTCGACTACTTCTGCTTTCATTCGGAGGGAGGCTGAAGGCTGGTGAAGGTGCGTTTTTACCAGTGAGTGCCCGGATGTGTCCTCAAGTGCACTCATGCACACGCGCGCACCACGGTTATTTTTGAGAAAGGGGGTTATGCTGCTAACGCAGTAAAAAGATAAATTGGTGGAGGTTTAACGTAATTAAGGAGAGAAGACATGATCCAGAAGGTGTTTGTGCTTCAATGGAAGGGACACTTACACCCCACCTTAAGGGTACGACAGACATATCTTAAGTAGGTTAATGTTCATATATGCACAATTGGCCCTACTTTACTTAGCATTCATAGATGGCAGCGAGTCCTCACACCATGCACTATCAGCGCAGTGGCGAAGCGGTCAAGAGATACGCCACTGCACTGGTAGGTGGCTCGGCCTGTCACAGCCACCGGTAGGGACTTTGGAACCTATGTTGTTCTTTCCGAGAAACCTCTCGTAAACAATCGTTAATTTAACTTAATTTTTAATTAAGCGGTCAGTTCAGCTAAAATTTTGTTAAATAAAGATTGGGGGGGGGATGCGTCGGTTTGCAGTACAGTATTGATCACAATGCCAACTTAGAGGTGCGCCTATTATGCTCGGAATGAAAAAAATCTTGTTTTCCACGACCAAACTGGGGGTGAGCCTATTATGCCAGTAAATACGCTACTCCGCCCGCAGATCAAAATTCCAGAAGGCGCACACGTCAAGAAAACGCAACCAATCAGCAGGTTGCACTTTATAAGCATACACCTCTTGTGTTAGAATGCGCTGTTCTCTGAACAGTGACCTAGTTGAACACGGCGGTACTGCCTGTTTAACCATCACTCGGCTTTTCCACCCGCTAAACATTTCTATTAACACGAAAAGTTCGCACAGAATTCTGGAGCCTTTCATCACAGCCAGAAATCTTACCGTAAGGCATGATCTCAATGTCTTTTTTAAGTGTCGACTGATGTATGCATCTAAAAAAGGGAGCATCACCACCAAAAAGAGATGATTTAATTGCTCACTACAGTTTCTCGTTTCTCGCACAGATACCAAATCACTGATCACAGCACGAACGCCCCGTCTATGTGAAGGCACGTCCTAACTCGCTAGGACCACGTTTATAGTGTAGGGAAGGTTTTTGTGGCCAATTTTATCTACATCTGCTGAACTCGCTTTAGTATAATGTCAAGGAAGGTTATAGGTAATGCTGCAGACTTGTGAGTAGAGGAAGTAATAACCAAGCAGAACCTTTGTCATCTGCCTCCTGGAGAGGCCGTAAGGTATTCTAGGGGAAATTGATCAGTAAGGCGAAGCTTCTATTGCGACCATGTCCAGAAAAGAAACGTGCACTTAGAACCCTATTAAGCATAGCTACCAGGAAGGGGTTGTCTGTAGTTTAGAACAGCCGAAAATAAAGGTGAACTTAAGTCTCCTTGCATGTAAAAATGCGAAAGAATTTATAGTTCCTTTACCACCTATGCTACAGAGTAATATAATTAATCACTGTTTGTAATTATCAATTAATGTATTGTTGGTTAATTATTTGTTATTAGTTATTGTTAACTATTTTAATCAATTAGTTTAAGTGATTACGTAATTTGGCATATAATTGATTATTTAAACAGGTTCGTTAAATATTTATTGATTATTTTTCTTTGTGATCTTTGTGGTTCGTTCAATTCTGGAGCAATTATTAGCAATCCCTAAATTTCATAAATTACTCGGAGTAATTAGCTAAATTAATTATCATATTAGTTAAATAATTATCTTATTTAGCAGTTCAGGCATTCAAACATTCCATTCATTCCATATTAATAATTACAAATCATAAGTACATTCTGACTGGATGATCGGCAGTTCACTCTGTCCACAGCCCGTGGCGACACATCCTGTCCACGCCACTCAGGAGGCAAGAAATCCTTTCTGATTAAAACGCTAAAACAATGTGTAGCAAAATATCAACCAAGCCACAGTATTAGAATGTTGTCTAAGTAAATGTGTTATGGCAATAAATGTTGGAAGGAAAATAAACCCATACTAATCTATTACTTTGCTGTAATTGTTCAGTTACTTTTCCGAAGCCATAATTTTCTATTACAACCAGTTTCATTTCAGAAGGAGTAAGTGTAATTGTAATCTGTTTCTTATTTTCTGTAACATGTCCAAGACTACTGCAGATACAGTCAGCATCAACTGTATGGCCAAGCTGATTCGCACTCTTATCGAAGCATTTGTTAACAGATAAGAAATGGGCATTCAGTAGACTGTAACGAAATGGGCAATACTTTCATTCAGTGACATTGTTGTTTCTATACTTGCTCTCCCCTGTTTTTGCTAGCTGCCTTTCACACCATTCCTTCTCGTGAGTCAAGGATATGAACCTACGGGTTGGGCTCCTAGATTAGAATCTGGATGATCTGAAACCTTACCGGATCACGACAAATTGGTATCATTCAAAATTTCGTGTCTTCCAAAGGAAACAATCTGTATGCACAAGCATGGGATATGCTTTCACGCCGATTTTTTTATCGCTGTGCAGCCACAACTTTCTACTCCTGCATACAACGCAACTGGTGATTGCGATGTGTTGGCAGCACGTAGTGCTCGAGGGTGCGGTTGCGGCTCACGTGTTTCTATCATCCGTAGGGGTGCAGAAGAGTTTTTGCAACATCCTAAATTCTACACATTGTATCCGATGCTCTCAGGCCAGGGAGGTTTTCCAATTCATATCGGCCACATTCATATAATCAGAGAGTGTACTAATCACTGTGATGCTGGCTTTTTTCTATATCAGCGGATAAGTTGACACGCACGCAAGTCAGTACTGTCGCAGTATATGCAAGCACAGTGAACTATGCCAGCACTGTTGAACGTACAAGTCTCCCCTCGTATTGGAGCTTGGCGCCTGCTTGCCTCCTTTCACTATGCTCATGCCAGGAAGCTATGAAGAGTTTCATTTGGTTGCAAGTTTTCTATGTGCTGTTGCAACACCAGTGATTACTAGCGCTGGCTGAAGTCGAACCTGGTGCCAAAAAGTTTAATTTCAACTCGAGGAAAATGCTTTTCAGCTATCAGCCTCCCAGTCTCCCGCATAAACGTAGCAACAGTGGCACATTTCGCTCCGCTGCTCTGTTTATCACTGGACGCATTGCTGGAACGTGGTGCGGTTGAACTGCGTGTACGTTGATTCCGAGGTGGCATTTGCACGTACAGCCCACTGACGAGAAATCCTAATGGGCACTGAACCTGCTTTGGACGTTCTGTGGTAGTTTAGGTCATCCATGGGACGTCCAAGGGAGTTTCAATGCCCTAATATTAGTGGTTGCATGATGTTGTCGAGTGGTAGAACTGTCGCCTGCAAAGATGGTGTCTGCACAGGCAACAAGGAGCAGAGTGGGAGCTGCCCAGGCGAAATGGGTCCAATAGGAGTTTCCAACTGGATCAAATTGGGATTTCCATATGGTTCTAGTTATGTATTTGGAACCATCCAGTTGCGACGTTCCAAGTGAACATTCCATTTGGTTCGACTTGGCCTGTCCGAATGAAACCAATTGGTTCGAAGTACACGATTCCAACCCGTCAGATATTGGATACATTTTAAAGTCCTGTAGTATTCTTGGCGATAGTTTTAAAGAAATTTTGCTGGAGGGAACCTGATAGAATACATGCCGTTGGTTTCTGTCGACATCAAGCTATGCAATAAGAATAAAATTATTATCCCGCTTGTAATAGAAGTGGATTTACAGAGTTTTGAAGTTACCACTTCACGAAGAGGAAGAAAAATTTGTAATCCTGTTTCTTAAGTGACAGCTTCCAATCCTAATAACTTCTATTGCAGGCAGGATAATTTTATCTTTACTGCATAGAGCGATGTCAAGAGAAACCAGTGGCATACAATCTAGCCAGTTCCCTGCAACAAAATTTCTTTTAAAAGTTGCATAACATGTTGCGTAACAACTTCTTGCATAAAAAGTTGCATAACATAACATAAAAGTTGCATAAAAGGCACAGACTTGTTGTACATAAAATTAAATAACATATTTGGAATCTGCATGCAAAAATGCAAGTTTCCTGACAATCTCGTGACTGAGACTTCATTAATAACTTTTTTTCAAGACGCTGTCGCACTGTCCATGCACTGGAACAATTTTTTTGTTTCACTGAGAACCTGCATGCCATTCTGCATTAAAAATCGAGGTTGGGTGTTGTTACTTCAGATAAGTGCATCATCTCCAGCACGTGTTCAACTCTAGTTGATATGAATTTCTTCTTGCATGCTTGTCGGTTCGATCTATTTCTCCTCTCTGCAGCCAGCAAGCACCGCGGAGCAGCCGAAGCGGCCCCGCCCCGGTGCCGGCATGCCCCCACCGCTCAGCAGGTTGAAGCGGAATGTGGCCAGTTCTGCCATCAACATCGTCGCCAACATCGCCGCGGGGGCCACAGGCAGTGCGCGTCCCAAAGGCAAGCTGCTTACTTTGTGGTCACAGATGTTGTTGTGTTACAAGCATGTTTGCTGGCAGTACTATTGGACTACTGTCAAGGACGATGAATATCGCCGGGAACAAGACTGAGCTCTAGCTGTTGACTGGAGTGTCACTTACCGTAAAATATCAAGCGCTCACCTAAAATTTGAAGATAATCGTGAAATATTGTGGGATGGGTCCTTGCTACCCCACGGCGCGAAAATCCAGAACGCACACATGATGGAATGGATCCTCGCTTGATCAGATGACAGATCATTAAAAATAAACCTCGATGAACATATACGATTGTGTGGAGAGAAAGTAAGCTAAAACAGAATGTGACCACATGATCTGAAACCCTCCGTCTGTCCACACCACTGCATCCGGCTTTCAATTCGTCAGCTCTCTCTTTCCTATGCTCCTTTCATCACGTTCACGGAGTTCCTATATCACCTTTCTGGTTCCCTCTTTCGATCCTCCCAAGGTTTCCTTTGGAAAGTGCTTGAGCTTGAGCTTAGGCTTATCATCTGAATGACCTAAGTACCATGTTCACCTCCTCCCCCCCCACTCTCCCTCCACGATGAGCATCGAGGAGATGCCAAACAAGGCTCCTGATGCGTCTGCGGTGTTTTTGAACTTCTTCCATACATGGTGACATAATGCATGGGCTTTTGTTCAGTGTTTTAGGAAAATTCAAAATCTTAAGGAAAGGAAGTGGGCGCTTATTCGGACATGGGCGCATGGTCGGTATTTTACACGCACATGCTTAAGTGACGGAGCACCATGACTCCATGGCTTTGTCCGGCATTAAAAACAGCAGCTCTCAGTGGTAGCGCACAGGTAACGGTGAACACTGGGGTGCTAAACAATGTGGTGCGATCCATGCACATTCGAGACAAGCTGTGTCGAAACCCATACCAAGCAGTCGATGTCAACTACGTGCTGCAAGGCGCAGCACTTGAAGAATTCTGAAAAAATGTGCCTTTCCTTAGTGTGAATGGCCAGAGTGCATGGCCGGTGTACTCCGTTCTATGCACAGTGTGTAACACTGCCAAAATTGGCACTGTTATTATTGCTGGCAATGTCAGTGGCTAAAAAAATGGTTGTTGTATGTTCGATGTAGACACTGCAACTGCCTGAACTTCATTTTGCTTAGCGTTTTCTTCCTGCCCCTCACTTAGACCTGGAGGAGTGAAATGCGCCGGAGTTGTATGTGGCTGCCATGCCTGTTTGCCGCCAGTAGGATTATTATCGGAGGGCTCAATAACTGAGCTCAGTTTGGATTGCCTGTCATATCTTATACCACTCCATGCTTTCAGCCAAACCCTCACTGAGGGTTCGAAAAGTGATATATTCAGCGGAGCAAAATGCTCTTGTGGGTAGCTATACTAGCCCAGATTCCACAACATTGCATGCCGAGTGTGAAACGGAGAGTAGGCCTCTAACCCTGCTGGCTTCGTTGTGTGACCAGCGCCGGCTGTGACGGCTGCACTTGGGCCGTCGACAGCTGGCAAACAGAAGCACTGGGAGCTCCAGGGCCGGATCCTCGACCTCGAAGAGAGGATGAAGGGTCTGTCGAGCGAGAAGGAGCAGCTCAGCCTCCAGAGCACCACAAGAGTGAGCTCAAATTTGTCCTTCATCTACTTCGCAGTTTTTGCTCCAGATACGTGCGGAAATCAGAGGCTGGCAGTCATGTAATTTGCGAGGCTTAGATGCCAGGGCTCATGCTCTGCCATCAATGAAGCGCTCCTAGGCCTCTTAGAGAGAGAACAGAGAACTTACACACACACACCCACACACACACGCACACGCGCGCGCGCACGCGCACGCACACACACACACACACGCATGCACACACGCACACGCACACACGCACACACACGCACACACACACGCACGCACGCACAGACAGACACACAGACACAGACGCACAGACACACACACACACACACACACACACACATGCCTACAATACATATGCATATTTACATGTATAAAGTGTGTGCGTGTGTGTGTATGTGTGTACATATATGTGCGTCATGTGCACAGTCGCACCCTCGTAGCCGCATCAAAAATAGCGAGGCAATGAGCCCGCGGGAGAGGCATTCGATAACCCACCAGTGGAAACCGCACTGCACGTGTGGAAATTTCTGGGCACATATCCAATGTTGCGCTGTCATGGATTCTGTGCAATGCCGCAACGAGTGACTCTGTGACCATTTGACGGCTGCCTCTGGTAAGTGCCACAGGCCTCTCCTTAAAAGCGTGTAATGCATTTACCTTGGACACATACAGCACCAACTTCAAACCGTTGTGTGTCTCAACCTTTGTCTCCACCCTTGCCTCGTAATGCGTTGCAGGGTTTACAAAAAACGGACCAGTGAGCCTAACTTACACTATGCTGGGGATCTGCATTAGAGGCCTTGTAGTGAGTAGTGTGGATCCTGGCCGAACTGCTTCTAATTGTACGTTTATTCAAGCTGCGTGCCCAGTTCTTGGTAGACGTGGCTCCTCTGTGAGTGGTTCGAGCAGTGCTGTGCAATTCGCTAGTAGACGGGTCGTGTAATCAGTGCTCTTCACTCTGGAGTAATGATGGATGACATGTGGAAGGCCACCTGAAAACCCTGCAGGGTGCTTGAGACCTGTGGTTGCGCAGTTACTAGGTGCATTGTGATGTCAAATCGGGCCGCATTCTTTCTAGAATCAAAGCCAATATGTGTTCACTGCAGGTGCCGGCACTTCTACTCGTTACCAACATAACGTTCACAACCCACAGAGTAAGATTCACCATGATATGCAGCAGAGTCGTCACCTTGCAGCACAATGGCGAACCCTTTTTAATGTGGATGTCTGCTCGAGTCTCCTGCCAGCCAGCATGCTCTTGAGTGGCTGAAGTGTCTACCCCAACAGGAGCGCTCGTTCTGTTCGCGTGAATTTCTAGAGGCTTGCCCTTCTAGTCACTATTGGGGTCCCACTTCTTGCTTCACGGCTCTGCTAAGTTCATTTAGAGCGGAAGCTCTACTCCCGAGCAAAACCTCAAGGTCATGTTGCTCCGGAGAATGACCTTCAAGCGGTGGAGCAGGGGTGTGGCTGCGCAGTCATGCCATAAGACTCGGCGAAGCTGTGGCCCATGAACCAAGCGGCGTTCGATTGCCTTCGCAACTGCATTGGACAACGTGACTCAACGCTCACCTCGCATATGCGTTGAATCACGTAACTCTCCATTCATCTGATAAGACAATAAAAAGCGCGAAGCGTTACTTGACGTTCACAGATAGCCATGGAGGAGTCGCACGCTGGAACCAGTGCTTCGGCTGTGAATCGCAGGCGGCTGATGTAATCTGATGACTCTTAGGATCATGAATGTCGATAGGGCACGTTGGCTAAAGCTAGAGAGGGTAAACATGCTAAGATTGAAGTAGAAAGCGAGGAGAGGATCGCCTTCCACTCTGTTAATTGGGTTCAGCTGGGTTGAATCCCAGGCATTTTTTTCTTTGTTCCTGCATCATCCTTCTGCTTTGCATAGGGGA
Source organism: Amblyomma mixtum (assembly GCF_055824585.1). Taxonomy (NCBI): domain Eukaryota; kingdom Metazoa; phylum Arthropoda; class Arachnida; order Ixodida; family Ixodidae; genus Amblyomma; species Amblyomma mixtum. The sequence goes on from NC_143014.1 coordinate 324,197,088, forward strand.
GTTCTCTCGATGCCCCCTCACTAAATTCTGCTCAGCTGCGTTCGTGCTCTAGATCAAGGGTTTTCATACTGGTTCTGCAGGAACCCCTATTCTTTTTGGAGTGCTTTTTGGGTTCCCAGACCACTTACATCCGTGCATGTCTGTGACCCTCCAACCTTTCCTTTACCCACTTTGTTTTGGGTCTAATTGTAGCAGACTGTTTCTCTAATTAGCAGGTGATTATTAACTCAACTTGGAATTTCCATGCCAGCGGGAAGGGACTGAAGAGTTAACTCGCGAGTTCCTTGGCGTCTTTTGAGAGCCGTATTGCGTGAATTTTAACTGAGTGGATTCCAAGAGAAGCCAGGCTTAGCAGGGCGCGGCAGAAAACTCTCTGTGCAGATGAGGTAAAGAAGTTTGCGGGGGTTAAGTGGTCGCAGCTGGCACAGGACAGGACAAATTAAAGCGATATGGGGGAGGCTTTTCTTCTGCAGTGGTTAGTCGGGCTACTGATGACGATGAGTGTTTCAATGAAATGGCTGTGTCGTACCCCCCTCCGCCTGTTTTCTAGCTGCAGGAGCTCGAGAAGGTGGTCGCTGAGCTGAATGAGGAGCGCACCAAGAATGCCAAGCTCTCTACGACGGTCTCTGAGCTCCAGTCGGCTCTAAGGTAAGTGGCACGGGTGTGCGAACCGCAACCAGAACAAGAATCCTGCTGATCGAAACAAATTTACTGCTTCTGCTGACCATGCAGTTTTTAGTGAACATTTGCAGCACTTCAGTTTGATTGTAGTTGTTGTTGATTGCCTTTGACCAGATATTTTTTCACTTATTTCACACGCTTGCTTGAGTTTAGTAGCAGTTTGGAGAGAGAACTTTAATTCAATGCAATACAGTCGCCGACAGTTTTTTCGGACTCGGCCGGACCCGAAACATGGACCGAATAATCGAACAGTCCGAACAATTCGTGAAATTAAAAAAAAAAACTTTTGTGCGAGAAACCACCTTTCAAAATAGCGAAAATTGCCGCTCCCCATGTTCCGCCTACAAGGAATATTAGAGTGAGTCATACCCTGGTTTCTTCATGTCCGCACCCTATCACATGACACCAGGTAGTGCAACGCAGCCGCGGTCATGCCTCGAATGAGTGCACTCGCTGCGCGAAGCAAGAACAATCAGTTCGCATGGCGCAATGATGTTCGCGAAGACCGAGAGGTAACCCATAGGTAAACCAAGGGAAGACGCGAGCGGAAGCGAGCGCATCCGAATGCAGTCCCCCCTCCCCCCCCGTCCCCCCCCCCCCTCTGCCCTCCTACCGTCTACCGCGTTTACTGCCCCACACCACGGGGTGTGTCGTCCAAGCAACAGTGGACGCTGCAGCTGTCACGCTGTACCGTTCTCAATCCTATCGAGCGTCCTTTGTAGGCCATCTCGATGGCAATGGAGAGCATCTCTCTATCACGAATGGCAACGATGGAGACCAAATAGCCAAGCCTATCCAAACTAGTCGGATTCCTCCCGGCAAGATGACGCCGTTTAAATCCAAGATGGGGCCTTTTACGGTGGCTGCAAATGGGTTGGAAGTGACAGCAATGGCCGCTCGCATCTGTATTAGGCCGAAATAACAAACTTTTAGCTGAGAAACTATCACAGCAGTATTTTTGACGTCTATTTTGGTCATAAAATTAGAACTTTTATACTCCGCAAAGTCCTAAATATCAGTAGTGAAAATTCCTATGAGGTGCGCGACGGTTCCTCAGCGAAGTCCTAAATACCACGCTAGTCCAAATTATTGGAGTCTGAAATGTCGGTCGGCTACTGTATTATGCGTCTCGCATTGTCCACGGCCAAGGTCAGTAAAGCCAGCTGGTCTGCGCTAGCCGAGCCCGCGATATTGGGGGATAATTCACCCCCATTGAAGTGTGTGTATTTGAGACCTGTATGTAATGAACGTGTAGCGGCAGTTCTCCTTTATAAAACGAACTCCCTAGGCCGACTATATCTGTTAGCTTCCACTGGGTAACAAAATTTAGCACAAAAGTTTCAAGACTATAAAGCACGAAGTGACATGAGAGCAGAGTCAACAATCGCAGCGACACACTGCAGTTGAGATAATGTGTCATGCTCCAGCGCCGTCGGCGCATCTCCGTTGCTTTCACTTTTGTAACGCCATACCACATGGCACTACAACAGTTCATGCCCAAAAGCAGCGAAAAATGATAGGACATAGCAAAAACAAAGCGGCACGAGCAAGGCGCGTCCATCGCCGGCACGCGGTTGGTTTGCGTAATTCCGCCTCCGCCGATAGCTCTCGCGCGTTGGAACTCCAGCGACGCAAGGCAAACAGTCCGTTTCCTGGGACAACAGCGGCTGCTAAAACAAAAGAGGGAACATGCAGGAAGAAGAATGCGCCTCCGGGGCCGCCGGCCGGTCTACGGCAGCCACACGACTGTATGCGCTCTCCTCTAGCTTGGCCGTGGTGCTCCCGCCTTCCCCGTCTCCTCACCTTACAGTGGCGTTGCGCGAGCTGCAGCAGAGTGGCGGCGGCAGTTCCACTATAAGACATTGAATAATGGGGTTTTCTGTAAACATTATCCAGGTGATTTCGCCTACATTTCATTTTTTGGTTTCCGTTCTGCATTTCCCTTTTGGATCTTCTTGCGAAAACGTCATGCAAAGAAAACCTGGATGTAATGAAAAATCCTGGAATTTTTTCAACTTCGTTACATTCAGGTTTCACTGTATATACCAGCCCAAGGTCAAGCACTGTCGCCAACTTGCGTTCCCCACGTAGCGTGCAGGAACACTTCCATAGTTGTGATTAACAGCAGAGTCTGTATTGTATAGGTTTCTATTGGAGCCTCGATGGGATTGGCTCACAAAAATGTAGCAGCCCGGAAAACTCAGCCTAAGGGAACTTAAGAGCAGGTTTCTCCTACAACTCAGCTACTGGTATTGCACTGGTAGTAGCTACAGGTGCTGTAGCCACTTTTTGTTGATTTTGCTGCTGCAGTACAACCTCGTTAATTCGACCCCCATTAGTTCGGATAATTCACTGTTGCCAGAGTCCCACCAAGCTCTCACGCAACTCTATGGCATTAGAAGCCTGTTTTTTCGAATGCCCCAAGGTTGGCATCGGCTAATTCAGACAGCCTCCCGATGTGACGCCGTGGCAAAGCATGACCTGCTCGAAAAGAAGTCGTACAAATATTATTCTTTATAGACCTGAACTGTAATATTGCATTGTTTATCGCATCCCTCTGACATGCGCAAACAGGCGTGTTTGCAATCTGCACGCCCCCATCGACAGGCTTACAGAACCCATAAGCCTAGTCCCTTTTTCGGAGCTTCCATTTAGAACAGAAGTTGCCTTGTTACTGATCTTTTCTTTTCTTGACTCATGAAGCAGCTTGTTGATCCGCATTGGTGCGTGCCTCTGTCGTTTCTGTCTGCGTGGTATCTCCACTTCCAGCACGCAGAAACTCTAGATTTGTTGTGCTGTTTGTCGTTTGTGTGGAGAAGCCTCCTGTATTGCAAACCCAAGTGCAAAGAAGCTACAGCGCTACCACGTTACACAGTGACTTCGCAGGGACCTTTAAACCATCATGTGTGCGTGAACTAAAGGATTCGATGGAACTCCAAAAAATCGCCGTTGTCGCATTGTTTTCCTCCTTAATATTTCTTTTCTAAAAGCTAGGCACTGATCTTTTGCTTTCATGCGAGTTGCTTTTCTCTAATTCTATAATTTCAGTTTCGGATAATTCGGACATTTTCTTCACTCGCTTTCGAATGAAGTCCGAATAAACAAGGTTTTGGTGTACTAGGCTGGCAATGGTGCTGGAGTGACTCTGTGGTTTTTCCACCTTTCTCTCTGCACTCAGCACAACGGAGGCCAAGCTGTCTCCAGCAGAGCCGCAGCGGGACTCGCTCACCCTTCAGCTGACATCCGCCACAGAGCAGGTGGCAACACTGCAGTGGTCGCTGGCCCAAGCCACTGGGGCGTTGGCAGGGCTTCGCTGCGAGCGTGCGGCCCTCATGGTGCGTTCTCCTGTTACTTTCTTCACTGCAGCTGCTCTTGGATATTGCAGGATGGAATCGCCAAGGGTGGGCGCTCCTGAGGGGGGGGGAGGGGGGGTCCAGTGGGGGGAGGTGTGATAGAAATGTGTCAACCATTGGCACCAGTCTCCGCTGTGGAATCTGGGAAGACTTTTTCCAGAGAAGATACTTTGGGGCGTGCTGGAGAATAATCATAAGTATTGTGCAGCTGCTGCTTGATTGACTCAGCTGCTAGTGTGCTAGTGGTTACAATGGATTAGTGGGGACAATCTGGATGAAATTTCCTATGCCATTTCTGAGCTGGCTGCTTGAAAAACCCTAGAACTTGGGTCCTGCAATCGGCAGGGTTATAATTTTGCCCTTACTGCATATCTTGGCATTGGGAAAATGCAATTGCATGTATTTTGTCAAGTTTCCTGCAGAGGAATGTTTTTAAAGGTCACAACAATTGCTTGCATGACACATTACAGAAGTGCACAGACACATGCTTTGTTCGAAATTGAATGGCATGTTTTGAATGTGCATGTAAAAATATTCTCCCTTAAGGTTTATAGTTTTGACTTCATTAAGACTATTTTATGACCCTCTTCCCCTGCTAAGTGCAGAAATGGCTTGCAAAATGAGACTGGTTAAAACGAACTGCCCTGAGAGCTAGCTTTTTGTCAGTGTCCATTAAAACTTTTTCTTTCGTCAAGAGGCAATAATGTGATAGCCCATTGAAAAGATATCGGGAAGTTCGCTTTAACAAATGAGGGGGCGGGAAGCAAGGGAGATTGCAGCACGCGCCTCACCTCCAACATTTTTTACTGTGCCTTCTGGCCTAGTTTTTGTCACCATTGCATTGTTCGATTTGCATTTATGGACTTCGTGCTACGCAGGAGCTTGCGCTTTGGTTTTGCCGTCGCTGTATGGCTGTGATGGCACGGGGCAGAGGTCGCTGCAAGTGTAGCTAGGTTCACTAACACCGTCGACTGCTTTTGCAGCGTAAAGCTATACTAACCGGGCCAGACTCGAGCTTCGCATGAGTGTGCGCCGCACGTTATGCGCATGCGCGAGAGCCGCGTGACTTCCCGAGAGGCGCAGGTGCGTCGGCTCGTCGTCACAGCCGGTGCGCGGACCTCTCCGACGCCTGACTTTTAGCTGGAGCCGTTTTTAAGACAGTTGCGCTACTGCGCATGTGCACGGAGGGTGCGCCGTGTATACATAATGCGCTTGGCGGAAAAACGATGTTCGCGCTCGGCATGGAAGCTAAGGAGAGTTGAGCCGCTGCCAGACGGCGCAGAAGACTGGAAAATTGAAATTCTTCCGATCCCGAGGTTGTCCAAGAATAACCGTCGCTTTACGCTCCGTATATCCGGGCATAGCAGAGCAAAGCCAATTCCAATTTTTTACTTGAGTTGTATTAGACTTTAGTTATTTGGCCTGTATTAAATTTATAGTTGCTCATTTCATCAGTCGTTCATGGTTGATCATAGTGTTCATTGATCACTGCAGCTTAACTTCACTTAGTTTTGGTTTCTCCACTTGTCTCATTTCGAAAATAACTACTTCTCTTATTGTACTGTGTCCTTGGGCTCCCAACCTTTTCCTTGCCTTTCAGGCACAGGCAGAACAGGAGTCCCCGGAGGACCAAGAGGCGACACTGGCCGCGGAAAAGGGGCGGCTCGAATTGCTTCTTGCAGACCTGCGTGCAAAGGTGGCAGAACAGCAGGAGGAGCTGAATGCCTCTGAGCAGGACCGCCGCGCCCTGCACAACAGCCTGCAGGAACTTAAGGTGAGCGGTATTTCTATAACTTTGCCATCTTGCTTTAGATATTAATCCTATTTATTTCTGGCAAATTTTTATCCAGAACTTGTATGCTTGCGTCTCCGCCTTGATTTTGAGCTACCAATTTTCCTTTCGCTACCTGCTAACGCGTCTCAAATTTATTCGAATTACCCTTATCTCTAAGCTACTACCGCGGGAAGAATGACTATGACTATACTGTCAACATCTGGGTGCATACTGCCGCATTCTAGTGAGGTGTGTTTCATTGTATCTGCTGCTTTACCACACACTGCACATGTCATCTTCACGGTTAAATTTCTTTGCGCACCATGTCCAGCCCTTTGCTGGTTTCCCGTTGCTGTTTACTCCCGTGCTGTTAAGAGCTGAGGCTGTGTGCACATCTCTCCGTTTACAAGGGCCCAATAGCACACCCAGTTCTGACCGAGGGTTGTTGTACGCATACATGTTCTTCGTTGCAAACAATAAGCCTTGTAAACTGTGTTCTATCTATCCTCTAAAAAGAAAATTGTTGGAGAAAGTCTAAGAAGGAACAGCTTGCCAGGCCAGTGACCACAGCTTGCCAGGCCAGTGACCTGGCAAACTTCATTTCACCTCAACTGCAGCTTACAACTTTTAGATGATACGTCAATATCAGCATCCGTTCCGCGCCAAAAAAAAGCTTATTTCCCGTAGTGCGCAGCGCTTTTTCCGAACTGTGCAGCGCTTTTCCCGAACTGCGCAACGGTGGAATGCAGGGCATACCACAAGCGCTATTTGTTGCACAGTATGAGTATCGGAAAATGTCCTGATCCTGTCCTTGTCCTGTCCTTGTCCACTCTTGCTACTCACCTGGGCAAAAAATCTTTCAGACCAGCACAAGCTGCGACATGTCCCACTGGTTGCAGTGGCTATTCGCTTCAGTCACGTTTGTCATAGCGAGCCCCTCTTTCCTCTTTCCTTGTCTGCTGAATAGCTAAGGAGGACCTTGATTCTGGCAGTCTTGATGCTATAGGCAGCATAAGAAGGCTCTTGCTCAGCTTCCACCCTCACTGCTCAACCACGTTTCTAAGTGACACTCACGGTAATACAGGACATGCTGCGTCTGCCGCTACGGATGACGGTAGCGCAGGAAACCAAAGTGATGTTCAACAGTCTAGCAACGGAACAGCAGTTCGCAATTGGTAGCGAGGTGCTGGAAGTAGTAAGGGAATGGGGCGGAGCGCGTATCGCAGGCTCTCTCGGATCATGAATTGCAGTTTGTCAATATTCCTGAAGAGAAGAGCATACAACAGCTGTATCTTACGGGTACTCACCTATGGGGCAGAAACGTGGAGGCTAACAAACAGGGTTTAGCTTCAGTTAAGGACCATTCAGCCAGGTATGGAAAGAAAATGATAGCTGTAACGTTAAGAGATCGGAAGCTGGCGGAGTGTGTTAGGGAACAAACGTGGGTTAAGAACATCCTAGTTGAAATCAAGAGGAAGAAATGGGCTTGGGCAGGGCATGTAATGTGAAGGCAAGATAACCGTTAGGCCTTAAGGGTAATGGAGTGGATTCCATGTGAAGTCAAACGTAGCAGGGGGCGGCAGACAGTTAGGTGGGCGGATGAGATTAAGAAGTTGGCGTGGATACGGTGGCCGCAACTGGCAAAGGACAGCATTAATTGGAGAGACATGGGAGAGGCCTTTGCCCTGCAGTGGTCATAGTCAGGCTGGTGATGATCAGCATTTTCGCGATCGATACTTCGGACTCGAGCCAAAATAAAGTCCCTGTGAGGTGTGTCATGGTTCCTGAGTGAGGTCTGAAATATCGCGCAAGGTCAAGATTATGATTGTGATTTCAACAGGTCAGGGAAAACGGAAACATGGCCAGGCATGATGCGTATGCTACTGTACATCGCTTGTTTCTTCTAGGGATGGTGAAACTTGAATGCAATGCCTTTATGGTCTGCTGTGAAGGTGCTATGCTGTTGCTTCATTTGCTGCAAGTGAGCACGGACCGGTGTATATTCGGTCTCCTCTGCACGCGGTGTCGCAGGGCAATATCCGCGTGTTCTGCAGCCTGCGTCTCCTCCTGCCCTCCGAGAAAGCTCCGCAGCGACCTTTCCTGATGCTGCCAGATGAGCGGATCGTCGAGGTGCTCCGCACGGACCCGGAAGTGAGCGGGACCCTGTGGCCATAGGGCTTTCGTAACCGTGCCAGTGGTGTGGTTGTGCCACACTTCCTGGATTAAATTTACAGAATTTAACTATTGTTGTGCTACTTGTGAGCGTGAAGGCCAACTGAAAACTGCATGGCAGTGCAAGTGGGTGGCAAGGCACACTGGACTGCTTGTTTCCCATGGTGGACTGCATGTTCTGTCGGCATGCTGTAGAACTCCGAAACATCAGAGAGATAGCCGTGTTGGCATTCTGTTTGCATCACCCGACAGGCATAAGCAATATATTGTCACGTTGTAGTGACGGCAGTCCAGCGGTCATGAAAACACCAACAAGACTTGGAAACGAAGCTCTTTATTTGGGCTGACTTGCGCCCGGAAAAGAACTGAATCACTCGGCGGCGGGGTAAGCAACAAACGTGCTCGTCGGTCGTCGAACTACGAATGCCCGCCGCTCGCGGCATCGCTCAATTTAAAACCGGCAAAGAAACTTCCAGATAGCAGGACAAGATCATCTACAGTAATCTGGAAAAAGCTAGATGCAGCCTTTCATGGCTGCGATCAATCGAGATTAGACTGGTCGCTTCTCGCGTCACGAACAAAAATGATAACAGCCCTTCCCTGCAGCCTTGAGCGTGAACGAATAAACACTACAGTGATACGTGGGATTACCCCCTTCCAAAGAAGCATCGTCTCGATGCTTTAAAATGAAAATAAACACGGAAAATGAAACTTCGAGTTCTTTAGCGTTCATAATATGGCTTCAGGCGTACGACATGTACGACTTCCGGGCGTGGGCGGCGTCGCTGAGATGCTGTAGTGGCGTCGGGGATGACGTCATAGTCGAGGTCACCGATGCGACGGAGAACCCTGTACGGGCCAAAGTAGCGTCGCAGCAACTTTTCGCTCAATCGACGGCGGCGAACTGGCGTCCATATCCAAACCCGATCACCTGGCTTGTAATGCGTGTTTCGTCGGCGCAGATTGTAGCGTCGGGCGTCGGTGTGCTGCTGGTCTTGAATGCGAAGCCGCGCAAGTCTTCGGGCTTCCTCGGCGCGATGAAGGTAGGCGGCGACGTCGAGGTTGTCTTCGTCGGAAACGTGCGGGAGCATTGCGTCGAGTGTTGTCGTGGGCTTCCTGCCGTATACCAGCTGGAATGGGGTAAACCTGGTTGTCTCCTGGACGGCAGTATTATAAGCGAAGATCACGTAGGGCAGAATGGAGTCCCACGTCTTGTGTTCGGCGTCGATGTACATGGAGAGCATGTCTGCGATGGTCTTGTTGAGACGCTCTGTGAGTCCGTTGGTTTGTGGATGATAGGCAGTGGTCCTCTGATGGCTTGTCTGGCTGTAGTTTAAAATGGCTTGCGTCAGCTCCGCTGTAAACGCCGTTCATCTGTCTGTGATGAGCACTTCCGGGGCGCCGTGTCGCAGGAGAATTTGTTCGACAAAAAATTTTGCGACTTCTGTTGCGGTACCACTAGGCAACGCTTTTTCTTAGGCGTAGCGGGTCATGTAGTCGCTGGCCACGATGATCCACTTGTTTCCTGATGAAGAGGTCGGAAAGGGGCCGAGGGGGTCCATCCCTATTTGCTGAAAGGGCTTAGTTGGCGGTGGTATGGGGTTCAGGAGTCCGGCTGGTCTAGTCGGAGGCGTTTTGCGTCGCTGACACTCACGGCACGTTTTCACGTAATGGGAAACGTCGGTAGCTAGCCGTGGCCAATAGTACTTCTCCTGGATGCGGTGCAACGTGTGAGCAATCCCGAGATGTCCTGCAGTCGGCTCATCATGACATGCCTGCATAATTTCTTGCCTGAGATTTTTGGGCACGACAAGAAGATGCACTGTCCTGTTCGGCGCGAAGTTCTTCTTCAGGAGGACATTATTGTGAAGGACGAAGGACGACAGTTGCCGCTTGAACTCTCGGGGAGGCGATGCGGTCTTGCCTTTCAGATAATCAACTAGGCTTTGCAAGCCAGGATCTGAGTGCTGCTGCTGCGCGAAACTGCTGGCGCTTACCTGTCCTAAGAAAGCGTCCTCGTCTTCCTCTTCGGGTGCTGCGTCGACAGGAGCTCGTGACAAGCAGTCTGCATCGGAATGCTTGCGGCCAGATTTGTAGACTACAGTTATGTCGAATTCTTGAAGACGCAGGCTCCAACGAGCAAGGCGGCCGGAGGGAACTTTCAAATTGGCCAGCCAGCACAGAGCATGGTGATCGCTTACAACCTTGAATGGTCGTCCGTATAGGTAGGGGCGAAATTTGGACGTGGCCCAAATAATGGCGAGACATTCTTTCTCTGTCGTAGAATAGTTGGCTTCGGCTCTCGACAGTCAACGGCTAGCGTACGCGATAACTTTCTCCTGTCTGCCATTTTTCGGAACGAGGACCGCTCCTAAGCCCACCCCGCTTGCATCGGTATGAACTTCGGTTTCGGCGTTTTCATCAAAGTGCCCGAGCACAGGAGGGGACTGTAAGCGGCGCTTCAGCTCGTTGAAAGCTTCCTCTTGTTGCGTTTCCCATTTAAAAGGCACGTCATCCTTGGTAAGTTGAGTCAAAGGTTCAGCGATGCGCGAAAAGTTTTTGACGAATCGTCGGTAATAAGCGTACAATCCAAGGAATCTGCGTATAGCCTTCTTGTCATTAGGCTGTGGAAACTCTGCGATCGCAGCCGTCTTCTGGGGGTCTGGGCGAACTCCATCCTTGCTTACGACGTGACCAAGGAACAGCAGCTCCTCGTCGGCGAAGTGGCACTTCCCTGGTTTCAGTGTCAGGGCTGAAGACTTGATCGTTTCCAGCACTATCCGAAGCCTTCTGAGGTGGTCTTCATAGCTTGAGGAGAAGACAACAACGTCATCTAAGTAGACTAGGCAAATCTGCCACTTCAAGCCTGTGAGCACCGTATCCATTACTCGCTGGAACGTCGCTGGGGCAGAGCAGAGGCCGAATGGCATCACCTTGAACTCGAAGAGTCCGTCTGGCGTGATGAACGCAGTCTTCTCGCGATCTCTTTCGTCGACTTCAATTTGCCAGTTGCCGCTCTTCAGGTCCATCGATGAGAAGTACTTAGCGTTGCACAGCCGGTCCAGTGTATCGTCGATGCGGGGGAGGGGGTAGACATCCTTCTGCGTAATGTTGTTCAGGCGGCGGTAATCGACGCAAAAGCGAAGGGTTCCGTCTTTATTTTTCACTAGGACGACCGGTGCTGCCCAGGGGCTCCTCGATGGCTGTATGACGTCGTCACGAAGCATTTCCTCAACTTGCTTGCGGATAGCTTGGCGTTCTAGCGGCGATACGCGGTAGGAGCTCTGTCGGAGTGGTCGTGCGTGTTCGTCTGACAATGCGGTGCTTGGCAAGCCGGGTTCGTCGCACATTCGATGCTGATGAGAAGCAATCGGTGTACCTTTGAAGAAGACTGCGTATTTGGTCTTGTCTGCTCCGGGGTAATGCCGGGTTGATGTCGAACGTGGGTTGATGGCCTTGGTCAGATGGTTCTGCGGGTTGGTCGGGTAGGGCAAATACGTCTCTGATGTCTGCCAGCTCGTCGAGGAAAGCGATCGTCGTACCTTTGTTTAGATGCCGGTATTCTTCCGTGAAGTTGGTTAGCAACACCTGGGCTTGGCCATTTCGGATTTCGGCCACTCCCCTCGGGACGCCCAATCCTCGATCCAGGAGTAACTGGGTGTTCCCCTCGATAACGCCTTCGGCATTTTCGATGTCTCCAGTACCTATGCCGACGAGAACACTTGATCGGGGCGGCACGCTCAATGCTTCATCGAGGACGTTTAACCCATTAGGGACCAAGAAAAATCTAGCAGAGGGATTTTCTTCATTCTTAGCACATGATACTCTCATGTAAAGAAAAAGAGATTGCTGAAATTTCGTCACGATTGCTTTATTCCTTCCAGAGGTTACACAGGTGTACTTTTTATAGTACACTGGGTCTTCCCCATAGCACATGTGGCTACCGCACTGCATTCCTATTGGTGGCGTGAATTTTGTTATTATGTCTGCGATTTCTACGCAGGGTGATATAACACTTCTTGCAGGCCCTCATGAATATTTTCTGGCTATACTGGCACCGCAGTTATCCTACTTTGCACGGAAAGCTTTCTCCTTTTCAAAGAAGCATCAGATACGATTGAGCCAGAGTGTCTGCGAACCGCTGGTTACTGCATGTCAAGGTGTAGATAATAATGAGTACCGTTCTTACCAAAGCAAAAATAGTCAGCAGGGTCGTCTCTAGCAATTTGTTAGATTGTTCAGGCTTTAACAATTGCAAAGTTGATCTTTGGTGTCAACAACCACTATCACTTTTTGTCCCTGATGCTGATATACTGGCAGTAGATGGCTTGATGCGAAAGGTCAACACCTGCCATACCACTGTTGTAAAAGGAAAGTAGTTTTGGCTTTAAAAAAATCTGTTTTTCTTGTGCTATAGGCAACCACCACTCTACAAAACACGTAGGCTCACTGCTGTTATAGTTGCAAGCCATAGTTACTATACTGTTGATCGTAGACTTCAATAAAGGCATGTAACCTATACTACTGAAGCAAGAATCGATGTTTCATGGCTGCTTCTATTTCATCGCTTTCTTTGGCCCGAGTGAACACTTTCCTAAACCTGTTTTGGCGAACGGTTCCTCTAGCCCTAAATTCCTCCCAGTGGAGCGTTACAAGAATGTCTTGAGAGGTAAAAAAATTTAAAAAAAAGATGAAATGGTCACTAAGGGTTTAAATCACCTCAGGTGACGACAGGACAACACGCGCTTCCAAAAGTTTCATTTCTGAACTCAAGTACTTTGCGCAGACGGTGTGAATGGCATAACAGTAACTGTCTGCTCGGCAGAACCTTCAGTTCTTATAACCAAACTTTATTACAACCAATTAAAATCATACCATCATCAAACTCAAGACCGCTAGCTGCAAGTACAGCAGCCTCCGAGGCCTTGCTGAGCAGACAAAATGATTTTTTCCGAAAAATTGGAAGTAACTATAAGATCTATGAACTGGAATAAATAGGCGCCGTTCTGCACACAGGAAGACCCAGTGTACTATAGAAAGTACAGCAGTATATAAATCATCACAGAGCAAAAAATGCCAAAGGTGCGGGACATTCAAAGCATCCGTTGTTTACTTTCGTCTTTCGTGCTGCTCTATACTTGAAACTAGCGTAATATGTACATGAATGCGGCCGTGAGAAAATTATAAGCAAGCAACTACCGGTGCACTTCGTGGGAAACAAACATCCTGAAGTTTCACCACGGAAAGCTAACATACTGAGCAGAGGAAGTGCGCCAAATTAGTTAAGGGTGGTTGGCCAATCCCCTGTTGACAAAAGCATGCCCTACTTGAAAAGAAAATTGCAGTCTTTGGTGGTGAAATTATAAAAAAATTAAGTGTACTTTTAAAAGTACGCTGGGCGCTAATGGGTTAAGGCAACGTGATGAGTCGCGCCCGTCGCAACAGGTATGGCTTTTTCCGTGGAAAGCTTGATCGACTTAGATCGAAGGTCTATGATCGCCCGATGTTCGTTCAGGAAGTACATTCCCAAAATCACGTCTCTCGAGCATTGCTGTAGGATCAGGAAGGTTGTCGCATAGGTTCTCCCATTTACAGTAACTCTCGCGATGCAGCGTCCTTACGGCGTAATCAGGTTGCCACCTGCGGTGCGGATCAGCGGGCCATCCCAGGTTGTTGTTACCTTCCTGAGTCGGACAGCGAGTGGGCCACTCATGACAGAGTAGTCAGCTCCCGTGTCCACCAAGGCAGTAACCGCGTGACCGTCGACCGTAACTTCAAGGTCACTTGTTCGCGTTCTCGTATTGTACGTTGTCTTCGGTGTCCGATCTCGGCTTCGTCGAGTAGTGAGGCTGCGGTGGGCGTACTGCGACGTTACTTCACTGGGCAGCGGTAAAAGCTTCAAGTCTGGCCGCGTCGTCGTCATCGTCGGTGTCGTCGTCGTCGGTGTCGTCGTCGTAGTTGAGGCATGGTCTTGAGTACTCGTCGATGGAGGATCTTTGTCATTGCGCCTAGAAGCGACCTCACCTCCAGAGGCTGCTTTATTTAGTTTAACCTTCGGGGGCTGGGGGAGCGTCCACGCACGGCGTAACCTCGGCTAGTAGATACAAAGCGCGGGGACGATGGCGACGGGGAACGTGTAAGGCGGCTCGGCGATGAGTATTCTTCCCGACGTAAAAACTCGATTTCGGCTGGTCGCTGGCCGGGTCGGGGTCGTGGAGCATCGTAAGAGAACCCTCGGATGCCCAGTCTTCTGTATGGGCAGTGCCGGAGGACGTGACCGGCTTCGCCACAGTGGAAGGATAGTGGGCGGCGCTGGTCGGGAGTTCTCCACTCGTCGCATTTCCTCGGCTGCGCGCGTCGCTCGTAGGACGGGCGGGCTGGGTGAGTGGGCGGCGGTCCAACGCAGCTGGCTGAGGGCGATAGAGGCTTGGGTCCCGTCGTCGAGGTGCAGGACTGCGCACAGCTGCGGCGTAAGTCATGGCTGGGGGCTGCAGAGGCTGCGTTGGTGTCGGCGTCACACCCAAGGCCTGTTGAACCTCGTCCCGGATGACGTCAGTGAGCGATGAAAGTTGCGGCTGCGTTCCCGTTGGCAGCAATCGTCGGAGCTCCTCTCGCACAACTTCACGTATAACCTCCCGCAGGTTATCGTTGTTAGCGGTATCCATGCAGCTTGCTGACAAAAAGCGCTGCTGGCGGTGATACTGACGGGCTCGGGCGTCAAGAGTTTTCTCCATTGTGGATGCCTCTTCTACGAATTCCGCGACGGTTTTCGGTGGGTTGCGAACGAGGCCGGAAAATAGTTGCTCTTTAACTCTTCGCATAAGCAACTTCACCTTCTCTTCTTCCTTCATGCTCGCGTCGGCACGCCGGAAGAGACGCTCCATTTCCTCAGTGTACACAGCAACGGTCTCGTTTGGATGTTGTATGCGAGACTGTAGCAGCTGCTGGGCTCTCTCCTTTCGCACGACGTTCGTGAAGGTCTTTAGAAGCTGCTCCTTGAAGGTTTCCCAGTTCGTGAGGTTAGCTTCCTCATTCTCAAAACAGACTTTTGCTGGTCCCTCCAAGGCGAAGAAGACGTACCTAAGTTTCGTGGCATCGTCCCAGTTGTTGAAGATAGCCACACGGTCGAACTGCTCCAGCCATTCCTCGGGGTCGGCGCCAGGCGAAGCGTCGAAGGCCGGTGGCACCCGGGGCTGGTGAAGAATGATTGGAGTCGTCGTCTGGGGCAAGCTCATGGTAGATGTTGCGGCTGGCTTCCGCTTCCGGGTAGGGTCCGGCAGAGTCCCGAACTCTGGTGCGTCCCCTTGCAGGCGTCGGCTAGCGCGGTGGACTGGACTCAGGTCCTGCGGTTGATGACTCAGAGGGCTGACGTCACGGCTTGTAGGGGGTGTCCGGTACATGGAAGGCTGCCCAGCACCTCCACCAGATGTCACGTTGTAGTGACGGCAGTCCGGCGGTCATGAAAACACCAACAAGACTTGGAAACGAAGCTCTTTATTTGGGCTGACTTGCGCCCGGAAAAGAACTGAATCACTCGGCGGCGGGGTAAGCAACAAACGTGCTCGTCGGTCGTCGAACTACGAATGCCCGCCGCTCGCGGCATCGCTCAATTTAAAACCGGCAAAGAAACTTCCAGATAGCAGGACAAGATCATCTACAGTAATCTGGAAAAAGCTAGATGCAGCCTTTCATGGCTGCGATCAATCGAGATTAGACTGGTCGCTTCTCGCGTCACGAACAAAAATGATAACAGCCCTTTCCTGCAGCCTTGAGCGTGAACGAATAAACACTACAGTGATACGTGGCAATATTGTACTTTGAAATTTGAAAGGGATTATTAGTGTTTTGTCTCCAAGGCTCGCTGAATTCTCTCTTTCATAAAGCCAAGCGTTGAACGCCTCATTTCGCGTGCTACCAATATGCGTTGTATCAATTAAAAACTGCTGAAATTGTTCACACAGAGCCCAATCACCCGTTTCTGATCAGTTTGTTTACAATTCCACCCCAAAATACGGGAGGTACAGCCAACCACAAGTTTAATCTGCCTGCGTCTCATGATATACACAGTACGAGGGGGTACCCAAAAGAAACCGGACTAAATTTTTTGGTCGGCAAAGCTTCTGTGGTACCGCGTTTTGCCACTAGGAGCGCATAGAACGAACATTCCAGAGTCAGTAAGCCGAGTGCCATCGTTGAAGGAGGTAAGACTAGTTTATGCAGAGTTTTAGAGTGACGACTGTTTTGTGTGAACGTCGTTTTTGCAATGGCTGATTTTCGTGAACAGCGTGCGCCGGTGATATTTTGATTTTTGCCCGGAAAAAGTTGAATGGAAACTCTTGAAATATTAAGAAAGACGTACAAGGACGATGCTATCGGGACAACTCAAGTGTTCCTGAATCGAATCCTGAATCAAAGCAACAATTATGCCAATGGAAAACTTCAAATTCACCTCGCCTCAAGAAAGCTCGTCAGGTGAAACCAAACCTCAAAACAATGCTGATTTGTTTTTTCGACGACGTGAGAGAAGTCGCCCATCGAGAATTTGTTTCGCAGGGTCAGACAGTTAGGCAGGCTTTCTACTTGGATGTTTTGAAAAGATTGGGCAACAGTGTGCGGTGGAAGTGGCCAGATTTGTGACGGTCGAGTGACTGGTTTTTCCATCATGGCAATGCCCCTGCTCACACAGTTCTGTCTCTACGACAATTTTGGACCAAAAATGGCATGACCCCTATTCCTCACCCCTCATACTATCCCGACCTTGCCCCGTTCTACTTTCTTTGTTTCCTAGAATGAGAAAATAGGTTAATGGAAAGCGTTTCGCTGATGTTACTGAGGTGAAGAAAAAAACGACGGAGACACTGTCAAGCATCACAAAAGATGAATTTAAACAATATTTTGAAAAATGTAATGAAAGATTCGACAAGCGTATCATTGCGAGTGGGGAATACTTTGAAGTAGATTGAAGGTCTGTGCTTAAAATGTGAACAAATAAGTTCAAACAAAAATAAGTCCGGTTTCTTTTGGGTACCCCCTCGTATAACGCTTGAAGTATTTAATGGGGAACTACCCTGGAATTCACTGCCAGTACACATGAAGTCAGCCCTTAATTTTAAGGCAGCACCAAAGATGTATTTTTGAGGAGTGCCTGCAATACTTAGCTGATAGGTGGGTTTATCTTAGAATATATTGCAACAAGCAATGAACTAATGTCTTTTTCAAGTTGTTATTTAACAAGATGTAATTTACGGTTACGTTTGCGCAGGCCGACACAGATCCCGGAGCTTAGTATTTTGTAAATTTTGTAATTACCCGATTTCAAGAAGCGAATGTGCTACAGTGATATTTTTGTTCGGTTATTCTGTTCACGTGCATGACATGACATGGTCTATTTCGGCTGCATAATTTGTTTGCTGATCTGCTGCTGCTTGAATTTGAAAGTTTTTCGTTTGGACCCGTGATTAGCCAATGACTGCGCGTCCAATAACTGCTTTTCTAGTTTGCATAACACGCTGTCATAATTGCAAAAGAAGGGAAATGTGCTTCAACAAAAAAGCACAGTAGATGTTCATTAAAATTCGTTTCACTCATTTCAAACAAAGGCTCCGGTGTGGCAAACAATGTGAGGATATTTCCTAGCGCTGGAGAGATTGGATGCTGGGCCGCTAAGCTGTGCTGCTCTCTGCATGACACCAACCAGCCCAAAGTGCCATGTTAGTAAATTTTATTTCCTATTGTGTAAAAGAGCAATGAAGAAATTCTTTTACGGTGAATGCAAACCACGGCGCCTTCTCAGAAGGTCTGTGCAGCGCTGTAAGTGAACAAAACATTGTGGAACACTACATTACAGGAAAGCTCACGCTCGTGAAAGATAGATTTCAGCCTTTTGTGCGAGGCTGTGGGGCAGCTACCTTGTGGGGATTGGAAAGCACTTAGGCACTTTTGTGCCTAGCGGCGCCAGGCACACAATTCTGGTACGGTCATATATATTGCGTGCATGCCTAAATAGGTTTTCCCTTTGCTAATGGTTTTACCTCTCGATATTTCCAACTGCCCAGCCTTGCTCTACATACAAAATCTAACCTTGACTGCCCAGTGCAATGGCACCTCTACAGCCAAGCGAAATTCTCTCTGGGCTCAACATTGTGCATTCGGTACATTGCACATTGGTCACTGCAGATTTGTTTTCCGCATCGAGGTGTGATCTGTCGTCCATGGCTGGTCAGCCCTGCACAGTGGGGGCAAGTGTGGGTGTTTCTGCCTCGTCCGTACAGGTGCAACGGGAGACCGTCCTGACATTCAGCTTTGACCGAGTGTTCCCGGGCGTGGCCAGTCTGGCAGAGGTGTACGCCCAAGTCTCCCAGCTGGTGCATACTGCTCTGGACGGCTATCACGTGTGCATCTTTGCCTACGGCCAGGCGGACGCCGGCAAGACCAACACCATGGAGAGGGACCTGGATGACGAGCTGAGCGGCATCATCCCGCGGGCCCTCCACCAGGTCTTCGAGGTATCCCAGAAGCAGCCCCAGTGGACGGTCAGTGTGCGCAGGAAGGGAGGAGGGAGCGTGGACGCTCTTGCGCTACTGCTCTTCAAGCCTGACATTGACTGCACCCCTTTTTGATTCCACAGAGTGATGATTGACGTGGCTTGCCTCCCTTGCAGTACACCATGGTGGCCAGCTTTGTGGAGGTGTACAACGAGACCCTGCGCGACCTCCTGGTGCCTCCCTCCCAAGCAGACAAGGCCCCGCCGCTGCAGCTGAAGATGAGCAGCAAGGACGCGCCCGTCACGGTGGCCAGCCTGGCTGAGGTGCCAGCCCAGTCAGCCCAACAGGTATCTTAATAAGTACCTTAACAGCGTGTAGGGAAAACTTCATTGGCTGCTCTAGTGACGGTGATGTTTCACACTGTATCTCACCATTTGCGTGTGCATACTCATCGTATAGTGTAGTGCTCTACAATGAGTCTGGAGCTTTTGCTCGCTTTTACCGGACAATGCATTTTCCCCGACCGTCATCGCCAGTGGAAAGGGACTCTGTACCCACCTCGTGCAGTGCATGTTAGGTGGTGAGGGGCATACATCGCAGCATGCTACAACAGAATTAATTCGTGGCATGACCCATGGTCATGTCCCTTATAGGGGTGTCATCGGTAATATTGGGAGAGCTGCAGACATAAGAGAAGCACGACTCTGGCACGCATTGAAAACTCTTGTCTGCCCATAAACCGCTGTAGCCATCCAAGGCTGGCATGCAAATTTCGTGTGATATGTTTAGTGCGTAGGCCAGCTTGATAGCTTCCATGTGTGCCATCTCAGTAGCCCGTTGAGCTCAGGTGGTGCGGGCTGGGCAGCTTTATTTTCTTCTCGCCCATTGTACCCTTCGTGCCACCTCTGTGGGAACAGAGTGGCCGCGACTCCTTCTTTCTAGATAAACTTGGCAAGCTCCTTGTCTTGAGCTTGGGGTGCACACCATGCTTCAGAATGTGAAATAACCTCCTCTCACATGTTTGATGTTCTGAGACTTTCTTCTTCCGCCTGTTGCGAATGTAGGGCTCATCCACGTCATATTTTCTTGCGGCTGCTCTGACTTAATCATGGGAGCAACAAATTCTGTCGACGCACAAGCTCCCTTTGGTAACACCCCAGAAAAGTCCGGAAAGAGTATCGGAGCGGTTCGTCGCAACTGAGATGTTCCGTATTTGTGTCTGTGCAGCGGCAAAGTGCTCCCAACCTATCCAAGCCTGCTTTTTCTTTTTTAGTGTACCCTTTTCATCATAACAAGGGTATACTGTATGTGATCATAGGCCAAAGTCTTAATTTTACGCCGTACTTGAGAGAAGCAATGATCAGCTATGTTCTTGAAGATACTGAGCTATAGGGGCCCGAGATATATAACTCAAATTACAAAGGCAATGTAGAACAGGTTATTTAAATAAATATGTTTGGTAAGCTTTTCGTTGTTAGGGAGAGCCAATGTTCGCTCTTGCTAGTTGGGGGATGGGCGGTTGAGGGGTTCTTGCACATTTTCATACCATGTGTTAGAGGGTGGGACGGCTTGCAAGATGGAAAGGTGTCTGCCTGTATACATAAAGGTGCCGGCATACAAGACAGCTTCCTTTGTGATTAGTGTGTGGTAACGTAAAGGGTGCATGCGGTGGTGCTGCCGTCGCCCGCCAAGGTACTCCTCTTAGGAGAATCTCTGACTGGCACTAGCTTCAGGGGAGACTTATTAGTCGCGAGACGAGGCCTCTGAAACTGCTGAAGCTGGAAGGTTTTATGCTGGCAAAATCCACCTGTTTTGCTTTATGTATGAGTACCTCATCAGATTCATTCAAGCATGTATATATATATATATATATATAGGGGAGGGGAATGAGGGGCTCGTTATAAATATGACAGAAGCCAACAGCCACAGAACCAAAGGGCACAGGGGATTTTTTTTAATTCATTAATTTATTTTATGGTGTTGATCAATTTAGAATATTACTGAATATGTTATCGCTTGAAGCTAATTGATTAGAAAAGCCGGAGAAAAAACAACCACGTGCCGCCGGAGGGATCCGAACCCACGACCTCCGAATTACGCGTTCGGTGCTCTACCTCTCAGCTACGGCGACGGCTGTCAAACCTTCTGCTTTCGGGGGTATTTATGTTTACAAGTAACCTAACTTTGAGAGTGTTCATCAGCGCCACCCACGTTCATAAGCGGCGGACGTAGAACGTCCTGAGTTACCGCAGGCGTGACGTAGAACGTCATCGAACGGAGAGGGTGAAAGCTGCGTGAGAACCCTCTTATGCTTCCTATGGCGTCAAGGCTGCCAGAACCGAGGCCCTCGCTAAGCAGTTAAGCAAACAAGGGAAGGGGAATGAGGGGCTCGTTATAAATATGACAGAAGCAAACAGCCACAGAAACCAAGGGGCACAGGGGATTTTTTTTTAATTCATTAATTTATTTTATGGTGTTGATCAATTTAGAATATTACTGAATATGATATCGCTTAAAGCTTATTGATTAGAAAAGCAGAAGAAAAAACAACCACGTGCCGCCGGAGGGATCCGAACCCACGACCTCCGAATTACGCGTCCGGCTTCTGTTACGCTGTTGGCTTCTGTCATATATATATATATATATATATATATATATATATATATATATATATATATATATATATATAAATAGATTTACAATAATTTTCAATTCAATTATTTTTTGCCATGGAGAGTAAATTAAAGAGTAGAAGTGAAAATATCTCGCAACAAGCAAATTTTGCACCTTTCGATTTATATGCCAATGCCACAGATGAAAGTAAACACCATAAGAAGTTTGGTAAAGCCCATTACTCTTTTTTCAGAATTTTTCTAGCTTCAGAATATTTTTTTATTCCTGAACCCATTTGAACCTGTTTGAACTGGTTCAATAAACTCCTAACCGGTTCGAACGGAATGTTGCTCAGCAGCTCAACCCGGAACTGAGCCCGAAAGACAACAGCATGCCGGCTAGAGCGTGTGCGTACAAAAATAACTATTCAAAAAAAGAAATTATTAAGATTGCGGTTCGAACCCATTCCTTCCGTGTGCCAGGCGGGCACGCAACGTATACGACATGAAGTGTCTGTGGTACAAGTGTGTTAGAGGGGCATGAAGTGAACACGGTGTGGTCTGTTCCATAGTAAAGTGTGTTGGGGATGTGTATTTGCAAAAAGGGCAGTTGTCGACGTCACCCGAGGGTCACGTGAATATGTCATGTGACAACGGTAATTTCCAAATAAAAAAAGCTGCTGACATCCAAACGCAAATGCTTTAGCATTTCTCCAATGCAGCTGACTGGAGTGCTCTAATATTCATGTAGAGTGGGTCTTGTTTTTTATTTGATTTGATTTATTTGTTTCCTTTCTTAAGGACCCGCCCTTCGCTTTCTTTATTTTGCAGGTCAACCAGTGCCAGATTGGCGCAGCACGCAAGAATCTTTGAGGGCTCAGCAGAATGGGACAAGGCATTGTTGCCGCGACCATTTTATCTGTAATTGTCTAATTTTATATAGCATTGTTTTACTTTGGACAAGTGATGAAGTCATCGTGCTTGCTTAGCTATGCGTGCTTTTGTAATGGACACTGTTGTGAGCAATGGGCAGTCAAGATTCAGCGACTGCAATGCAAAGGCTGCTGGAGACTTGAGAACTGCAAGAGCTGCTGGCACGAGGACATCGGAAGATACTATAGTCCTTGTGCACTGAGGCGCAAAATTGTGCTGTGTTCAATTTGATGTCTTTGTGCTCAGCTTACTTATCCCGATGAAGAACTTACATTGTGTTGGTGTTCTATGAACTAGTTGTAATTTAGTACGTAGCCGATGTATGCGTCATGACGTATGACGCAAAACAACGGCAATCTCTTGGTCGCAAACACCTGCTGGCTGGACTCTTCAGGTCTGTAATGATAACATGAAGTGTCACTTTTTCAAACAGGTTGCAACACTCCTTGTGCTTAGCAGTGGTCTTCAGTCTGCTCACCTGGGGTAATACATGGTATCACAGAAACCACTGTGCACCCTATGTACCATTCTGTTTCTTTTGTTGTAATGTTTGAAAACTGTGACGGATTTTCAGAAAAGAGCATCAGAGCAACGCCTTTCTTTGGCCGTTTGCTCTACGCTTTCAAATTCAGGTATGCAAGTTGTCCAGAGATGTTGGCTTTGGGCAAATTTTTACGAATTTTATGCGAAGCATATTACTAGAGGTACACTACAGCCCTTCGCCGTGGTTACGCGCCGTGCACACCACGTGGTACAGTGACGTCACACCACGTGCATACCACGTGACACATGACGTCACGACAGAGGAAGATGGGGGTCCACCTCGCGCCGTCGCTGTGGTTGCACGCCGTGCAGACCACGTGGTACAGTGTCGTCACACCACGTGACATACCACGTGACACATGAAGTCACGACAGATCGCCGTCACGCGCTGGGAGAGGGAGAACGATGCCATCGCACAGACACCGGAATGTCCTCGAACGGCATTCCCGCGCATTTCGAACGCGCGTTCACACTCGGTGTAGGTGAAACGCTCGCTCCACCGGGCAGGCGGACGCGGCTTCCGTGGCAATCCAGGCGCCCACCCAACGCGCGTCTCGGGGTTAGTCGTCGTTCCGATGTAGCCATGCCGTTGTCTTCCCCCCCGACGAAGGCTTCTAGTAATTGTATTAAAATTACCAAGTATTCAACCAAGGAAAGCCATGTATTACCAAGCCTAGCCATCAATATGCATCGCATCTGACCAGGGTTAACCAAGCTAAGCCTCAGCCATTTTTTTTAGCGAGTGCAATGCTTTTGCATTTGTGTTCATTACTTTAAGTATGGCCTCTGGTAGCATGTGTACATAGCATGCTTGTGGTAACTTTGGCTTAATTGTTGAATGCACATCGCTAGAAAGCTTCACAATGTATTTTTTTGAATTAATGCTTTTCGCATGAAAACCATGCGTATCCCATGTTTATTCTCTGCTACAGTGTTGTGCTAGTTTTCTCGTATTTGTACCATGGAGGCCTTGAAAACGTGGGCAAATAGCCTAATGTAATAAAGTTGAACGTATATCATTTGCGAGAACTTCCTTCAGCCTTGTCTGGGAATCCAGAGAGGCTTCACGGTGCCTGACAAGACCGCAGACTGCTCTGGCTTTTTTATAGCATTACGGCAGTCAAATGGTCGGTCGTCGCTCCTCATGAAATACGTTTTCTGGGACTTTAACATACTAGAACTTCTGCTCCGGCTTTCCTTAATTGGTTTAAACTTCATTCTGTTGCCATGCCAGGGTTGCATTTCAGGGCTTGCCTTGCTAAATAACTGGAGGTGAGGGGTATGAACTTCAAAGCATGGTTGACGATCATGCATTATATTTCGAAGTATTTCTCTCTATTTTTTTTCTGTAGTCCGTACAACCCGCTCGCAGAAGACCTCTGCTTACAGAAAAAAACGTCAAACAGAATTCCTCCGGGACAACAAGCAAACAGTTATTCAAGCTTTTCTGTTTACCAAAACAATAAGTTAATCATGAGACAAAATTAGACTTTATTGCCTCCAGCAACAGCTTGATAGCCAAACATAAAAAAGCCAATTTTGTGCATAACTGCAACTGGTCAACAGAGTAATACAGGAAGCAGCGGACTGCGGCCTGTGTTGCCGACTGCTGTTTTTTAAACGTTTCATCATACTGTAGACATTATAAAAAGCCTGCAGACTATACTAAATGTCATATACGTCTGGTTTAACCTATTCAAAGATTCTTAACGTCTTGTAGGTGTCACGACAGTCTCGGAATGTTTTTTTTTTGCCCAGACATGAATATTTCGTAATTTTTTGTCCTGTAGTTGGCATGGACATGCAGACTAAGAATATATCACAATTCTCCAAGCTCTACAGCTAAGACTGTCAGTCACTGCATTTAGGCTATTTCCAGGATTGTAACAGGACCAACTATGTCAAATAGAACAGCCTCAAAGCAATCCGCTCCACAATGTGAACAAAAGCCCGGGAAAATCTTGAGAAAAAGGTTTTCCAAGTTGAGCACCATATCTACCAATCTTGAAGGCTCAGAGGTTCTGGCTTGTATGTTTCACCATTTCGTGCACTTTTAGGTGCGTTCCCACACACCCTTAGAGCTTTTAGGGGTAGCGGTCTCGGTCACAGAGATGCCCACGACTCAGCGTGGCAAACTCAGCCGGAGAGCAGCTACCAAGTGGCAAGAGATTTTTGGTTGTTTGGTTCCCAGCTGTCGCCAGCCGTAACCCAGAGAATGAATGGGAGCCAAAGGTTCACAAACAAAACAAAGCTTATACAGCAATGAGACGATAGAGAGGAGTTCACAATCACTCGTACGAACACAAAGTGATTTACAATACAAAGCAACTCGTGCAAAGTTACACTCGAGAGCGATTACAATACAAAAGAAATAATGCGACTAAAGTGCACTAACACAAGAGAGAGGCAAACAAACAAAACACAATTTGTTCACCGGGCACTGCGACAGTCCGACGACCAGAGATCCAGGACGATGCCGTCCCGCAGACTGGACGCGCTGCCTCGTTGGTCCGTGGCTGAGCGAGTGGTGTGGTCCCGGGAGTCGAGCGGGCGCGCTTCTCGGAAGCTTAAACGGCGGCTCGGGCTGCGGGACAGCGGTCAACGCCCTTCACATATAGGCGAGCTCTGCGTCTGTTCGTTCTTCGCGCCAAGGCAGGCGCGCACATACAGTATCAGCTGGGCTATTTCCTTCTTCTTTCGCCGGGCACGCGTTCCCATTGGTCAGGCACGGAGACTGGCTTCGAGTCGCTTCGAGGTCTGTGTGGCGCCGCCATTGGCTCGCGAGTGAAGCGAGAATCATTTAGCATACTCAAGGCTACGCCATCTCCGTCAGCAATGAGTAGAAAGTGCTCCGACATTCTGGTAAAATCGACGACGCGCGCGAAGTAATTCTCATGGCGCCGTGCCTGCGAGCGATGGTGGAGAGGGCAACAACACACACAAGGCTTGGCGCTCTCCGGGCTTTCCTTCTCCCGTGTACTAAAGGGGCGCGCTGGCGTGATCGCTTCCGCGCGGCGCTGATTTTTTTGCGTAAGCAATATTACGACAGGTTTCAGGCCTTCGCGTCGGGGCGGCCCGAGGCACGTTTGACCTCCAAGGGCGGCGCGAGGCGCGGCGCACTACAGCTGTAGCCGCGCCGCTGCCGAGTGGAGGCGCTACCCTCGCCGCGCTCTCGCCAGCCGCGGAGTGTGGAGAGGAGGCTGGAGAACGTCGGGGGGGTGTATAAAATGGGTTCGCTCGCTTGCCGGCTCCGTCGTTATGCCGCCTGATAAACAGAAAGGGAGGCTACGCCGGCTTCACGAAGCCAGAAAACGACAACGGGCTTCGGAGACAGGTGGAGAACGCGAACAGCGCCTTGCTAAGCGGCACGCTCAAGACGCTGCTAGACGGGTTCACCGCGCCTGTATCGAAACCGAATCGTCTACAACCGGTGATGATCCAGAATGGAACGCTGTGGATGCTTACGCAACGTATAAGGTTTAACCAGAGTTAAACCCCAGCAAATTTTTTTTTTTCAAAAATGCGCCAGATTTTATGACAGTGTGTCCCTTTGCATTCGGCATTGCTTGGCTACCTGGCCTTTGACCTCGTGCGCTTTTTATGAAGGCTTTTGCCGCATGAGGTCCTTTTGGAGCTGCTTGTGGAAGGTTGCATGCAACCAACAGCGCCCCGAGAGCTTCGCTGCGCTTCACTGACTTCCATCGTGTGGTTTACAGGGTCTGTTTGCACTACCAATTGCGACATTATCCGCAGGCGCACTGCCAGCGGAGACTGACGTCCTCGAATACGCGTCCATGACGCCGTCCACGATAAATTCATTTCCAGCAGTACGCAGAAAGGTGCCGTCCTTGACCATTTGCAATTTTAATTCACTTGTGGTTGCCGTCACAATGAGCCGTTTTGTACTTCCTTTCGAAGGTATATCGGTACGTGATCGCCGAAGACCAAAATCAAACAATATAACGTGAGACGAGCAAGTGTAGCTATACTTGACAATTTTTTGGGCAATTAAAAGAAATTTGCAGGGGCTGGGCCTAAGTAATCATGTTGCTCTTTTCAATAGGGTTATTTTCCGCTTTGTCCGTGGAGCAGCTGGCGCCATGTATCAATGGAAGCTTCTTCAAACCGGACATGCGTCAACATCTGATTGTAGTCAAACTATTTTCGGATTCACCTTCCATGACAGTCTGACGTTGACAATGTATGTTATGTTAGAAACATGCGCATCGCCAATCTACTATGTTTTAAGAGAAACCTAATCACTAAAGCAGGAGACTGACGCAGGAAGAAAAGGCCTGTTTTGGCTCTGGACCCGTGGCTGCATGCGTTGTCAAGAAAAATTGTCGCAGAGGGTATCCGAGCACAGAAGCAGACGCCGTGCCACAGGCTGGCGCGGCAACTCCTGCCGCTATGGGCAACTGCTATGAGGCCATTGGTGACACCGAGCAGACACGTGGCCAGTCCTTGAACCTTTTCACCTTTATGACGTGTTTGCTTCTGTGCGTGAAATGAGATGATGCACCATAATTCAGGGTCAAGAAATAAGCTTTCCACCGTAGCACCGGTTGGTCATGGCAAACACAGAGAGCTTACAATTCCAGGTATTTACACTGTTTCACTCAGTATAAACCATTATAGCGCTTGATTAAAAGAATTTTCTCGGGCTTAGAGTATTTTCCGGTTCCCATCGGCAACACTTCGGGGCAGCATAGAAAACGATTCACACGAACCGATGCCCTAAATTTCTGTGACTGAACTTGACGTTATTTTTCGAGATTTGAAAACCGCGTCCCCCCTGAAGCTCCACCGTAATTTCAACGGCAAAATCTGACAGCGTTGTAAACAAGCACTCGGGGACTTATGAGAGAAAATCATTTCATGACGTACATCATGTATAAAAATCCTGGAGGACAATACTCAGGAATTGTTAGCGCAGCCTCAAAGCGAATTGCCTGCAATAAATGGTGCTCGCCATTCTGACAACGCAGATTTACACTCCATATCCGGCAGCTTTGAAAAATGAAGTCTGTACTCCGAAACACTTCGCAGTGACTTGAGGCATATGGTGGACACTCTGCAGCCATCAAACAGGAAGTGGTCGTGGAAGAGCCCCAATGATGAGACTAAAAATGAAATACACTTCATACTGCGCGCTCAACCTGGCATTGTCTGTCAGATGTTTAGGGGAATCCTCCAAGGTGGATTCAATTTGTAATAATTTGTAAATTTGTAATAAATTTGCTTCGGTGAAGTGGTGGTCCCGGGTTCGAACCCCGGAGCAGGACGAATTTTTTTTTAACTACGAAGTTTCTGAGAAAGCTGTATAGCTTTCATTTGTAGCCGCATGCCTGCGCTTGGGTGGATGCCAATGAGTAATCACTCCCTTATTACAAATTTACTCCACCTTGGGGGATTCCCCTAAACATTTGACACTGTTCCCACTTGGAGTTATAGATCAATTCGCTCTCGCCCTACCATTAGCTTCCCGTCCCGGTTAGGTCAGTTGGTAGAGCGACTGCTCCGGTGAAGCGGTGGTCCCGGGTTCGAACCCGAGACCAGGACAAATTTTTCTTTCACTACGAAGTTTCTGAGAAAGCTGTATAGCTTTCCTTTGTAGCCGCATGGCTGCGCTTGGGTGGATGCCAATGAGTAATTACTCCCTTATTACAAATTTACTCCACATTGGGGGATTCCCCTAAACATCTGACAAACACTGTTCCCACTTCGAGTTATTGATCAATTCACCTTCGCCCTACCATAAGCTTGCCGTTCCGGTTAGCTCAGTTGGTAGAGCAACTGCTCCGGTGAAGCGGTGGCCCCGGGTTCGAACCCCGGACCAGGACGAATTTTTCTTTAACTACGAAGTTTGTGAGAGAGCTGTATAACTTTCCTTTGTAGCCGCATGGCTGCGCTTGGGTGGATGCCAAAGAGTAATTACTCCTTTTCACCCTGGCATTGTCGAGAATGGGGAAGTCCTCGGAAAGGTCTGTTGTAGCGACCACAGAATGGTAAGGTCTCTTATTACCTTAGATTTGGAGAGCGAATGGAGGACACTCGTGAAGCGGAAGGCTATTAACGACTTTGCGTTAAGAGGGAAAGTAGAGGACTTCAGGATGTCGCTGCAGAACAGATTTTCCGCTTTCACTGAAGAAGACGACGACCGTAGTCTTGAAACAATTAAAGATAATCTCACTGCTATCGTTACGGAGTGCGCCGCAGAAGTAGGTGGTAGGATGGTTCGACAGGATACCGGCAAGCTATCTCAGGAGACTAAAGAACTGATTAAGAAACGCCGAAGCAAACAGTATAGAACTAGCAGAGCTATCGAAGTTAATGAGCACAAGATAGCCGATACATGGAAGTTTAACATGGAGAAAATCGAGCATACTCGAAAGAACGGAGGTAGCCTAAAAGCAGTGAAGAGAAAACTAGGCATAGGTAAAAACTACATGTAGGCGCTAAGAGACAAAGAGGGCAATGTCATGAGCAATATGGATAAGATAGTTAAGGTAGCCGAAGAGTTCTACACAAATCTATAGAGTGGCGAATGTAATCAGAAAGTTAACGAGAGGCAGCAGAGCACACCAATGGGACATCCCGCCAGTAACGAAGGAGGAAGTAAAGAAAGCCTTAGGAGCAATGCAAAGGGGGAAAGTAGCTGGTGAGGATCAGGTAACAGCAGATTTGTTGAAGGACGGAGGAGATATTGTGGTAGAAATACTAGCCACCCTGTATACGCAATGCCTTGCGACCTCAAGCGTACCAGGAGCTTGGAAGAACACTAACATTATCTTAATTCGTAAGAAAGGAGATGTCAAGGACTTGAATTACTGGCCGATCAGCTCACTGTCCGTTGCCTACAAATTATTTACTAAGGTAATCGCTAATAGAGTCAGGACCAACCTTAGACTTACATCAACCAAATGATCAGGCAGGCTTTCGTAAAGGACACTCAGCAGTAGATATATTCACACTATCAATAAGGTGATAGAGGAATGCACAGAATATAGGCGACCCCATATATAGCCTTCACTCATTACGAGAAAGCATTTGACGGAGTGGAAACCTCACCTGTCATGCAGACATTGCGAAATCAGTGTGTAGAAGAGTGTTATGTGAAAATATTGGAAGATATTTATAACGATTGCACAGCTGCCATACTCCCCCATAAAGTCAGCAATAAAATTCCAATAAGGAAAAGTGTCAGTCAGGGAGAGACGATCTCGCCAATGCTATTCACTGTTTCCTGTTTACAGGAGGCATTCCGGGGCCTGCATTGGGAACAGTTGGGGATAAGATTTAATGGAGAATATCTGAGTGATTTGCAATTCGCTGATGAAATTGCCTTGCTAAGCCACTCAGGACATGAACTGCAAAGCATGATCAATGAGTTAGGCAGGCAGAGCAGAACGGTTGGGATCAAAATTAACGTGCAGAAAACTAAAGTAATGTCCAACAGCCTCGCAAGGAAACACCAGTTGGCAGTTGGAAGTGAGGTACTGGAAGTAGTAAGAGAATATGTCTACTTAGGGCAGGTAGTTACAGGTGACCGGGGTCATGACAGGCAAATAACTAGAAGAATAAGAATGGGGTGGAGTGCATATACCAGGTTCTCTCAGATCATGAATAGCAGTTTACCAATATCCTTCAAGTTAAAAGTATACAATAGCTGTATCTTACCAGTGCTCACCTATGGGGCACGAACGTGGAGGCTAACAAGGAGGGTTCAGCTTGAGTTAAGGACAACGAAGCAAGCTATGGAAAGAAAAATGACAAGTGTAACGTTGAGAGATCGGAAGCGGCGGAGTTGGTTAATCATGGAACAACCTGGTTAATGACATCCTAGTCGAAATCAAGAGGAAGAAATAGGCTTGGGCCGAACCTGTAATTCCAAGGCAAGATAACCGCTGGTCCTTAAGGGTGACGGAGTGGATTCCAAGAGAAGGCAGACGTAGCAGGGGGCCGGCAGAAAGTTAGCTGGGCGGATGAGATTAAGAAGTTTGTGTGGTTGCGGTGGCCGCAACTCGCAAAGGACAGGGTTAATTGGAGAGACATGGGAGAGGCCTTTGCCCTGCTGTGGGCGTAGTCAGGCTGATGATGATGTACACGGTCGTCCACTTCTAGTTTGAACACGGCTCCGGGCAGCCGGCGCTCGGCGCAGCGCCTCTGTCAGGCGCCTGGGTAACTATCGCGCAGGCGCAGTGGAATCCAGAGGCGTGGCTTTCGCCGCTTCGGCTGCTACAGCGCGGCAGCTCAGGCGGATAAGCCTCGCCTTCCGGTGAAGGTCACTTTCGCACTGAGCGGGCAAAGCGCCAGGGTGATTACTGTTTCTGACGAAGCAGCTTAGAAGCCCAGCACCTACGCGTGGTCCAGAGCTCCATAATCGGTGGCTAAGCCTTTTCCTTATCGCTTCTTCTTGATATCAACACGTAACAATAGGCTGATACGAAGAAAGACATGGTCCAAATGGGAGTTCAAGCGGTTTACACTGAGGCCACTACCATTACTTAGCTGCAATATTTTATCATTTGAAGCTATTCGCGCTCAGCAGCCAGAGTAAGCCGGCGACTCACGGGTGCTTTCATCCGCTCAAATAGTCATTCTGCAACGTCACTCCTAAATGTATGGCGCGCTACCCTGGAGGGAGATTAATACAAAGCCAGTATGAACGCCAGCACTGCACGGTAAGATTCGTAAAAAGAGTGAACGAACGAGCGGAAAACATGGTCATGTTTTGCTCATATGCGTAGAAGAGTGGTTGCTTATGGGGAGCAACCAAGACCATCGTAGAGACCCCTGAAAATTATTTCCAGATGAGTGCATCGGTGTGCAAAATCTTCAGGCGTTATTTTAACCAAGTCTTGAAACTCCCTAGCAACTTAGCTCCTTCTGTGTTAAGCTAAAGAACTAAATCAGAAAATTTCGCCTAACCTGCACTTGTATTGCCAGTAAACATAATTTAGCACTGGCATTGTACTGCGGTGCGGCTCTTCAGCGGATGAAAGCACCCGTGAGTCGCCGGCTTATTCTGGCTGCTGGGCACGAATAGCTTCAAATCATAAAATATTGCAGCTAAGTAATGGCAGTGGCCTCAGTGTAAACCGCTTGAGCTCCCACTTGGACGATGTCTTTCACCGTATCAGCTTATTGTTACGCGCTGATTGAAAGAAGAAACGATAAGGAAAAGCCTTAGCCACCGCGGATGCAGCTCTCGACTACATGCAGGTGCTTTCCTTCTAAGCTGCTGCGTCACCTCGGTGCTTTGCATGCTGAGTGCAAAAGTTATCTTGACCACAAGGCGAGGTTTATCCGGCGGTGCTGGCGCGCTGTAGCAGACGTCACTCAATCACTCAATCAATCTTCCGTTCGCAGCACCAATCACCCAAAATTTTAAAGCCGAACTCTTGATTAGGCTCACTTCTGCTGTACTGAGGAATATAAACGAAGCAAAAAACTAGAAAACAAAAGTCTTCTCTTTCAAGCAGCCGTGAAATTTGGATTGACCGCGCAATAAAGGCGCGGCGTATGCGTCATTGCGAGGTGCCAAGCTCAAAAGTTTAGGTCTGAAACGCTTAAATATTGTATGACGCGGAATAAAAAAAATCTTCCGGAATTTATATACAAATGCAAATCACACTAAATAAAATGTCTGCTCGGGGAGAGAGAAATGGGTTCAAGTTTTCTCCTCCAAAAACAGTAGCTGTTCTGTTCTCATTGCGACGAGTCCGCCAGATCGATCCCAATCTAAGCCTCAATGAACCCGCACTACCAATTGAACAAGAGCATAAATTTTTAGGTGACACTTTTGCCAATAAACTCACATTTCTACCACACATGAGCAGCCCGAAAAAGGAAGCTTCTCAAGTCCACAATCTCTTAAAAGTGTGGTTAAGAAAACATTGAGGATCAGATAGAACACGTATTTTACAAACCTATTGCTCTCTGGGGCGATCGAAGCTGGTCTACGGGTGCGTAGTATATGGTTCAGCAAGAGCATCCCACATGAAACGATTAGACCCTGTTCGTAAACTTGGTCGGAGCCTATCATCTGGAGCATACAGAACATCACCTGTAGCTAGCCTTAACGTTGAGTCTATTGAGCCCGCTGAGAGGATCGAAGAATTGCAGTTACATGCACGTATGTCCTAAAACTCCGTTATCTTCCGAAACTTATCTGCCATCCCATTGTCAAAAAGTGTCTGTCCAAAATATTATTCAACAACAAACCATATTTTATCAGTCCACTAATAGTGCGCTACTAAGATATATGCGAAGAGTAAGCCCTATTAGATGCCCTACCGAATATTGCACAAAGATATGAATATTTGCCACCATTTGGCAGCCTCCCTTCAGTCTGTGACTTCACAATGACTCATTTACAAAAAGAGGAAACGCCGCAAGAGCACATACTACACAAATTCTTTGCACTGCAAGAAAAATATGACACTTGTACTGAATTTTACAGTGATGGCTCAAAAATAGAAAGTCATGTTGGAAGTGGAGTAATTAAAGAAAAATATGTAAAAAGAATGCGCATTGGTTTTTACTTCCGAGTGTTATGCCGTCTTCATAGCTGTAGAACAAATAGTAAGAGAGAATATCAAAAATAGCATTATTTACACAAATTCTCTGAGTAGTCTCAAAGCAATGCACTCCAGGATTGCTGCACAACCCATAATAAGAAACATCATACATGGCATGTTTAAAATCGCAAAAAAAACATAAGATTAGATTCTGTTGGGTCCCTAGCCACTTTTAAATTCTGGGTAATGATAAAGTAGATGGATGCGCAGCACAAGTCGGAATTAGACAAAGCAAGTGAACATACCACGCAGGGGTTCTTTGAAGTTGATGTACAGTGAACTTAAAAGTAAGTGGCAGGCTACGAGGGAAGAACAAGTAAACAACAAACTGCACTGTGTAAAGCCCATTTTAGGAGAACAGAAATAATGTAGCCATCAGGAACGTTTTACAGAAGTTATCTTATGTCGACTGCGCATCGGACACACTCACCTTACACGCAACTTCCTGCTTGCAGAACAAGACAAACCTCAGTGCGAAATGTGAGGCGACGACCTCACAGTAAACCACATTTTAATTTCATGTCCAAAACTTCAACCGCTTAGAACAAAGCATTTTAGAAAATTCTACAATTAATACGTCTCATTACACCTTTGGTGCTTTTACGTGATCAAGCAGTTATGGATTTTTCAAGTATTTTAAAGTTTCTGAAAGAAGCCAGTATCTTAAATAAACTACAGCTATCTCCTTTAACATAAGACATTCAGCCCTGTGCTTGGCGCATCGTAGCCTTTGTTGCTATTGCGATAAATGAAAAAGAAAACATAACTATATTGAGAAAGAATAGGAAGCCGACGCCATCGCACGAAGCAAAGTTATCGACACTAGAATATTGTGATTGCGTCCAGAGGCCAGCACGAGGGGTTCCCATTCCTTGTTAGCTGTCAGATTGAGCGCAGGAACGGTTCCCGCTGCGAATGCTATCGTAAAGTGCACCTGTCGTGCTGTCATGCAGGAGCCTGAACTACTAATTGTGAGCCGAAAAATGCGACCCTTTATATCGCTGGATCCCCTTTTAAGAAAGTAACGTCAGCCGATAAACGCGTGTGTTTCAATCCAGGGACGGGATTTTGCCGCGTACAAACGTGTCGGCGCTGTCTCACCTTCTTCGCCGGCGGGGCGGAGCCTCGTGGGGAGGAACGTTCTCCCGTATATCGTCCCGTCCGGCCGCGGAGTATTCCCTGCCCTAGCGTGGGCAAACATTCGCTCGTAACCGTGCTGGTGAGTCGGACGACCTCCATTCCTTAGCGTATTTTGTTGCTAGCTGGCGTTAATTTTGTTGTGGCAATAAATGCTTCTTTGTGCCAGCCAGAGTGTCGTTCCTTTGTTTCCCTCAGAGCAAGGTCCGTCGTGGTCGTCGTGCGCACGGTAGCGTACGCGATCACGGGTTGAAGTCTAGTGGTTTTGAATGGTGTCAGCCACGGTTAGCGAGGAAACGTATTTGTCCCCCCAGTTCAAAGCCCCACAAGCTAAGACGTGCTAATTAGCAGGCTGCTTAACTAATATTGAATTGCTAACTTCTTAACTACAACAGTTAGGCTCCTTAATTACTGAGAGGCGTTTAGCCGACATTAAGTAACATTGAAATAAGAAATTGAAAGTTATTCCACAACAAAGATATGCTGCGAGGAGGACAGGAGAAAAGCTGTGCGAACAGCTTGAAAAGCCCTGACCCCCCAACACACGGGGTAGGACAGAAGCGTGCGACAAGAGAGCACAGTCCGATATGACAACATCGTTGAAAAAGTAAGCATAAAACAGGCAAGAATAACTACAAAATCATATCACAACATTATACAAACAATAAACGCAGTTCGTTTGGTGATATATCTGATATGTCAATGTTAGCATCCATATGTCAATTTTAGCATCATGTGATTCAGACGTGTACGCAATTTAATTTTTATCATTTGATTTCCACAATTGGTTCTGCATTTTGGAAGATACCACACCTCAGGATGGCGCACATTATAAGCAGAGATGTTTTTCACTAGCCTTGCTAGGCTAGTAATGTTATCATTATGTTTTATTAAACTGAGTTTATATAAGCGGCACAGTCTGTAATCGTTCACCGATGAAACTTGTATACTGTGGTACTTCTTAAATAGGCCTGCTGTGTGGAAGCGATATGGAACTTTACAGGCGAGGCGTAAAGCCCTTTTTTGCAAGACAGTAAGTTTGCTAATGTTTCCAGCTGTTGTTGTTGCCCACACAGAAAACGCGTAATTTAATAATGAGGAAAATAAAGAGTTGTATATGAGCATGTTAACAGATATAGGAAAATTGTAGCAGTAACGACGCATAATGCCAGCTGTCCTGGATAGCTTACCAACGATATAGTTTACGTCATCATCCCATGTCATGTTTCTGAGAAATACACGCCCAGTGATTTAAAGCACTTTTCCACTTCAATTTCAGTGTTACTTAAAAAAAATAGAAGGTCGCTGGACATGTGTGTCGGGCGTGAAATAAAATAGCCTTCGTTTCATTAATGTTTAGCTTTAGGCAGTTAATTTGAGCCCAGGCATTAATCTCGGACAACGTTCTATTCGCTCGGATACCTAGATCAACAAACGATTTGCCTGAAAAGAATGAACTCGTGTCGTCAGCATAGATTATGTAATGTGCCGTTGCATCAACGCGAACTATCTCGTTAATATAAAGAATGAAAAGAAATGGTCTAAGGATGCTTCCCTGCGGGACACCACAGTTTCACACTAGTTTCGAGAATCTCTAAAATGCGGTTACCCCAGACGTTGTGGCCCATCGAATTTTGGTTACATGGCGCCAAAATACATGCGCTTTCGAGAAGCTTGCAGGCAAAGCAACATCTCCAGTGCACGTAACTCGTCGAAATAGCCAAAAATTTGTTGGGTCATAGCCGAGGGTAACCACGTTGTCGATTTCTTAAAATTATATGCATATTACCTACAGTGGGCTACACGGCTCTAAAGAATTAGGGAGCCTAAAAGTACTAGTTAAAAAGTTAACTATTCAACATTAGTTAACCGTTCTGCTAGTTGCCACACCTTAGCTGTATTCTATGTACTACACCGCTAACAACGCTATGCCGCAAAAAACGCTCGTCCAAATCAAAGCATTTTTTTTGACAAATTGAGTAAAGTCTCAGGTGAAACACTCTGTATGTGCATCCCCGCCGACAGTTATAGCCGTCAAGCGGAACTACAGTTGGGCGGAACACACCCTGATTCGGTTCCGCTTTAAACCCACAGTCGCAACGACGACAACAGAGTCAATGAGAAGGCTTGTCTGCGATCGTACTTACATACTGCATACTTAATCAACAACCACGCGATGATCGACAGCATAATGCGCGGTTTCATGAGAAAGGCGCGTGCAATTTTTCACTCTGAACTGGTCTTGGATGAATACGTTACAGTGCTACAGCTGCTCGCATAATTTTTAGGTTACCTCGAAGCTTACACAACGCAACAAAGGCTGCACGCTCGCGTTTTCGTCTCCTTGTTCACATGCGTTAGCGCGGTCAGCAGTTTTTCTGCTGTCTGCGGCTGCCCTCGATAACTTCGCGTAGTTTCTTTCGCAACCTCGGAGCTTCCAGTGAGACACACAAGATGCAGCGGACAGGCCCTGTTCAGATATGGGGGGGTGGGGGCAGAGGCGGTCGCCATTTGCATGTTGCCGCAGTGACCAGACTTTCGATTTGCGGCCTACCTTCCGGTTTTTGGAAGTGCCGCCCCTGATTGGTCGTTTTTTTTTTTGGTAGAGACGTCACACGCCAGTTTATTTTTTGCAGGCGCTTTGAACGTGCAAAGGCTTCATGACTTTCATTTGTTTTGTTTTGTTTTTTTCAGCAACGCAGCCTCCTTTCCGCGTTGAAAAAACATCGGTAATGTTCGCGAGGAATAAGTCTTGCCAAATGTGATATTTCTGTATAATGCCGCTCTAACCTCAGCATAACGGACAGATATTTTCGTTTAAAAAAAATATGACACTCTTCTTTTTTATCTTTTCAGCTGCCCAAGCACTACTGTGCATATAGTTTCTTAAAATTATTCCTCAGTGTTCCGTCACAACCTTCCCGGTTAAATCGCCTCTGCTTCTTGGCTGCGAATAGCTAGTGGCCTGCTCGATCGCACCAAACGTCCTGGCTGTTGACTGCACAGAAACGCTTTGTCTTTTCTGTGGATGCAGCGGAGGACATGGTAGCCTTCCGCTGTTTTTGCGTTTGCAAATACTTCTAATCCTTGCCCCTGCGTCCACTACGTTCCTGTTAAATCTGAGGAAGTCCAGTTTTATACTTTCCCTTCTTCCCAAGGCCCGCTGATGAGGTTACCCGGCCTCCTTAAAAGCTTTAACTTGTAGATAGATCTAAAATTTCTTCCCTCTCTTATTACTCGGTACCAGAAACTCTAGACCCTCTACAACGTTTTTCCACAAATTGGCAAAAATCTGCATAAAAGAAATAACCTATACCGTCAGCGGCGCATGATAGCCTTAGCTGCTTATGTGCCATTAAACTCAACACAACACATTTCCCTTCTTCGAGAGTTGCTACTGGCGAATCATCGTCTTACTTTAAACCTGCTTCTTACATATTCCCCGCAGGGGGGCGTCTGCAGCGTGCAGACGTTGGTGAGTGGCGACACCACGGGTTAC
Organism: Amblyomma mixtum; assembly: GCF_055824585.1. Classification (NCBI taxonomy): domain Eukaryota; kingdom Metazoa; phylum Arthropoda; class Arachnida; order Ixodida; family Ixodidae; genus Amblyomma; species Amblyomma mixtum. The sequence continues at coordinate 324,234,859 of NC_143014.1, forward strand.
CGAGCATCCGCAGGGACATCCCCGCAGGGGGATGACGGTGAGCAGTGCGCCACCACGGACCCGAGCATCCGCGCTTAGCCGCGCGTAGCATCGCCGTGTCCGGAGAAAAGTGAATCCTGGTGGTTGAGCCGATGCCAAGCGTTTGAACCTTTAAGGCCACGCAACACACCACTATGGCCCTAGCTTCCCGCAGACGGCACCTCTGGCCTGACCCGACCGGGGGACATCGGCAGTTGCCTTTTCCTATCCTCCCCTCTATTTTTCACTTTCCCATCTCTTATTTGCAACTCTCCTGTGTGCTCCTCATTTGTCGTTTTTTTTTTTCACTTTTCATAGGTGGCTAGGGTTAACCTTGTGTGGCTAGCCACCCTGAGTTGTGTTGTATTTGGTTATAGTTGAGGTGTACAGCTGGCGCGGGCAGGACTTGCTTGCAATTTCCTGTCCCGTCCCCTCGTTTGGCTCCATGGAGGCAGGCTGGCACCATGACCAAAAAACTACATTTTTTTACGGCTCCTCCCCTTCACATAATGATCGCCCTCAGAAAAAATTGGCTATAGCTTAGCTTGGTTAAGCCTGGTAATTGCGAAGGAATACGTGGTTCTGTTGCATGATGTAAAAAATAGGAATAGTGGTTCTGTTGCATCTTGAGCTCGTCGCTTGGAAAGCCGTTCTTCTCGTTCTCCTTCCGTCTCCGTAGCCAATGATGCTTTCTCTTTCCAACCTGCCGAAGCGTATAGGCGGGAGGCGGCATCTCATGGGCTTGACGAGAAGAGCGCAGTCGGGCCGCGGCCGTGGCTATGCGCCGCGCAAGGCAACGGCGTGACATGGGGCCCCGTTTTTAAGTAGATGGTATGACGTCACATAGCGCGCAGCGCCCCTGGTAAAAGGAGCGGGAGTCAGGCCACGGCCGTGGCTATGCGCCGCGCAAGGCGACGGTATGAGATGGGGCCCCGTTTTTACACAGATGGTATGACGTCAGCAGCGAGGTCACGCGAAAGGTCAAGCGTGGCTATGCGGCCGCGGCACGGCACGGGCTGAGGTGGTAGCGAAAGTAGTATTGCTTCGCAATAAAAAGTGCCGACCAAACTGACTACCCAGTAGTTTCAGAAATCGAAAGAAACGTTCCCAAAGTTTCACGGCGTTCACAGTGGAGCAACAGATAAGACCGCCCGAGCAATATCCCCATTCACAGTAACAAGAACTCTAACCTGTGCGTTGGGCATAGGTTACAAACTAAAGAAAATGCCTAGCGCTGACCTTCTACGAGAACTGAAAAACAACGACCAATATTCTAAACTGTCCAACATAGCCTTCATTGGGGAGATACCTGTGTCAATTACTAGGCATAGGTCCGGGGTGTGCTCTCCTAAACCCATTTCTTTGAACTCACAGAAGAAGAAATGCTCGAAAGTCTAAAAGACCAGAATGTCATCAATGTTCACTGCATCCAGAACAGAAAACAAAACAAAGAAATAGCAACAAAACATCTTGTCCTCACGCTCAGCTCAAGCATACTGCCTGAATGAATAGAAGTTGGTTACCTCAAGATAAATGTCCGACACTACATCCGAAACCCGCGACGGTGTTTGAACTGCCAGCGATACGGCCATGGCTCGCAGAGCTACCGTGGTTGAAAAACGTGTGCAAACTGCGCCTCACACGAGCACGTCTCTGGAAACTGTGAAGCAGCAGCACTACGGTGGACAAACTGTGATGGTGATCTGATCACCCTTCCTATTCCAGGTCATACCCCTCATGGAAGAATGAGAAGGAAATAATAACAATGGAGACAAATCAAAACATAACTTTCAAGGAAGCGTGACAACTCTTCCATGCCAAAAAAAAACATTCAACTTCACACAAAGAACAAACTTCGCTGATGTGGTGCGCGGGGGTCCTGCACCGCACCGTGTTCCGGCTTCAGACAGGTCCATCTGCGCCCCTGGCGCGGTCAGTAAATGCTGCCCTGCAACCCCCAAAAAGGTGTCGCCGTCCCCTGAGTCGGCGTACGATCAAAACACCCCCTCTCGGATTAGGTCTGAAGTTGGTACACCCGCGGCATCCCCACAGGCCTCCAGCGCCTCCACCGAGGCGAGGGATGCATCTTCCGGCACGCCCGACCTGCTCGGGCAGCCCAGCTCGCTTGACCGCGAAAATAAAGGAAGGACCCGAATAACGGGTGCCCCTAAACCAGAAACCTAGGTCCCCACTTCTCCTATATATAAAAAAGCCACAGAAAATGGCGTTCCGTATACAGTGGAACTGCCGTGGACTTTTCGATCAGCGCTCATCCGTGTGGTTTCCTTCATCAATGTCTTCCGTCCTTTGCGCTGTTGTTCCACCCAAAATGAACTTTTCAATAACTACAGTGATATAGGAGATCTTTCATACACTTTTTCCCTGTGGCCTTATTTCTACAGGGAACGAACCTAGGTCCTAAACACAAGAATTTTTTGAGGAAATACAGTCTTTCGCTCTGACAGAGAGCAAACTAACAGGCTCTCTGGAGGTGTTGCTATTGTCATTCAAGGCGGGGATGCAACGTGCAAAATCTAACTTCAAACTAACTATGAAGCTGTTGCAGTCACCGTCCTACATTTCAAAACAATTACAATATGTTCTATATATCTCCGGCCACACCAAACAGTTACATTTAATGACTTGGAAACACTTTTAGAACCGCTGTCAGAGCCATATCTTGTAGGTGGGGATTTTAATGCCCACACTGTTTTTTGGGGAAGCGAACAGACTCACACTAGAGGTCGTGTCTTAGAAGATTTTATATTGTGCGACAAACGTTTGCCTGCTAAATGCAGGTACTCACATGTTGTTAAAGCCGCCGAGTTGGCTCAGTGGTTGCGGCGCTCGGCTGCTGGCCCGAAAGACGCCGGTTCGATCCTGGCCGCGGCGGCTGAATTTCGATGGAAGCGAAATTCTAGAGGCCCGTGTACTGTGCGATGTCAGTGCACGTTAAAGAACCCCAGGTGGTCGAAATTTCCGGAGCCTTTCAAACTACGGCGTCCCTCATATCCTGAGTCGCTTTGGGACGTTAAACCCCAATAAATCAAAGCAAACCACATGCTGTTACACAGCCTCGGGAAAAATGAGTGTCATAGACTTGTCTTTTAGTTCACCCTCCGTTTTTAGTGATTTTAGTTGGGATTTGAGACGGAACAGCGGAAAAGACCGGGACAAGAGACAAGCGCTAAATACATAGGGCGGACTGGCAGGTGCATGAATGAAAGGCTACTAGAACACAAAAATAATTTCGAGCAAGCTTGCAGGAACCTGGGAATTCATTGCAGAGATTGCCCTTCAACAAGTTGTGCACCTGTTTTCCAAAAATGTAAAGCTTTGGCTAATCACAAAGACCAGTTAGTCCGGGAAATAATCGAGGCAGCTTCGATAGCGAGTCTGCGCGACGATTGTGTCAGCACGCCGTCTGTGGCTGTGACAAAGAAATTGACATGTTAAAAATGTGATTATAAATCTGCGTGATTATTTGTCTTATGTTTTTTGGACGCTTGAACGATACGATATGGTTGTGACGCATGTGTTTTTGTTTTTTTTTTGAGGGGGTGAGGAAGGTATAAGAAACAGTGTTTCTTCGAAATAAAAACCAGTTGTAAGTCAGCGCTTGTCTCTTGTCCTGCTGTTCTGCGCTGTTCCGTCACAAAATCCTGTGGAAATCGGCCATTGTGCAACGCGGTGTGGCCGACCAACCGGTGCCACCGAGCGGCCTGACCGACAAGCGCAACGGAGATCACTCTCCGTATCATATCCCGCTCACTCGTGCCAGTTGTATGAACATACTGGTCTAAAGCCAGCTTCTAATTTCTGATTTCTAATTTTCCTACAAACCGAAAGCAATTTGTGTACGCTAACAACCGCTCCTTGTCTTTTTCTCCAATTCTCTCCGGAGTCCCCCAAGGTACAGTACTCGGACCATTGCTGTTTCTAATTTATATTAATGACCTGCCTAGTAACATGTCCTCTAACATCCGCCTTCTCGCACACGACTGCGTACTTTATCGTCCCATCCATACCGGCTCTGACTCTATAACTTTACAGGATGACCTTAAACAGACTGAAACTTGGTGCGACAAATCGTTAATGTGCCTAAACAGTACGAAAACATATTTGCTTTCTTCTCAGAATCGCAAAAACTATCAGGCATCCAGTTACATCATTTGTGGCTCGGTAATCCCATCTGTCCACTCTTACAAATACCTTGGCGTTACCCTTCCATAAACACTAACCTGGTCAGTGCATACAATGAACATTACTCACGAAGCCAATCGCACTTTGGTTGCCTCCGTTGAAACTTGCGCCTAGCCTCTGCATCCGTGAAAACACTTACTTATCTGACATTTATCAGACCTAAAATAGAATACGCATGCTCGGTCTGGGATCCCCATCAATCTAATCTTTTTAACAATCTCGAAGCTGTACACAATCGCGCTCCCAGGTTTATTTCCTGAGACTACTCCTATCATTCCAGCCTCACTGCACTCATATCACGGTCTAATCTTACTAATCTTGAAAAGCGACGCTGCATCTTGAGGCTGTGCCTTTTTCACAAGTTCTACCATACGGCACTCAATGTTTCAGCAATCTTACCAGTTCATCAAAAATCAAGACGCACCAGCCATACTAAAGCCCCAGCACAGACCACAGCCCATCTTCGTTCGTTTTTTGTTCAGACCGCTCGGGACTGTAACAGAGTGCCTGTCGACGCTGTGCACCACTCCGACCCACATTCCTTCAAGACTGCCATCGAACCACTCTTCATTTGAACATTATGACCTTCCCTCATGTAATACCCCACACCAAGGGGCATTTGAGGTACTAACAATAAATAATAAAATAAATTAAATAAAAGTGGTTGGTGCTCGTTTGATCGCTGTAGCCACTGTAATTGGGGATCGGCTGGGCTGTGCGGATTGCAGCGCTTGCTGTAACGCGCTGGCCAGAACGTCGCCGAGATTTCTCGCGTTTGCGGGTGTCTCGCTGTCAGGAGCCGTGATGAGCGTTGACCTCGTCGCTTCTGGCACGGTCTTCGTTGCGCCGTTTGGCAGCTATGAGACAAAGGGCGTTATGCCCGCCTGTGCCCAGGCGGCACTCGCCGATGGTGAATGGACGCCAACGCTTGGCGTGGTCGCACCGTGGCGTCTGGCGGAGTTCTCCGGCGTCCACGGTGTTGCATACATCGCGCCTGCGGCGGTGTGTCATCCCGTCCGTTGAGCTGCGTCGGCTGCTGGTGTGCCAGCGGCAGGGCCTTCCATAGACCTCTGGCCGAGCTCTGTGAGCCACATCAGATCAGTCAGCGCACGCTGCGGATCCGCCATGTCCGCCGGGGGCGAGTTGCTAGAGCGTGTCTGCGCGTGAGAACCATGTTGAGGCGCCAGTTGTGGGGGTTCTTACTAACCCGTTGAGCCTCCTTTGAGGTCTAGGCCGTGAACTCCGAGCTCCCGGTATCGCACACCACGCGCGGCTGTTCTCACACATAACAGGGCGATTTGCACGGAGCCAGACGTTTATCGAGTTCTCCCAAATTTCTGGCTGCTTGATCTTCGACCCTTGCCGTCTGGCTTGGTCGTTCGGCTGACGGGGCAAGATGGCGACAACAAAAAGGGAAAAATGGAAGGTATTCACCTGACGCCCTCCCACTGTCGCGGCTCGCTGTTCTCTCTCTCCGGCCGCAGCCGGTCCCCTCCTATCTCGGCGCACTTGCCCGTTTTCACTTTCGACCAATCAGCAACCGCTTCGGCGGTGCCTGGTGGTGCGCGCTTGCGACCAGTTTGGGGAACAGGGCAGCGCAGCACTGTCGAGCGCACCATCTTTTTGCTCACCCGTGAGGAAGGAGGAAAGCGTCCGCTTTCCCCCGTCTCAACGGCGGGCCTCGCCGGCCAGGCAAGGATACGGCATTCCGAAATTCCCACACATATGACAAGGAACTCTCGTTTCTGCCACACATAAGTATCATCAAAAATAATGCCTCCTAGTGCCTGCATATACTCAAAGTACTGTCACGAAAACGGTAGGGAGCTGATAGAACATGTCTTTTAAAAATCTACCGGCCTTTAGTACACTCTACCCTAGACTATGGATGCGCTGTGTATGGCTCTTTGAGGCCATCATATCTGAAGCGACTGGACCCAGTGCATAACCTAACCTTGGTTTACGCCTCTGAACTGGTGCAGACAGAACTTCCCCCATAAAATATATTTTATGTCGAAACCAATGAACCCTCCCTTGCAGGCAGAAGAACTATGCTCACATGCGCACATGCCCTGATAATCCGTTCCCTGCCGAAACACCTCTGTTATTCGATAGTTACAAAGGGCACCTCAAGAACACTGTTCAGCAAAAAACCCCCGTCTATCAGACCTCTCCTTCTCCGCTGCGAGGATATGTTACCAAAGTTTAGGAATACTGGATACCCTTCCTTACGACGCCTCAGGGCACAACCCACTGCCCGCTGTATGTGAGTTCACATTATCATATTTTCGGAAAAAACAAACTCCACGCGAACACATACTAGAGGAATACTTGACATTGAAGAAAGATATGCTTACCACACAGAATTTTACACTGAGGGCTCAAAAAGAGCCGATTAGGTCGGATGCGCGGTAGTACAAGGAGAGTGGAAAAAATAGTGACTGTCAAACTATACGTCCATTTTTACCGCCGAATGTTATGTTGTTTCTGCAGCTGTTGGTACAATTGTAAGTAATAGTATTGAAAACAGCATCATCTACACGGATTCAATCAGCCCCTATTGAAACAACTCTGCGTGAGTTTGCATGAGCACAGTGATTTTTGTACGATCACGTTCATTTTGCACACGAATGCGCAGAAATTGTGCGTTGACCTGTGCGCATTCTGTGCGTCCTGTGTGTACATGTGCGCGTACTGTGCGCTGATAGACGTCCACACACACTCTTTGCGTGGAAAAAATCGTGGACTCTCGTGGACAACTCTCTGTGCGTGGACATCTGCGTGCTGAGAGGGGGCTTGCACATTGTCTTATGTCCACACTGTTCTAGGGACTCTGTGGCTATTGTAAATGCCTATTTCGCTGCATTCAAGTGCCACTGAGTTGATAGCCATTTGAAAGCCTTCAAAATGCCTGTGTGACACGGTTATTAGATTTTGTACAGTTTTCATGATGAGCAGCCTGCGTGCTTGAGTCGGGTTTTCCAGTGTCTGTATTTCAAACCTGAAACTTTTCGAAATCATCTTTAGTTCATTAATGGAAGAACTATTTGTGCCCTTTTCTGAAATTTCCAGAAAACAGATTAACTGATTTTTTTTGCATATACTGCTACCTTTTTGAAGGTGCCGCATAGTGAGAACCTGTATCAAGACGCAAACCTGCTGGACTTGGAGAAACTGAAGAAATTGTTTAGCCACTGTGTGGCACCCATCATGAGGGATGTGGCATTAATGAACCCAGTTAAGGTGACCTTATCTATGTCCTTTTGCAAGCATGCTACACACATGAGAGCCATCCCACGAAGCACCATTTCTGCAAAGGTTGTTATCTCACAACATGCATGCTGAATGAGGCAGTGACAGACAGATCAGGAGGCCTTAAGGTAGGACATTGGCGTAACGTGTTGAGCAGTGATGTAGGAGCCTTGCAGCCATGCAAGGTATTATCGGTATCATGATGGTAACTCCATTTGACACTGTCTAGTGCTCTGTGAGCCAGACTCGGCTCTTGCACATTCTGGGACTCAGCCTTGGCTCTCGGACATTCTGGAAACCTCACCCGGCTTGCGCATATTATGCGAAGATGTCTCCTGCTGTGCGAGCCTTACGCGGCTTGCGCACTTTATGTGAGAGATGTCTCACATTTGCGAGCCTTGCTCGGCTTGCGCAAATTATGTGAAATATGTCTCGCGTTTTGCGACCTCGCTCAATCGTCGCATTTGGCGTGGCAATAAACACGCAGATTGCCACGCAGAAGCTGCGCTCAATACTTTCAATCGGGGCCTGCTCACAGCTTTACATCAGAGAAATGCAGCCGAACCATTAATAGGAAGAATAATACACAACATAGAAAAAATCACAACACAGGGGCATACAATAAAATTATTCTGGGTGCCGAGTCATATTGGAATAGTTGGAAATTAAAGAGCCGACTTGTGTGTGCTTACAGTCACGAAATAAAAAAAAATCAGTACACGCCATAGAGATTGCATGAAATTAATGCATTCTGACTTGAAGGCTAAATGGCAGACAACTTGGGATAATGAAATAAACAACAAGCTGCATTATGTAAAACCCGTCCTTGGGGAATGGAAGACCTGTACGCACCAAGAACGTTTTATGGAGGTAATTTTGTGTCGTCTCCGCATAGGACACACACAGCTTCCACATAACTTCCTAATGATGAAACAAGGCAAACCTCTTTGTGAAACATGTGGAGACGAACTCACACTAAACCATATTATAATGTAATCCTCAAAACTCGAGAGGCTGCGGCAAATGTGGTTTGTTTGTTTGTTTATTGGGGTTTAACGTCTCAATTCGACTGAGGCTATGAGAGACGCCGCAGTGAAGGGCTCCGGAAATTTCGACCACCTGGGGTTCTTTAACGTGCACTGACATCGCACAGCACACGGGCATCTAGAATTTAGACTTCAAGAAATTCAGCCGCCGCGGCCGGGATTGAACCCGCGTCTTTCGGGTCAGCAGCCGAGCGCCGTAACCACTGAGCCACCGCGGCGGGTGAAAGACTGCGGAAAGTGTCCTTCACTCAATGTTATAATGAACACATTCCTCTTCATTCAATGCTACTCTTGGGTGATAATGGAATTGTTTAGATTAGTTTTGTTTTATCTTTTTAAGATAAGGTGCTTTTCTCGACAAACTATAAATTTTAATCTATTGCCTCACTTGTTTTTGAAACACCTCAGCCACTTTCTCACTCCTGAGAAGACGGCTGAGGTCCCTATTCCATCGGTTGGGAACCTCGAGATCCTTGCCCAGACAAGGATGGCTGCTGAGGTTACCCTGACATTTTTTAAAGCTTTTACCATAAGTGACTTCTAAAATTTTATCTTACAATTTTACAAGGTTGCACGAATTAACTTTTTAGGCCCTTTACACCACCGTTGTCTACACTTTTGTATAGCATCCCATATATAACAATGTTTTATACCCTGAGTTTGGCACATGATAGCCTTAGCCGCTTATGCACCTCTAAACCCAACACACACAAACACACGCACGCTTCTTATATACTCGAAAATTCTAGACAAGCCCATTTTTTCAAAGAGCAGTTTTTTATGGAAGATATTTTTTTCGCATATCATGAGATTACACATACTAATCAATATCCACAGATATCTTCTCGAGACGCTTCTTGGTTTCCGTATGCTAATTGTTCTAAAAACCACAACCCACTGGTTTTATTTGCAGTGTTAACCAATTAATGCGACAGCAGGACAAGCTTTAACGGCAAGATTTCGCTACGCATTGAAACATTAGACCATTGTCATCAGTACCTTCTTCATGGCACCTTGCAATATTCCGCAGTTGCCTTACAAATGAAAGAAATGTCCAAGAACTATGGACTTGTCCATCCTCGTCTTCTACTCATCCGGCATGTTTGCAGCGTCTACTGCACCGGGAAGTGTTCGCATCGTCAAAAAGATATGAGATGCATACCTGAGGTGCAGCTATAACAATTTTTTCAACAAGCCTTTCCGAGCTTCAGTTGGCGACACACTATCCACCAAGCCGTGGCGTCCGCATATGAGGAGGTGTAATTAAGTGTGCACTACATTTAGTATTATTTTAAGTAAAAACGTCTTCAGTCGTAATACTGCTTCTATTAAAGTTGAAAAAGAGTACAAAATTATCAGTGTGCCCAAGCAAGCGCGCAAGTGTAAAAATCGCCAGAAATCGCCACACGCTGAAATTCAAATTTTAGTTGCAGAATCCTCAGTTTCTGCAAAGCGCTTGTTGGAGTATATTCGTGAAGCGGCGTCCTTTTGCGCCACTGGAATACCGTACCTTTAATGAGAGTTCCTTCCAGACTCCTTTACAGGCAATAGAACGCGATGATGAAAAAGAAAACCTATTTAAGTAATGTGACTAGAAGTAAATCTGTACACAATTTACACTTGAAAAATGTCTCCCGGGGAAGACCGCATAGTTATCCACTATAAAAAAGAACAAATCTGGATGAAAATCACTTGCGCCGTTCATCTTGCCGTTTCCTCTCCCTCGCTGCTGTCGAAGAAGAAGAAGAAGCGAAAGCGTCTCGAGGGTCGTATTCACGCGCCTGAGAGGCACGTGGCCGGTCTGGGCGTTCGACTGAGGCGTCGGAGCTTTTTCTACGGTGGTTCCTGCTAGCTACCCGTGGTTGCAGAGTTTTGCTGGCGGTTGCTGCCCACGAGGAGAGCCACTTCTTCGCTCAGCTCACGCAAGGTTCTCTTCGAAAAGGTGAGCTTCTGTGCAAGCGTTCACTCACGCAGAGACTCTCGCGTAATAATGGATCTCCAACTGTGCACGGCAGCTTTACTACAGTAGCTCGCACCTACGTTCGCGGGGCGCGCATACCTTACCCACCTATCTGTACGTGTTTAGGGTGTGACCGGCATTAATCGTTAACCATTTGCAGTGACGCGATCTTCGCTCTGCGGCTTAACCGCTTAGGACCAGCGCGTCATGCCCTCTTCACTGTCAGCAAACTGCTAGTATCTAAGGAAGCGTCCTTGGGTGTCGACGGTCGCGTTTTCGAACGCCGAACATGAGCCTCGCGTCCGCGACGAGGCCGTCACCCTGCGGCGCCGAGTATAGGACGGAACACTCGCGGCACAGTTTCCGGAGCTCCCGGGCCCACAGGCCAGCAGTGTCTTGCAACGCAACAACGCGTTCGTGCAACGAGCCGCACGTGAATTCGTGCAGTGTTTCACATGCAGTAAGCGCGTTCACGCCGCGGCAGTCTACCCCCAGGCGATTTTTAGAGCGCAGCTCTTCGGCGCCCGTTTCTGTGTTTCGCGGCATGGCCGTCGCCGTTGCCATCGCCGTTGTAAGCAGCAGTGGACACCTTAGTCGCGCTTTAAGCTGCGAAACCAATGGAGCGGGAGCATGGAAAATAAGGAAAGGCGCATAACTGCCCTTTTGGAACAGTGGACACCTGAATCGTGCTTAAGGCTACGTGGCGGTAGTGAGAGATGTGCCCTGCATGCGCTAGCATTCACAACGCTGTGTCATTTTAAGGAAAGGAAGTGCGCATAACTGGCTTCCTGGGCCAGTGGACACCTGAATCGCACTTACAGGTACATGTGGTGATGAGAGAGAGATGTGGGCTGCAGGCATTGACAACCTACGCTGGCATCGCGCGTATAGGTATTATCGCGCTCAATATGAGTTGCAACGCGCGGTCATCCACCGGAGCTCGTTCCGTGGTGCGCGCTCTCCAAACAGTCGCTCGGAATACTGGGAGAGACTGCCCTTTCAGGAAACGACCACATCCCCTCTAAAGAAAAAGCTTCCAGTAATTGAAATTCTTTCTTTTGGCTGTGGCAGTCTATCGCATCGCAACAACCCTCGAGAAGTTCCCTATAAATTTCCAGTTAGTGGTCGAATTAAATGCAGATACAACTTATTTGATATTGAATTCCAATTGCTGCAATTGATTTAATTACGTGATCAAGTTTTATTGTAGTGAAACCTTTTTCAATCCACTCTTGATGCATATCAAACGAAATGATTTTTGTAGCCCTCTGCCGCTATGAATGCCATGAGCTTGCATGAGGTATTTACTAGTGATTCTCGTCACGGGACCATGCTGTTTGTATAGCGAATTATTTTTATACCTGGGAATGACTAATATCAAACAAAATGGTTTCTGTAGGCGTGCTCCGCTATCTCAATGGCAAGGTGACGCCCCATGGCCTAGTCATTAGTGGCAATAGTAACCTGACCACGTTCCAGAACAGTGCATTATCTTTCTACCAATGCATGCATGTTGCATATCAAACGGAGGGGGTCTTAAATATTTGTTGAGCTATGGGGAGGACGAGCTCGCACGGTGAAAGCATGTGATTCGGGTCACGTGACCAGGTTCGAGTGCAGTCAGGTCCTTTTGTACCCAGGCATGATGCATATCAATCGAAGTGGTTTTTCAAGCCCTGCTCGGCTCTCCCAATAAGAAAGCCATACGACGAAGAGGAATTGAAGTCACGTGACCACGTTCGAGCACGGGGAATTATTTTTCTGCCCTGTTATGTTGCATATGAAATGACTGAGGTCTTAAAGCTCTCTTCGGCAGTCAGCATGACGAGCCGGCATGATAGAATCACTAGTGATTCGGGTGCGTGGTCACGTTAATGTGTGGTGAACTCTTTTTGTACCTAGGCATGATGCATATCAAACAAAGTGTTTTTCCAAGCCCTGGTCAGCTGCCAGTATAAGAAGGCCACATGACCATGTCACGTGACTAGTGACTATAGCCACGTGACGACGTTATAGCCCGTAACATTATTTTTCTGCCCAAGCATGTCGCATATGAAATGACCCACAGCTTAAAGGTCTTTTCGGCTGTCAGCATGACTAGCTGGCATCATCGAATCACTAGTGATTCCAGTCACGTGATCACGTTAATGTGTAGTGAACTCTTTTTGTACCTAGGCATGATGCATATCAAACAAAATGTTTTTCGAAGCTCTGCTCGGCTGTCGTTATAAGTCCGCTTGACCATGTCACTAGTGACTATAGCCACGTGACCAAGTTACAGCCCGGAACATTATTTTCTGCCCAGGCATGTTGCATATCAAATGGCTCGGGTCTTAACGCTCTCTCCGGCTATCGGGACGGCGAGCTTGAATGAAGAAGTCACTAGTGATTCTGGTCACGTGACTACGTTCGAGCGTAGCGAAATCTTTTTCTACCCAGGCATGAGGCGCATCAAACGATACGTTTTTCCCAGCCCCTCTCGGGTGTCAGTGTAAGAAGTCACATGACCTATTCACTACTGACTTTAGCCACGTGACCACGTTCGAGCACGGGGAATTATTTTTCTGCCCAGGCATGTTGCATATCAAACGACTCAGAGCTTAAAGGTATTTTCGGCTGTCAGCATGACTAGCTGGCATCATCGAATCACTAGTGATTCGAGTCACGTGATCAGGTTAATGTGTAGTGAACTCTTTTTGTACCTAGGCATGATGAATATCAAACAAAATGTTTTTCGAAGCTCTGCTCGGCTGTCGTTATAAGTCCACTTGACCATGTCACTAGTGACTGTAGCCACGTGACCAAGTTACAGCCCGGAACATTATTTTCTGCCCAGGCATGTTGCATATCAAATGGCTCGGGTCTTAACGCTCTCTCCGGCTATCGGGACGGCGAGCTTGAATGAAGAAGTCGCTAGTGATTCCGGTCACGTGACTACGTTCGAGCGTAGCGAAATATTTTTCTACGCAGCCATGAGGCGCATCAAACGATACGTTTTTCCAAGCCCCACTCGGCTGTCAGTGTAAGAAGTCACATGACCATCTCACTATTGACTATAGCCAAGTGACCACGTTTGAGCACAGGGAATTATTTTTCTGCCCACTCATGTTGCATATGAAACGACTTAGGTCTTACAGCTCTCTTTAGCTATCAGCATGATGAACTCCCATGATGAAATCGCTTGTGATTCCGGTCACATGACTAGGCTCGAGTGTAGTGAAGTCTATTTGTAACTGAGCATGACGTATTTCAAATGAATGGTTTCTAAGCCCCGCATGGCTTTCGCTATAATGAGGTTGCATGGCCACATTGCCAGTGACTCGTGTCACTTCACAAGGGTCCAGAAGAGTGCAATGTTTTTGTGCCCAGGTGCCCACATATCGCACGAAATTGTGTTCGAAGCATTGCTCGGATATCACTGTATTGAGCTCACACGACCTACTTACTAGTGATTAATGCTTATTTCCGCCGCGGTGACTCAGTGGTTACGGCGCTCGGCTGCTGACCCTAAAAACTAGGGCTAGTTCCCGGCCGTGGCGGCCGAATTTCGATGAAGGGGAAATTATTGAGTCCCGTGTACTGTGCGATGTAAGTGCACTATAATTAAAGAACCCCAGGTGGTCAAAATTTCCGGAGCCCTTCACTACTGCGTCCCTCATAGCCTGAGTTGGTTTGGGACGATAAACCCCTATAACCAAACCTACTAGTGATTCGTCCCCCGACCACATTGGATCCCGGTGCCCGCCTTACCCAGAAATGATTCATGTCAGATAAGAAATGGCAGATACAACCCTTTTCAGTCTTCTGCTACCAAGTGATGATGCATATCAAACGAAATGATTTTCGGATCACTTATTGGCTATCAATATGTGGAAATCACATCAGCTAATGAGTAGTGCATCGTTCCATGCGACTTCACTCGAGAACAGTGCACTCTTCTTTGGAAGTATGATTGCCATCAATCCGAAACGCATTTAATGCCCTTTGTGGCTATTACTCTGGTGAAATCAGAAGACTTGCATTGTATTAAGGTATGTTGTTGGCGGAGTTGGTGACTGACCACTGTGATGGAACACAGCCCATAAGGGAAGGAACAGTAGAGAAAAGACACAATGGAGCGCTGATGAGCAACTCGATGTATTTATTGCGCGAGTGCATATGCACGTGTGAAGCAGGATTGAGCAGAACAAGGAAAAGAAAGAAGATTGAAAAAAAAGAAAGAAAAAGGAAGCTAGGGCTTGTCATTCACGAATTAAGGCACGACAACTCGTGACGAGATTCGGAGACTGAAGGTTTGCTTACACGTGTAGCAGCACTGGTGTTATGTGACCATATTCGCGTACGGTGCGCTGCTTATCCACCTAGGTATGACGTATTAAATCGAAGATTTTCTGAAACCTTCCTTTGCCAGTGCTAAAATCGCCTGACAGGTCATAATCAATTTCTCGTGAATGCGTACATTCCGCGGTTCAGTTTTTTTATTCCTGGAGTAATACAAAGGGCTGGAAAAAGTCTTTCCTTGCTGGTTCACCGATAGCTCCCCCGCCGGCACGCGTCGTTACTGGTAATACTCGGGCGGTGTTTTCTACCCTGATGTGATGCGCTAGGTGGCGATTTGCGGTGCAGTGGTGGGGCCGTTAGAAGCTCGGAACTGATGTCATTGCCCGCGTAGCTGGGAGTGCGCGACATGTCTAATTGGTGCCAGAAGCTGGATATACCACAGAGCGACTACCATCTGATCTCTAGTTCGATATTGTACTCTGTGTCAACAGTACTCTAGCTGGACGGCAATACCATTTCCCATTTTAAGCCGCCAGTGCTACACCGAGAACCGCAGCTAAAGCAGTCCGACGCGCCCTGTTCGTACGCCTATTTCGTTCTGTGAAAAGACGTAGCTGCTGCAGGTACCGCCCCATCTTGAGATCAGGACAGTGAACTCCGTGCCAGCTAGCAACATAAGAGCTTTGTGTTAGACTGCTTTCTGCTGATATGAGAGAGAGCGCTAGTAACATACAGCGGTGTGTGATTTGCTTCGGTACAGATTTCAGCTGTGTAATTACCTCATTTGAAAAAGAACTAGCGCTTTTTAGAAGCCCTCTCGCTGCGCTGGTTGTGCTGTCGCAGAATTTTTCCGAACCACTAACGCTGCCTTCTCCCACAAAATTCCTAAACTTAACGACACAACAATTTGATGGTAAGACTCTTACTTGATGCACGTTGCTGTTGGAAATTCCACGAATTTCTGCTGCTGCTTGCCCTAAGCTTTCAAATCATGTTCATTATTATAGTCGCCCTAACAGCATCCACTGCAAGAAAGACGCTTCTCCCAAATCCTTCCAATTAACACGGTCCTGTGTCAACTCCAGCCAGCTTATTCACGCAAACTTCCTAACCTCATACAGCCACCCAGTGATGAGCTTGCCTCCTGCTGGAATCCAATCTTTTACAATTCACGACCATCGGTTATCTAGCCTTCGCTTTTATTCTTTCTTGATTTGACTAGAATATCATCAACTCTCGTTTGTATCCTGACCCACTCCGCTCTCTTACTGCATCCTGGCGTTACAGCTGTCGATTTCTTTTCCACTGCTTGCGACGCTGTCCTCAAATTAAGTTGAATCCTTTTCGTTAGCCTCCATGTTTTTGCCCCATAGGTTTGTACCGGTATGATGCAGCTGTTTGTTTCCTATCCTATGGCCACTACTCTTAGGACTGCGCTGGAGCGACCTCGCCGAAAAAATTGACAAGTGGTTAACTCTTGTTAACCAAATTTTGTTGCGAAAGCTAGAGTCTAGCCGTCTCATCGCTCTCTCAAGGGAACCCATAGCTCAAGTTCGGGAGCGCGACGCCAGCGCCGCAGCTGCGAACCGTGGAAAGTCGAGGCGCCGCCAGAGCAGACGCTCTGCTAGCTTTGTGTGCACGTGCGGCGGGAGAGTCGCGCGAGGCGCAGTCTGCGCGCTGACAGACCCGGTTTCGGGCAAGAAAATATGCGCCGCTACTGCTCATGCACAACTGGCGAGCGGGGCGGCGGCATTTTAGAGTCACCAGCGCAGAGACGGCGGCGGCGCGCCAGCTGTGCGCCGTGTGACATTCCTGCTCCTCGCGCACGCGCAGTATGGCCTTTCCTCAGCGCAACGAAATGGCTCGGCGACTCGCGTAGTGTTGTTTTCGTAACAAAATACTCACGGCAAACCTGAAAGCTCCGCCTGTCCACATTCACGTGCAATAAGCACAGTTTCGTTGTCAAGGTTTGAACTCCGTTCACTTAATTCAGGAATGCCTAACACGCTATGTACCCTCGTCGATGTGATTCTGTTCACTCGAACGATGAAAACACTTGGTTGGTACTGATTCGAGGCGACTGTTAAGGGCTATTACAGGCATCTGGCAATGCGCTCCCCTTAGCTGCTACGACCGGTGCCCAACGTCTCTGTGCTCCTTTACCAGCGCGCCGCCGCGGTGGCTCAGTGGCTATGGTGCTCGGCTACTGACCCGAAAGACGTGGGTTCGATCCCGGCCGCGGCGGCTGGAATTTCTTTGGAGGAGAAATTCTAGAGGCCCGTGTACTGTGCGATGTCAGTGCACGTTAAAGAACCCCAGTTGGTCGAAATTTCCGGAGCCCTCCACTACGGCGTCTCTCATAGCCTTAGTCGCTTTGGGACGTTAAACCCCATAAACCAAACCTTTACCAGCGCCCTGGAGAACGCTGTTTTCAACGGGTCACCACTGGTAGATGCCCCTTCGGCACAGAATCAAAACAGCGCCTGATAAAGCAGATGTAGTTGTGGCCTATGCAGGGGTGCTGAAGGAGCCTATTATGCATCATCACTGACGCTGTGTTCTAGCCGAACCTATATGCTTCCTCGTCGCGAAAGGAACAGCTTCACCCCAATGCCGTTATTACTTGCGTTAGCAGACAAGCCGAAGGCGTTCGGTAAAGTTTATTGACTATCATTTTTCTTTGTACCATAATGAAAGCTTGTGAGCGGTGTCAATGTTAGCAGGCTCTCAAGTAGTCTCCTGTGCTTGCCTACTGAAGCTACAAATTAATTTAATCTTTCATTCTTTTCTTTTTCAAAGAACAAAAGATACTTTTTGAAACGCGCTAATCATTCATGAGAGAAGTTTGGTTGGTTGGTTTATGGGGTTTAACGTCCCAAAGCGACTGAGGTAATGAGAGACGCCGTAGTGGAGGGCTCCGGAAATTTCGACCACCTGGGGTTCTTTAACGTGCACTGACATCGCACAGTACACGGGCCTCTAGAATTTCTCCTCCAAAGAAATTCCAGCCGCCGCGGCCGGGATCGAACCCGCGTCTTTTGGGTCAGCAGCCGAGCACCATAGCCACTGAGCCACCGCGGCGGCTAGAGAAGTTTAACTTGAACCACAGTTTTTAGAGAACTAGGTGCATGCGGGGTGGGCCCTCCTCAAGCAGCATTTGTAGTGCATTACTCTTTTCGTGCAGAAATTGGGCTGCATGCAGCGAAAAGCATCGCGGCGTCGGCACTGAGGGCTCACGCTCCATTCGTCATCAGCTTCGCAGAGTGGCCCTGTCACTACTACGGGTTACAAAGAACAAAAAAAACATGATATGGATATCTGAAGCGTTGTATTGATTTTTTGTCCAGCAGCCCTTAGTCGTCACCAGCCGTATTTACAAAAAAAAGGCTGGTGTTGCATGGACTGTATAAGAGTTAACGCCAGCACTCGGGTTCTGTGCAGCCTTCCCGCCTCGCTTACGACAGCCTGAAAGGAACGCACTGTTTCACGTCCGTTTATGCGACTACCAACATGCGTCATTTTACCCAAAAGACGTTGGGAATACTTCTTCACGTGCACGACCTAAACCAATTCAGCAGTATTTCCTTCACCCACTTCAATACACCAGTCACGCTTCAGTGCCTGATATAAACCTTATCGGCCACATAAATAGAAAATCGCACTCATGTCCCTCCACGACAACACATTCTGTGGGGCTGCTTGTGACGAACACCATCGCCCTCTCAGGCTATTGCTCTCAACCTGGTATCTAGCAGGCGCACCTTTCGAAACGAATAAGCGTTTTTTTGTATTTGATAAATTGGCATACCTTCGACCACGTCGTTAACAATCAAGGCATACCGCCCACCTCTGAAAAACTTCGGGCTCTAGCCGTCAGTGCCGCTACCGGCACAAAGAAATAGGTGTGCAGTATCACTGCTCCGCATAGTGTTTTCGTGACTCCATTAAGGGGCTTGGCAAGTGTATTTAGGTGCTTAAGCTTCTCCTGAAGGATGGTGCGTCAGTCTGTGGACACAAGAGCACGCATACTTCAAGATTTTAAAAGGGCCGTTGAGGTTGGTACCGGCACTGAAAGGCATCGATTAATTCGCCGCTGTTTTCCTATGCAAGGCGTTTCACCTAAGACTTCATACATTTTTTTAAAACACGGTTTTTGAGTTCGAAGAGCGCTTTTCCCCCCGTAGCATTGTCAGTGGTGCATTACATCAATGCACAGCTAAGACGTGCTACTAGCACGCTCGGTAACTAATATGAATAGTTAACTTTGACTAATTATTGTTAGGATGCTTCATTAGTGAAAGGCGTGTAGCGCACCGTAAGTAATATGCATATCGGTTTTTGGAATTTGTATAAAGCGCGTTCTATCGGCGCTGTGGCCCAAAAAATTCTTCCTATATTGGGCCAAAATGCACGCATTTTCAAGAAGTTTGCTGGCAAAGCAACCTCTCCACAACACGTAAGTAGTCGAAATTTTTAGCCAGAGTTTTTCATAGGTGCTCGTCATGCTGATAGCCAAAGAGAGCAGGTATAAGACCGGAGTAGTTTGATATGCAACACGCCTGGACAGAAAAATCATTCCCCATGCTCGAAGGAGGTCACGTGGCTATAGTCACTAGTGACTTTGCCATGTGGCCTTCTTATACTGAAAGCCGAGCAATGCTTGGAAAAACATTTCGTCTCATGAGCATCATGTCTGGGTACAAAAAGAGTTCGCTACGCTCGAACGTAGTCACGTCACTCGAATCACTAGTGATTCGATCATATCGGCTCGTAATGCTGATAGCCGAAGAGAGCTTTAAGACCTGAGTCGTTTGATATGCAACATACCTGGGCAGGAAAAATATTCCCCGTTCTCGAACGTGGTCACGTGGGTGTAATCACTAGTGGATTGGTCTTGTGGTCTTATCCTTACAGCAGAGCTGGGCTTGGAAAAACAATTCGTTTGATGTTCATCAAGCCTGGGTACAAAGAGAGTTCACTACCATCGAATGTAGTCACGTGACCCTAATCACTAGTGATTTATCACGGGAGCTTGTCATGCTGATGGCCGAAGATAGCTTTAAGACCCGAGTCGTTTGATATGCAACATACCTGGGCAGACAAATAATTCCACGTTCTCGAACGTGGGTATAGTCACTAGTGGCTTGGTCATGTGGTCTTCTTATCCTTACAGCAGAGCTTGGCTTGGAAAAGCAATTCGTTTGATGTGCATCATGCCTGGGTACAAAGAGAGTTCACTACTCTCGAACGTAGTCACGTGACCCTAATCACTAGTCATTTGTCATGGGAGCTTGTCATGCTGATGGCCGACGCGAGCTTCAAGACCTGAGTCGTTTGATCTGCAACATGCCTAGGCAGAAAAATAATTCCCCGTGCTCGAACGTGGTCAAGTGACTTTATTTCCTTTTCGTCATATGGCTTTCTTATCGGGAGAGCCGAGCAGGGCTTGGAAAACCATTTCGATTGATATGCATCATGACTGGGCAGAAAAATACCTTACTGCACTCGGACATGGTCACGTGGCCTGAAAAACCCAATTTCATCGTACGAGTTTGTCCTCCCTACAGCTCAACAAATATTTAAGATCCGCTACGTTTCATATGCAACATGCATGCCTGGGTAGAAAGATAACGCACTGTGTTCGAATGTGGTCAGGTTACTATTGCCACTAATTACTAGGGCATGGTGCGTCACCTCACTGTAACGATAGCCGAGCAGACCTAAAAAACCGTTTTGTTTGATATGAGTCATTCCTACGCATTAAAATAATTCGCTATACATCACAATGGTCACGTGAAAAAAAATCAGTAGAGAATACCTCATGCAAGCTCATGACAGTCATAGTGGCAGAGGGCTACAAATATCATTGCGTTTGATATGCATCAAGACAGGATTGAAAAAGGTTTCACTGCAATAAAACACGACCACGTAATTAAATAAATTGCACTAATTTGAATTCAATACAAAATAATTTGTCTCCACGTTTAATTGGACCACTAACAGCAAATTTATAGGGAACTTCTCGAGCGCTCTTGCGATGCGGTAGATTGTCACAGCCAAAAGAATGAATTTGGTTTATTAGGATTTAACGTCCCAAAGCGACTCAGGCTATGAGGGACGCCGTAGTGAAGGACTCCGGAAATTTTGACCACCTGGGTTTCTGTCACGTGCACTGACATCGCACAGTACACGGGCCTCTAGAATTTCGCCTCCATCGAAATTCAGCCGCCGCGGCCGGGATCGAACCCGCGTCTTACGGGCTAGCAGCCGAGCGCCATAACCACTGACTCACCGCGGTGGGTCGAAAGGAATAAGTTTCAATCACTGTAAGCTTTTTTCCTGAGCGGGGGTGCGGTCGTTTCCTACAAGGACAGTTTCTCCCACAATTCCGAGCGTTTGTTTGGAGGACGGACACCACGGAACGAGCTGCGGTCGAGCTCCGGTCGATGACCGCGCGTTGCAACTCATATCGAGCGCTGTAGTACGTGCGGCGATGAGAGAGCGATATGGGCTGCATGCGTTGACGCTGACAACTGTGAGCGAACTCTCGCGATCAACCCTTAACTGCCACCTGCCACTGTGGCCAGGTGGGTGGGGACTTTTACCAGTTATGCGGGAGAAAATCCCGATGGCTATGTCTGGGAAGGGTGCAACAGATCAATGTAAAAAGGAGGAGGAGTATATGGTGATACATCAAGGAACAAATTGGCAAATAATGAAATCAACTTACAAAGAACATGGCAGGGCATCGGGTACAATTGCTGGCAAAAGGACATCGCTAGATGTAGTTTAATTAGGGACCGGGGACAAATGCAGGTAAGGCGACAGGGATCTAGTTAAGTGCCTCAATGACGACATAATGCAGTTTCGAGACGGTACCTATATTCTTCTGCTTCGAGACATCAATGGCGACATCGAGGATCTGGATGGATACACAGATTGTAACCTGAGGTTAATGCTATACTTCTGTGAGCGGCACAACCTAGTTGTTGTCAATAGAGAAACTAAATGTGAGGGAAAAACCACGTGGGAATCCAGCAACAGGCAGTCAACCATTGACTACTTTCTAATGTCGCAGGGCATCTATAGCAAGCTCGTAATAATGGAAACAGACGGAGAGAGGAATTATAGCCTAGGAAGTGATCTTAAAACGTAATAGTCTACAGTTGGGAGCCCTGGTCAGAAGAGAAATGCAGCGAAGTCAAAAAGACAACGAAAAATTAAACGACCAACAAATAGCGTTAATAGCAGTAGACATAGATGAAGCAATCGAGAAACGCCCCACGGAAAAGTGGGATTATAATCACTTAGAATTACTCATCAGTACAAAAATGAAACAACTGAAAAGAGTAAACCGCTGGAGAGGAAAGAGGAAGCCACGAAGCTGGTGGAATATGGAAATTAAGTAGGCCAGCCAAAAACGACGCGTGGCTTCAAGGGAACACAGAGAAGCAAAGAGGGCGCAGTTATGTGAAGAGGAAATAGGCCAAAAAGGGGAACCTTTCGACAAAAAAACAGCAAGTTCAGGTCCTCGTCCAGGCTAGAATAAAGCAGTCCTCTGATTAATGGCTGGCTGAAGTTCGCGATGCAAATAAAGGGATAAAGGGGGGCCAAGAAAATTCTAGAACCATATAGGCTGGTTAGGAAAAACAAATCAAAGAAAGCAGCAAGAGATTAAATATGGTGAGGGAAAATGTTTAGAGGGAGACGTTGCTGTGAACTACATCACGTCAGTTATAGCTGCGTCATTTAACAAAGGAAATAGACTAATCTCCCATTCTGAGGGAGCAACACAGGACAGCACATTAGAGAACAGCTTAGAACTGATTAGTCTTAACTGGAAAAAGGCGGAAGCAAATATTCCTAAAATCGCATCCTTAGGGATAGACAAAATTCCAATTAAGCTGATTAATGAACTTGGCCCAAGAAGGGAGGAAACGCTGATAAAAGCATTGGGGTCAGTCATAACAAATAAGCGAATTCCGCACAGCTGGAGACAGAGGAAAAAATCAATTTGATTTATAAAGGGAAAAGAAGGTAAGATGAACATAAAATCCTTCCGATCAATTACGATAACGTCTGTTATACATAGGCTGGCAATGCAGGCGGTGAATTTAAAAATGTAGTCATGGGTAGATGGTAATAGGATACTCGGAGAACTTCAGAATGGGTTTAGAGGGGGTAGGCGCTTAGTTGGTAGCCTGTTCGTGCTTACCGAATGCATAAAGATAGCTAAGGCGGAAAACAGACCTTTATATTTAGCCTTTCTGGACATAAGCAGTGCATACGACAACGTGAACAGGGAACACCTGTGGAACATATTAAAAGATGTAGGTATCGGTGATGAGGTAATTGATTTTCTACAGGAAATCTTCCGAAATAATAAAGTTGAAATTACATGGGAAGGAATAAAGAGTACCACAACTTTGGGGGTACTTTTGGGGGGGGGGGGGGGGGGCACAGTCAATCTTCCTGAGGCCCTAGGGTTTAGAGATAACAATGGTCATGTAAATAAATATGCAGCGAAAGTAAGCAAAAAGCGATTGGCGGATTGGTGGCTGAAAAACAGAGAGGTGACATTAGGTTAGAAGTGTAGGAAACAGAAGTCAAGAAGATGAAGAATCTTAACGGGAATTAACAACACAGTTGAACAAAAATAAAGAAAAAACCTGAGCATGGTGGCAATTGCCACTACCACGTTTCAAAGGGGGCGCTCCTATCCATCCATCCATCCTTCCATCGTTACACGCTTTAAGAAAAGAATTGGTAAAACCCTTTTTGCCGCATACTTGCTGCATTAAACAACGAAATATTTTATTTCAATAACGAAGTCAGCAAATTGATAATAATTTAGGTAAAAAATGTTACTACTCACAACCATCTGTTTCTGGTGGCGCTGCGAACGAAAGCTCGGAAAAGCGAGCAGCAACAGGCGACGCATATTGGATGGTATGGAAAGCCGCTGCATGGCTCCACTGTCTACCTGGTTCTAAGGCAATAACCAAGTTCACCGTAACTGCGTCGCAGAATAAGGAATGATGATGATGTTGGCGAAAGCTACTGGTTTTGGTTTTTATTTTCGCATATTCTGTTGCTTAGTGTACTCCACACAGCTTGGCTCATGCCACTCAGTGTACGTGTGTGTACCTTGGGAACGCGAGCGTTCGCACGCCCCTCTAGCGTGACATGAAAAATTTTAAGCCTGCGCGGCAGCATCCCCTCTGCTTTGTGTGTGTCTATATCATGCCATTGGACACCTTGCACGCTCTTTGCTAGAGCGAATCCCGCTAGCAGTCTCGCTACCGTTGCCTTTTGTATGCTACCTTGATTGATTTTTGCCTCTGCCTTTCGCGGTCCTCGGCTCTCTCTCACGTCTACTGATGCCAGTAAGAGGAGGCGAAGAATGAACACATGCTTTTGCACGTCTACTCGACCCAATACTTTTTTTCCCGGGCTCCTAAGTCATTGTATTACGGGAAGATAGAAAATACAGCTATCACCACGTTTTTCCTCGGCACAGCTTCGTACCGTGTTTGCACTGAGGGAGATGCAAGTGAAGATGCGGAAGAGGCACGAAGCCGGTGCTTTAGCGGTGCTCAAAGCGGGGGCTGCTCTCATCCCAGCTTTTTCTATACTGGAAGCTCCTCTGTCGCTCAGTACTATTGAAAATTGTAACAAGTCAAGAATGAGGGCTTAAAGTGCTCCAATTGCCGTGCACCTTCCTCATGCAAAGCCCTTGTTACCGGAATTGAGTACAGCGGGCCGCTGTTGCCTGTTTTGTTTCTCTATACTTCTCTTTATAGAATCGGCCTCAGAACATTTACTACACCCAGCCGTAGGTTATAAGAAAACACTTTAAATAAACTCGATTTTATTACCCGTGTCCGTGCTTCACTCCTGAGCTTCATTTCCAATGTACATTCGTTATATGCTGGCAGCCCCCCCCCCCCCCCCTTACAAAAAATATATAGTATTGTCTTGCCTGAACTTTTGCGCGTACATTCGCTCAGGAACGAAGCAACTTGATTTCTCGAAGCTGTCAGCCTGCACATGTTTCACAGAATTTCCTCATTGCGCAAAGCAATGCGGTCGTGTTCCGGCGGGGTTTTCAGTCCTGCGCGATCAGCCATTGCTGGTCTCTCAGGGAGGAGGGTAGTGCGAGGGTTTAAATTGCGCGCTCCCCCGTGGAGTGGCATAAAGAGTACTGGATGCATTTGCATGGCGGACAGGGGGGTATTTTGAGGGAAGAAAGCTTGCTTGTGTCGGAGGTTCAGGAAGGAGTTACCCTGGAGCTGGAGATATAATTTGGGCTCCTTTTGAGCTAGCGAGAACGCGTCATTAAATGGCGAGGAAACACATCGGTGCGATGCTGAACTTAAATTTTTTTTCTAGCTCGCAACAATAACCCCTCTGAAACCTCAGAGCGCAGCGCTCTTAACACTAGTGTGTTTTAGCACCGCCGTACCTTAAATTACTTTAACTACGGCTGCAAGTTAAAATATGACCTATCAAGAATTGCAACAACTGCAACAACACCCTGTTATCGATTTGGCAGAGGGGTTGTACAGCTCTGCTAAAACTCTGTTAGTTCTGAAAGGTTAAATCCGCTTAATGACTGCCTGGGTACTGAATTTAAGGCCGAATACGCAACAGAAAGCATTGTTTTCGTGTAGAAAGAGCCATCACTGAAATTAGTTTGCTGTAACGAACACATCATTGTGCGTATGTAACACAATATCACACTAACTCCCATTTTTGCTTAGAAAGTTTTTTTTGATTTCCTTGAATTGCGAGGCAATAATACTTAGTATTCTATGAATTCATTCACTTTGTACCAAAAATATTTCATTGCCTGTTAAAGTTTTTCAAAAAATACTTGATACAATCAAAAAGTGTCACTACATGTCTTCAAATCATGGTGCATTTCTGAATTTTGGGCTAAATGTTCTGTTATGAATTTTGCCTTTTTTCATGCACTCTAAAATGCAAAAGCAGTAAGGCTAGCACTGAGAAAATTGAACCGAAATTTCTAAAATCCACAATTTGTGCTCGGCTATGACAATGTGAATGCTAATTTTTTTTCGTCTTCAAGGTTGATTTAGTTGCCGCTTTGAAGTAGATAGCTACATTACTTGATTATTTTTATCATTTATTCCCATGACCAAAAATCCTTTCTCGGTTTCTCGTAGATTTCAATTAACAGCAGGATATAAAGCAGTAAAAAACTGCATGAACTTCCTATAAACAAATGTTAATAGAATATCCCTGGCTAAGGAAATGTGACTACGAATGTTTATTTCGTGTTCAACGTTGCTTCAGTTGCTTTGACATGTTAGGCCAGAGTAGTTAATTAATTTAGGCGATTATTCCCATCGTAAAACGTTCTAGAGGGACGGATAGCTGGGTGACTTTCTGTCACTTTCTAGTATATTTCTACTGACACCAGTACATAGAAAGGCGTAAGAAAATTGTACGACGTTCCTATCAACAAATGGCAATAGAATATTGTTACGGGGATGTTACGGCGGTAAATCTATATTGGCGGCTACTCTGAGATGGCCGGCACTCAGCTCAGAC
Source organism: Amblyomma mixtum (assembly GCF_055824585.1). Classification (NCBI taxonomy): domain Eukaryota; kingdom Metazoa; phylum Arthropoda; class Arachnida; order Ixodida; family Ixodidae; genus Amblyomma; species Amblyomma mixtum. The sequence continues at coordinate 324,261,196 of NC_143014.1, forward strand.
TCCGGCGGCCAAGCTACCTACTGTCAACGTCGTCGTCGTCCAGCGCACCGCCACTTCTTCGTTCACGATTCGTTCACTTATTTAGCAACCAGTTCACCGGTAAGACTATCCCCCTCGGCTGAAGGCAACGTCCCGGTGCGTGTTAAGCGTGCGATGTCGAGGGTGGGTGATAGGGCTTGAGGCGAGCCACATGAACGACTTCGGATGTCAGTGGAGCGGACGTCGACTTTGGGTGCAGCGGCGTGATTTCATACGTTACGTCGGTCACTGCCCGTAATACATGATAAGGACCTGTGTAGCGCGGCAGAAGTTTTAACATAACCCCACACGACGGCATGGAAGCCACAGCAAGACGAGAGATCCGGCAGGGTAGCGCACATCACGGTGCAGGCCATCGTAGCGGTGTTTTTGAGCCTCTTGGGAGGCGGAGAGCTTGTCACGAGCAACCTGGCGGGCAGCGTCTGCTCGGGCGATAGCGTCAAGCGCATATGTAGTGACAGGGCCAGCTGTGGGCAGCAGACTGTCGAAGGGCAGTAAGGGGTCTCGTCCAAAGAGAAGATAGAAGGGCGAGTAACCAGCGGTATCATGGCGCGAAGATTTGTAGGCGAAGGTGACAAAAGTCAAGCTGATGTCCCAGTCCCGGTGGTCGTCGGATACGTACATGGCGAGCATGTCTGTCAGCGTGCGGTTGAGACGCTCCGTAAGGCCGTTCGTCTGAGGATGATAAGCCGGGGTGAACTTGTGACGAACTGAGCACGAACGAAGGATTTCGTCAACAACTCGGCAGAGGAAGCAGCGGCTGCGGTCGGCAAGGAGCTTACAAGGAGCGCCATGGTGTAATATGACGTCGTGCGGAAGGAAGTCAGCGACGTCAGTGGCGCCGCTGGTTGGAACGGCGCGAGTGATCACGGACCACGTCGCATAATCGGTGGCGACAGCAATCCACTTGTTCCCCGAGGAGGACTCCGGGAAGGGCCCAAGTAAATGTAGCCCAACACGAGAAAACGGGTCGGTCGGGATGGGAATCAGCTGCAGGTGGGTTTCAAAAGAGGGCGAGAAAACAATTACATCATCTAAGTAACAAAGACAGGTCGTCCACTTGAAGCCCCGGAGTAACGAGTCCATCATCCGTTCAAATGTGGCAGGGGCGTTACAAAGGCCGAAGGGCATGACCTTAAATTGGTAAAGGCCATCAGGGGTGACGAAAGCTGTTTTCTCGCGGTCTCTTGCGTCAATGAGTCCCGGTCCATGAAGCTTCCGGGCCGCAGGTCGCCAGGAGCCGACTCCACCGACCCAAGACGCTGCACACAAATGAAGACACCGTTCCCCTCCCCCGGCCGTTCGGCGCGTCTTAGGGCCATGGCGGTCGGCTCCTGGTGACCTGCGGCCCGGAAGCTTCATGGACCGGGACTCATTCTCTCATCTTTCTCATCGTGGCGGCCAGCACTGCACCATCTTCTCATACTGTTCAACCCCCCACTCAAGACCATCGCCATTTCGCCGTCTGTTCGTCACCGATCGGGACGATCGCTCGGAGGCCCCGGGTAGTGTGACAAAGACGAAGCTGGCAGTGGCGCGTGACGGAGCGCTCGCGCTAGGCCAGCGGCCATTAAAATGATCTCTTGTTCATGGTTCATCACGTCTCATTTTCGGCTAGCCGCCACGTAACAATATGCTCGGCTAAGGGAATGTGACTGTAATGTTTGTTTTGTGTTCCAGGTTGTTTTAATAGCCTTGAAGTGTTCGCCTACAGCACATGATTTGAATCATCTATTTGCATGACCGAAAATATTTTCTCAGTTTATAGTGTATTTCTCTTCTCACAATAGCACATAAAACATGAATTATTAAAATAGAATATATATTCTGTTCTAAAACGTATTCCCATACCCTTACTTGATTCCAAGTGCTTTTGCTACGATTAATATTGGTCGCTTTTCGACATAGTGAAATTGTTGACTAGCTGCAACAGATTGCACCATGCAATCAGGCAAGATGTCGTCACGATTACGCGTGAAAGATAGTTTTAACCACCTCAAACACAATGCAGTTTGTTCTTTTGTTTCTCTCGATGTGTCAAACTACACGCAGATTTTCTAGTAACTTTCTATTGACAGGAGTATCTACAAAGAAGTGACAGTCTACCAGCTTTGTATTAACAAAGGTGCATAGAATGTAAAAGGTACAAGATTAATAGAGTAAATAGAATGTTAATAAAAATTCTACAGAAAGTTGACAGCCATTTTTGTAAGGGTATAGTAAGCGAGCACTTCAGCGTGATTGATTTGTGCTCAAGCATTGATTGAAGCAATGATGAATTGGACAACCTTAAATTTCAGTCAACCAAATGATCAGGCAGGCTTTCGTGAAGGATACTAGACAATAGACTACATTCACACTATCAATCAGGTGATAGAGAAATTCGCCGAATAGAACCAACCCCTATATATAGCTTTCATTGATTACGAGAAAGCATTTGACTAAGTGGAACCCTCAGTTGTCATGCAGGCATTGCTGAATCAGGGTGTGGAAGAGTGTTATGTGAAAATATTGGAAGATATTTATAACGATTGCACATCTACTACAGTTCTCCATAAAGTCAGCAATAAAATTCCAATACGTAAAGCTGTCAGGCAGGGAGACACGTCTTGCCAATGCTATTCACCGCCTGCTTACAGGAGGTATTCCGGGGCCTGAAATTGGAAGAGTTGGGGATTATAGTTAATGGAGAATACCTGAGTAAATTGCGATTCGCTGATGACATTGCCTTGCTAAGCCATTCAGGACAAGAACTCCAAAGCATGATCAATGAGTTAGACAGGCATAGCAGAACGGTGGGGCTAAAAATTAGCATGCAGAAAACCAAAGTAATGTTCAACGGCCTAGAAAAGGAACAGCAGTTCGCAGTTAGTAGAGAGGTGCTGGAAGTAGTAAGAGATTGTCTACTTAGGGCAGGTAGTGACCGCAGATCCGGATCATGAAAGGGAAATAACTAAAAGAATAAGAATGGGATGGAGCGCATATGGCAGGTTCTCTCAGATTATGAATGTCAGTTTACCAATATCCGTCAAGAGAAAATTATACAACAGCTGTATCTTACCGGTACTCACCTATGGGGCAGAAACGTGGAGGTTAACAAAGAGCGTTCAGTTTAAGTTAAGGACAACGCAACGAGCTATGGAAAGAAAAATGATAGGTGTAACTTTAAGAGATCGGAAGAGGGAGGAGTGGGTGAGGGAACAAACACGGGTTAATGATATCCTAGTTGAAATGGCATGTAATGCGAAGGCAAGATAACCGCAGGTCCTTAAGGGTAATGGAGTGGATTCCAAGAGAAGGTAAACGTAGCAGGGGACGGCAGAAAGTTAGGTAGGCGGATGAGATTAACAAGTTAGCGGGGATATAGTGGCCGCAACTGGCGTAGTACAGGGTTAATTCGAGAGACATCGGAGAGGCATTTGCCCTGCAGTGGGTGAAGTCAGGCTGATGATGATGAATGATCGATCATAGTACAGTTAACGGCAGGTACTAATGAGATGTGTGCTGGCCACGAGTCAACGCGTTTGGCGTCACATTTTGTGCTTATATAACGTCCCCGTGATTATCAATAATCCAAATTTTGACTTTCATCGTGAGACTAGTCATTTGTCAATCAGGCTTGCGTGAGTATGGATGCCGTCAAGGGGGTGACGGATCGGGGCGTGATGCCTCTCCTGCAATGTGCTTGCCTCAAACGACTACTTCGCAAGGCTGTAGTAATATTTTTTGAATACCACCAAGTTTCGTCCATACGACACTCCCTGCTGCTGCCGAAGTGTCATTATGCTGATGAACGTGTCTTTGAATGACAAGCACGAGGAAGAACGTTAAGTGGAAAGCTTAAATGCATGTAGCCGGTATTTAGCCCCTGGAAATACTGTTGTGTAAAGGTTACCACAGGCAGGAATGAAGGGAGACGAAGAATTTCTGCCCACAGTCAAAGAAAAAAACTTTGTAGTGGCGACAGTGTATGCGAGCTTTAAAGCCCTGGGTTAATGGTAAGGCCGTAACGCGTTGGCCGTTCTTTGTTTATACAATGCGCACAGCTTTCTACAAAGAAACAGACTCGCGATCTTCTGCCTCTCCTGAATGCAATAAGTTAGATGACTGAGCCCGTGAAACGAAGCTGAAAACGATAAGGCTGTGCTCCTACAGCGATAAAGGAACAAAATTTGTTCAAGAACGATAAGACTTCGCGGCAGTATCTGATCAGGTTTTCGCGTTTGTAACTTAAAGGTTCTGCGGAAATACTTTAAATTTGTGGCTTTTCGCAGGACGACTCCTTCCTGCAAGTGAAGTGCTATTGAACACGGAGCCATCGAACATTGTCGCGCATTATTTTACAGATGGCGTCGACGCGTTACTCCTGCGAGCCCTGCTGCATGCTGTTCAATGGCCCCGTGCCCTACCACGACCACCTGAAGAGCGTCAAACACCTAAAGAATGTGGAAAGCCAGAAGCACTACGAAAGACGGGCCGAAGGCGGAAGACCCGCCGCTCAGGCCACCCTGGATACCGACGCATCCGTGGCGTCTGCTGCCGCTGTTACTACTCTGGCGCAGAACGCTGGGCTGCCGCTCCAATGCAATGTCTGCAACGTGGCCGTGACGTGTAAAGAGGCCCTGATTGCACATACAAGCGTGAGTTGAATTTCGGGAACAAATTGCTGTCAGTTTACCTTTGCTCAGCTGGAAATATTCTTGGAAACAGTTATTTTCAGTTGGACACCACCACCACGTACCTGCAAGCGCGTTTCAGATGTCTTTTGGCACAGGGAGCCAGTTATGCACGTTTTGTAGCGCAACAGAACTTTTTGTACCGCAACAGACCTTTTTGTAGCGCAACAGAACAGTAGAATTTTGTGCAGTTACTACGGAAAAGTACTACAGATCTGCAGACTACAGAAAACTACTATACAGTACTATAGAGAAATGCTATTAAAGAACATAAATATTTGTCGTGATGACAAAAGTACAAAATATTGTGTTGTATCTTTGACTCGGTTCTGTAGGCTTTTGATTGTGATGTGTAATTCTAAGCTGTTACTGTGAAACTACAGGACACACACCCTGCACATTCCCTCTCTAGTAGCTTCAACTATTCACTAAACCTTTTCTTGCACAATTGAGAAGTGGCACGCATTCTGTTTCTTTCTATTGCAGGGCAAGAAGCACCGGAAGGCATTGCAGAAAGAACAGGTTCTGCGTGAGATTTCGCTTGACGAAGGCATACGCACAATGTCCTTGACTGAGTCAGCCCCCAACCAGACAACGGTCTCCCCCTTAACACCTGCATCCTTGCCACAACATCAGCCGATGGAAGATCTGGAAGATGTGGACCTTTCATGTCAATACTGTGGCATCGTTCTCTTCAAGAACATTGAGTACAAATTGCAGCACTTGGAGACTCAGGCGCACTACAACAAGAAACTCCAAGAAATCGGTCGACTAGGTGGCAGGCCGCAGCAGTAGCCGAATATGGCGACAGCCCTGTTGGAATAAAAGCCAAAGATACTGGAAACCTTGTTGGATTCTGGTAATGGAAAGCATGGTGGACTGTTGGCGATGGTCGGACTACTGGGAAATGGTGGGACTACTGGGAGATGGTGGGACTACTGGGAGATGGTGGGACTACTGGGACATGTTGGGCCTATTGGGGAATTGTGGGACTACTGGGAGATGGTGGGACTACTGCGAGATGTTGTGACTACTGCGTGATGTTGGGACTGCTTGGAGATGGTGGGACTACTGGGAGATGGGACTACTGGGGGATGGTGGGACTACTGGGAGGTGTGGGGCTACTGGGAGATGGTGGGATACTGGGGCATGTTGGGACTACTGGGAGATGTTGGGGCAGCGGTCAGGGGGGCCCCATTACATCTGTCACAATGAGACCAAAATATTTCGAAAAAGTTGAAGCTCGTACAGCCTGTTTTATTTTGTGTTCATGCTTCTCTTGCTCTTCTTTACCCACGTTCCAACGCAGCTGGTCCCCATGAAACAGCCTTGTTGATGTACTGCCAGTGCATGAGGGCTTGGGAAAACTGGGTGGTGCACTCTGCAGAAAAAATTCAAGTGAAAAAATTATCCACAAGTATTTTCCTTGCCTGTATTAGTGTACTAAAAAGTAAGCACTGTATTGTGGCCACAGGAACAAAGTCAACATAAATGAAGAACCACTGAAGCTATTTGCACTCAAAAAGGCAAATAATTTCAGGCTGTTACCAATACATCACATGCTCATCATTAAGTATCATCATCAGCAGCATAACTAGCACCACTGCATTACAAAGGTCTCTCCTATATCCCTACAGATAAGCGTGACGTGTGCCATAATGTCCAAAATACAAAAAGTCATCCTTTTTATTGTCCTCTGTTGGCTTTTAGTGGGCTATTAATAAGAGAAACAATATAAAGGTAAGATCAGAACATCGACATCAGAAGGGTGACAGCAGTAGCTCAGCTGAGACGTCACAGACGATACACTAAGAAAAGAGGCTATGCTCCATGATACATCAGTTGCAAAAAACAGAAACAGCAAACAAAAAGTAAAACAAACCAGTGTGAATGCTCTAAGTGACATCACTTATATCCTTAATTTTGAGGGACCACATGGAATTAAAATGTGGTGAGGTAGCAAATTTATTCTTCAATGGCAACAGGAAAAATTTCTTGAATTAGTGGTGGTGCTGCGCCCGACCAGTGTGACGAAAAACACTTGCTGTGGATTTGCCCGGCTACAGCTTCCGTGAGACGACGCTTCCTAAGAAAGGTAGGCCTGGGATGGGACGTCACAGACGACTGTCGCAAGTGGTCTCATGATAATCGCTTTATCGCGAACTTTTGCCTCTTTTTAAGCGAGGCTTGTTTGCACTCCTTTTTATAACTCTTCCCCTTTTCATTATGCCTAATGGCAAACAGCTCGAATAAAAAAAAATGGCGTCCTGGTTTGAGGCGGGGCAGTAAAAGTTAACAATGTTGTGCAAAAGTATTGTAGAGTATATGAAATACGCCTCAACGAGCGATTTCCCCTTTTATGCAGGAATGCCTGATGGTCAAGTGATATGACTGATTGCACATATGCTGTACTGAGTGTCACTGTTGGACTAAAGGGAGTTGGTGGCATAGCTTGAAGCAGTTTGGCACAAATTTGAAAGAGCTAAAGAATATTTCAGTTTGGAATCAAAATTTTTGTGCATAAACTGTGCAGCATGGCAAGAGCACACAGGCCAAGGCATCTCCTGATAAACTCGAGCGCCTTTGTGGTGCCAGCAGCATGTATCGTAACATGCTCCAAGCATATGGAGCTAAATCTTGTTAAGGTTTCTTCATATCATTAACCCTAGAGCTGGGAAATGATGTCAGTACGCTGTGACAAAACAACGCAAACAAGACAACGACGAGGAAGGAATAAATGCGACGGCATGAGTGCTGACTTTCAACAAGGTGTATTGGAAAGCATGTCAAAATTAGGGTCTAAAAACAATGAACAAAAGGGCGCCTTGTGTCAACCACATTGCGTGTGTTGAAAACAAACCAAAACCTGATTATGAAGAATTTAAGAGCGTGAACTTTTCCTTAGGGAGCGATAAAAATTTTGCTAATGCAGTGATTGCAGTTTTTTGAAATTTCAGAGGCCTCGATTATCTCCCTCAAAAACTTTTCTTTGTCTGTCGGGCACAATGCAGCACGTGAATTCCGGTTCACAGCGTTCAGGATCTGGCAAACGGTAGCAATCGCGACAGTGAATCAACAAATTTTTCTTGCAAGCTTTCTTCAAATTGTCTTGGTGAACTTTTAACCTCTCAGTGGCACACCTGCCTGTTTGTCCAATGTAAACACAGCCGCATTTCAAGGGGATCGAACACACTATGTCTTCTGTGCAGTGCACGAAGCGACTGTGACGGCTGATCTCGGTTGACTGCTTACACAGGTACTGAAGCTTCATAGGTGTGCAGAAAACAGCAACACCAACTCGACTGCCTATTTTCTTTAACCAGTGCAATGAATTGTGGATTTAGGGAACAGGTACGTACAACCTTCCTGTTGGGAGTTACAGTCTCGACTGGGGCACAACCGGAGTGTGTCATCTTCTGCTTAAAGCTATCGGCTGCAGACACTAACAAAGGTTCTGAATATCCAGTGCTGTACAAACGGCATATGAGCTGGGCAAAACTGGATGCCATGACAGGTACTAAGGATTTCATCAAGGCATTTTTGAATCAAAGGCTAGCGATAGCTCTTCACCAGCTTCGAGTAAGCCAAAGGAAACAGTAAAAGTGGCTTGTTTGCCCTTTACTCGTAAACCCAACAAGAGTGGCCCCCAGGAATGAGATCCAAAAAAACGTAATGACGTATCCTCTATATTTTCAGTGGTGATTCAAAGCGGACTGAGGCTTTGATTGAACTCCTCTATCACCTTAGACAATGCTTCATCAGGATTGGGGACCCTGTAATATGTGACGTAACAGCGGCGCTAATACAGTTTCTTTGCCAAAACAAGCTGTTTTGAAATGTAACAAAGGTGGACTGAAAGTATGGGCTTAGAAGTGCAACAAAATTATTCACCAGAACGCCTGAGACGTTCGGAATGCCACTGCTCCATGTAGGTCAATGGATTCTTCAACACGTTATTATTCCTGAGTGAGGGATGGTGTAATATAAATCATTGATATCAACATAGCACCCCACGAAACTGGTGCAAGAGTTATTGTGTAGAAACTGCGTTACTTTCTGTAACGCAGATTTTATGCGAGGGGAGTCATCAATGCTGAGCAACTTAATTTTCTGTTGCAAAGAGAAAGCAACTTGTTTCTGCCAGGTTTCGTTTTCTGAAACTGCGACCCTCAAGGAGCTCTCAACTTTATGCGTCTTTACGGTAAATAAAATAGCTGGATAGTTTGTTCTTGGTGGAGTTGATCGCATTAGCCATATGGTTCAATTCTAGATTATTACGTAGTTTCTTGACACTGGACATTGCTTTTAACAAATCTGATAGTAAGTGGCACTCAAACTCAGAATATGCTGCATCTGTGGTCTTGGACTGAAAGCACCTTTCGACATGACCACAAAACCACCCTGTTTATCAGCAGTTAAAAGAAAGAGGGCCCGCCCTCTTAAATACGACACAGTTTGGCCTGTGGGCAAGTTCCTAACACTGGGTTCAAACCGTGACACTGCATCGAAGCCCCCTGAAACACACCTGTCACACTCAGGTCCGGGCGCGGAAAAGGCAACTCTTCAAACTATGGCAAGCATCTCCAGAATAGTTCTCTTCGGAGGAATGGAAAAGTTTGCTCCATAAGTACATCAAGGACCAGAGGAGGCAGCAACTCAAAACTGAAGGTGTACAGTTTGTTTTCAGACACTTGTGCCTGAAAACAAGCCAGCAAGTGACTGGTTCACGGTGTCATGCACCGTTGAGCAGGTGACGGAAGCCATCTGGAATGCCGCTTTGCAGCCACTTCGCGCTCACTAGCCCGGAGCAGAGAAGCCAAGGCAGGACTGCCTGTGGATAAATGATTATTTAACTAACCGGAGTCAACATGTTTCAATCGGTCGGCACCAGTCTGGCTGTCTCCCAGTCACATCAGGTGTGCCACAGGGAAGCGTACTGGGGCCACTACTATTTCTAATATACATTAACGACATCATCGATGAAGTTTGCCCTGGCGTACATATTCGATTATATGCTGATGACTGTGTCCTTTTTCGCGATGTTAGCAATGAAAACGATCAGAGTGACCTACAAAATACGCTTACTAATATTGTACAGTGGTGCAAGCGCTGGGACATGACACTGAACGCAGATAAAAGCGTTTCTCTTCGCATAACTAACAAGATAAACGCTCTAGAATATGTATATAAATTAGAATCATCACCATTGCAACAAGTAGCGTCCGTAAAGTACTTGGGTGTAACACTTACTAATAACCTTTCTTGGAACTCTCACATAGATAACATCTGTTCACTCGCATTCCGTAAGCTCTGTTATATAAGGCATAAACTTCGAAACGCCCCCGCTAACGTTAAGCTCTTAGGTTATAATACTCTAATTAGACCCAAGCTTGAATATGCTTGCATAATTTGGGACCCGTATACTAAGTCTAACATATATAAGCTCGAGAACATTCAAAGGAAAGCAATTAGATTCATATATTCAAAATATCTACCCACTGACTCACCCTCAGACTTGATGCATGCTAACGGTATTGAAGAACTACAGGTAAGAAGACGAAATTTTCGTTTAGATTTTCTTTCATTACTTCTTAACAATAAACTCAGACTTGACCCTTCTGCTTATCTTTCCCCAATGCCAACACGGAATACAAGACACTATCACAAAGCTCTTTTAAAACCATACTTTGCCCGTACTAACTCGTTCAAGTTTTCCTTTTTCCCACGCACCATATCCGACTGGAACTCATTAACCGAACCTAATCAACCCTGAAAATCAGACGCGTTCCTCAGCCATCTTTTTTGATATTGCGTATTATGTATTTTTTTCTGCTTTGTCTTGCATTCCTGTATTGTTGTTTTACTACATTATCTTTGCTGTATTGTTGTATTTCTGTTGCTATAATTTTGCTTTTTGTGCACCTGCCCTTCCTGCTTGGACCTAACCATGGTCTGCAGTATGTACATAAATAAAATAAAATAAATAAATAAATAAAACAAGGTGCAAAACGTCGACGCTGAGTTGCTGCCTCGTCTGCTGCTTCAAGCATATACGGACCAAAATTTGCCATTGTTCTTTGGAAGAGGGCTATTCTGGCGCTGTTTGCCGTACTTCGACGTGTTGCCTTTCCGTGCCTGGACCTGAGCGTGACAGGTGTGTTTCAGGGGGTGTTGGTTGACGCGATGACGTGGTTTGAACCACGTCAGGAACTTGCCCGCAGGCTGAACTGTAACGGGTTTGAGACGGTGGGGCCTTTCGCATTTAACTGCTGATAAAGAGGGTGGTTTTGTGGTAATGTCTAAAGGCGTCTTTCATTCCAAGGCCGCGGAGGCAGTTAATTCTGAGTTCAAGTGTACCACAGCAGCTCATTTGTTGATAGCAATGACCAGAGCCAAGAAACTATGTATTAATTTAAAGTTGAACCATCTGGTTAATGTTATCAACTTTAGTAAAAAACTGGCAGAGGTGCCAATGGGAGGTTAAAAGACCAGGGTTATGATGTGAAGAAAGCTAACATGGGGAATCTGATGATTCACTGTCGCGTCTGCCATCGTTTGCCAGATCCTGAATGCTGTGAGGCGGAATTCCCGTGCTGCATTGTGCTAGACAGTTGGCACAGAAAAGTTTGTACGGGGGATAATCGAGGTCACTGAAATTTAAAAAAAAACGCTCCCAGTCAAAACGCACTACAGGAATTTACGACAGAAAACTTCTGTAGTCTGTCGTATTTTGGGCATGTAGTATTTGTGTACTCTGTCTTCTGTAGTCTGTAGTGTCGTATTTCTGTAGCCTCTCTTCTGTAGTGTAGTATTTCTGTAGTCTGTCTTCTGTAGTGTAGTATTTGTGTAGTCTGTCTTCTGTAGTGTTTTATTTTTGTAGTGACGTAATTCTGTAGTGTCGTATCTCTGTAGTCTGCCTTCTGTAGTGCATTTGTGTAGTGTGTTGTATTCCTGTAGTCATTACCAAGTACGTTTTATTTGTCAATTAATATGCAACTACAGAGCAGCAGTCTGACTCTGAATATTCCATGCATTCCTGCCGTACAGCCAGGCACAAACACACCTCACTTGGAGCAAATTGACTATTTATTTACATATATACAGAATTTTTCTTCAGCAGGTCTCTCTTGTTCAGACTGTCCTAGGTGAAGAAAAAGAACAGTGATATATACAGTATACATACACAACAAATGAATGCAAATGTTACAAAAGTCATACAGTGGAATCTTCAATATGCATTCCCCTTTCATGCAACGATCCACATTTAACATCAAATTGGCACGTGCCCGACGTAAACCCATAAGAATAATGCATTAAAAGCGTCAATTATACAACTGAAGAATATGCACACCCCGCTTCATACGATGGCTGGCGGGAACCGTCCGGAATGGGAGAGACATTGGCATGCAGAGCACTTTATTGACAGAAGTGACGTCAACCAAGAAATCAAGATGCAGACGTGCATGCAACGTGTGACCAAGTGCATCATGGCCTGTAATGACTGGTTCTGCCGACGGCTGAGACTGAGTCCGTGCATGAAACCCGCATCTATCAGTGCGAGGCGGTCCGCCTGGCCCGTTTTTCCGCGCGCTTCACTTACGAAGACGTTGGGGAAATAAACTGCACGTTCATACCACCATAAAGTTATTGTAGAGGCGGTAAAAAGAGTAGACATTTCTGTGATCGCTGGTGGCTAGTTCAAAAGCGCTTCCCGCTACAGCTTGAGTAAAGCACAGGTTAGGCCTACAACACCAAGCAAGCGGTGTACTGTCAGCCAGCAGAACGCACATCACTGCAGAAATCGTGCCGAAGGTGAACCTTGCGCTTTCTTTTTTCCTTTAAGATACGAATTCTTAGTACAGATAGATACTGCTGCCTGCTTCTGCGTAGTGACAGCGGTTCTAGAGAAAGTTTGAACAGAAAGACATGTCGCTGGCATGGCCGTATACTGTGTGCTGCAGATCTTCGAAGGGTTGCAGTAGTCATATTCCTGGCGAGTCGTTCATATAAATTTTTCGAGATTGATCCGACATCTACTTAACGTGCAGGAACAAAGCGCTCGCCTGCCTTGTCTAAAGCCGAATCTTCCACGCTGAAAAGCCTGGCTGCGCGCGGTCTCAGAACAGTCTCAAAACATGAGCGCAAAGGGAAGATCGTTTACTTTAGATCACAAGAAAATAATCACAAGGATGCTATCTTCAATAATGCCCCGTGAACACTACAAAACACTCCCGATCCTTGATTTTATCTGTCTGCTAATGTGGTCCATAAGTGCTGTTAACAGTCTGGCTCATAAATATAATCTTCTGTGCGTCATCTGAGTAGTCAACTAACCTTAAGCAGAACTTGGGTAAAGCAGTATCTCATTATAGTAGGCAAATTCCAGTGAGATTTGCAGGTTATTCCAGTGCCTAAGTGTACCATACAGACAGTTAGGAAATACAGTCAAGTTTACGAGTTTTGTAAGCACATGAGCTTACCCAATCTATTCATGCATATAACAAGAGACTATTGGCTTGAACAGCTATTTACCGCCGCAGGTCACAGCAATTCTGTGCCAAGTAGCGGGGGACCTTCTTGTGGCGCTTTTGGAGATCCTCAGCCGAGCAACCCTTCAGCTTCAAATAGTGCGAGAAGGAATCTGCACAGATGGGGTAATAAGTAATGTTAGTGTGGTTGAATATAAAAAATGAGCAGATGCTGAGGCAGTGATCCAATAACGAGCATTCATACACCTAACATAGGTTGTCAGTTCGAATCCGTGCTGCGAGATAGGCTCTAACTTAACTAGTAAGTTTATGCTGCACGACAGGCTGAATCGTATGACACCATCTGGTACATTCATGCCAAACGGTTCACCCACAAATTTTACACGAATGTCGAGACTAAGCAGCCAGACTTTAATGCCTGCCAGACAGATATACATATACTGATCGATATAGTTTAGTTTCGAGCTGTGGTGCTCGAGCATCACACTGCCACCTGCTCTTATTTTATTCCATTATGTAACCACCTCGGCTCCCATGGCAACTACTGGGATACACTGCTGCATTGGAGGCTGCTGTCTTGGGTTCTATCCGTGGAATCAGCACAACTCTGAGGCTGAAAACGTAACCAGGCTCAGAACGCAACGCAATGCTCTAAAATTACTACCTCGGGCTAATAGCTCTGGGAACAAAGCTTCACACACTGGTGCATAATATTATACTTCATATACACCCAGCAAAGCAGTAGAGAGAAAAGCCCTTTGATGAATAACAAAATTTAGCTGCAGTTTAAAAACCCACTTGCACTCTGCCTAGGTTTGGGACTTGGGGGAAAAACAGGAGAGAGGTGCAGTAAATTGCAAAGGTATTCAAGCAATTTCAACAAAATTTCAAAAATTATACAGCCCCTGAATTTGGGACGGCATACATCAAAGTGGTGAAAAATGGAGTGACAAAGTTCCTTACACAGAGAGTGTGCATTGATGAGGAATGAGGAGGTTTTTGTGTTTATCTGGAAGATTAACAACAAATAAAGTTTACTGTGCATCTCTGCTGCCTATGAAAGGCTAACCGCCGAATTCAGAAGTGTGCCTCAACTCGATACTCCGTCTCCACTCTGTGGAGTGGAGAAAACAACTGCTCTTCCATTTGATGGGCAGTTAGGATTGAAGAATGCCACTCGGCATTTCTTCAGACGAGGAGCTGCTCCAGAGGCCTTCCAACCGCCGTCCCTCGAGGAAGCATGAACGGCAAATGAAGGTGAGGATAAGGCGAAAAATTGCCTTTGGCTACAAAAAAGCATGGCATGGCTATTAAGTGTCTGTTTTATCACGCTGCACCACCTTAAGAACACAAAGAACCTAACCGTTTATTAGCCTGGCCAAACATCTTTTGCAAGCTGCGCGACGAAAGCAACAGAGAAAAACTACAGGAAACGCTTGCACATCTGACAACCTTTGCCACCAATGATGTAGCTGAGTAGGCATTTATGAATGGCATGAAAAACTGCCACGAATGGTGTAAAAAACTGCCGTTCGTCAACTTGTGGAAGGTTTCGCTGGCCTGCAGAGGCCAGCGGCGAAGCTGAGAAGTACCAAAATGGGTTTGGGTTTATGGGGTTTAATGCCCCAAGTGACTCAGGCTATGAGGGATGGCATAGTGAAGGGCTCTGATAATTTCATCCACATGGGGTTCTTTCACGTGCATTGACATCGCACAGTACACAGGCTTCCAGCATTTTGTCTCCATCAGAATGCGACTGCCGCGGCCAGGATCGATCCTGTGTCTGAAGTCAACAGCTGAGCACCGCAACCCCTGAGACTGCTTCATCATCAAATTATGCATTACATAAATGACACTGCATCAGAGAAGAGGACTAACAGTCATGGCCAAACTGTAGTTACAGCCAAAAGTTGGCACCGTGAACCTGCTCCCCACATCCAAAAGCTTGCACTTCAGGCCAACGCACAGAAATCAGATTGTCTCCCATACCCCATGACACTGCCTCCCAAAGAAGGTGGCAGCCAATAAGTGGGCAACAAAAAAGTAAACTGTGGGTAACAACTTGAATGTCTTGCATCACGCTAAAAGGCGATGTGAAATTTGAGGAAAGGTCCCAAGAAGCACATATTTTTTTTAGGTTTTCAGAGCACTCTTAGCCCTTTAAATACCAAATGTTTTCCTAAAAAAGATACCAGAAATTCTAAGCAATCAATTTTTTTGTGTACTTCTTTATTCTTGAAGCCACTTCAATGCATACACATGGGTAGCTGCAGAGCAGTCAGCTCAATGCACCGATTGTGGTTGACAGCACTCAGACATACAGACAAGGGACAGAAACAAAAAAGACGATGGCACAGGCACTGAACCTAACTTTTCCAGAATTGCCGACATACTGCATAAATACCCACACCACAGGCACCAACAGGCAGCGATTTATGCACTCGTGGTAACAAGAAGTGGTATGAGAAGTAGTGGAAAAAGAACAAAAGCTAGAAGCAAAAACCAGAGGACACCGCACAGGATACAACCAGAACAAGGTGAGAGAAAAATTTATAAGCAAGTCATTTTTAAAAGACTGCCAACAGTGGATAGGTTTGACCGAAAGAATATTTAAGAACTGGTCTGATAAAATAGAACTAGAAAACCTTACGCACAAACACAAACCAAGTGCAGTGAAAAAAAAATTAAGGAGAAATGGCAAGAAAAACACGCAATAGAAGCAAAATGGTGATTGGGTAAGCAAACGAGAATTGAGCAACAAGCGAAGGTGAAATGTGCTAAAAATTAAAAGGATAAAAGGGGAATAAAAACGCGCATGAGCCACAAAGGTGAAGATGGTTAAAAGTGGAAGATGACGTACAGTGAAGCCGAGAGATAAAATATAAAAAAGTGAAATTCAATAAACAGTATGAAGGCAAAAATCAAGAAAAAACACGAAAAGAGGGAAGTTGGTGGAAGAGGCAAGGCATGTAACACACATGTAGAAACAGGGCTAGATCAAGTACGTCCACAAAGAAAGGCAATCCTCCGATTGAAACCAAGCGTGTTCTTTACATTCACCCCGGAGCCTGAAAATCTCTGCGGCTTTCTCCATTGCATTGCGTCAGCTTATTCCGGGGCTCTATTAACACAGTGGCTTTTTCGAACTTTGGGCAGCATGGCTTTTTTGGGTCCCATTATCAGCAGTGGACTTGCAGGTACCTAAGAGATGTACCCGATAAATCAGTGTAATGCTCTCTTAGCCTTCCATTGATGCCAATGTATACCTTGCAGCAAGAAAAAGGGATTGAGCAAGCACTTCTTGCGCATGCCGCTAAGGGTTTCTGTGCAATGCTGTGCAGCCTGTTTCTTTTTTCTTTTTCATTGACGATCCTAGAGGTGCGATAGGTGATGGGGGGGGGGGCGGCAGCAAAAAAAAAGCATCTACTCTATCTCTCGAATTTTCTAAAATTAAATTTCACAGAACCTTAAGAAAATCGGAGAGAAAGCAGCAGTAGGCATTGCCTTTTCTGACCCCCCTAGCACCTATCGCAGTTGTGGAATCCTAAATGAAAAAAAGACGCTGCACCACGCGGCACAGAAAACCCTTAGCGCCATGCACGGAGGGCGTTTAATCAATCCCTTTGTCTTGCCGCAAGGTATACATTTGCATCAATGAAAGGATAAGGGAGCATACGATTGATTTATCGGGTACATCTCTCAGGAATCTGCCAGTCGTGAAGAGCAAAACCGCAGAACTGTATCGCACAGAGGCAGGTGACAACACAAGGCCGTACTGACAACTGAAAATTTATTGAAGAACAGTAGGGCTTATATAGACAAGTCGCGTGTGTAATGTGCAAAGAATCGTAAAGAGGCAAAAAAATTCAATGGCAACCATGGAGCTAAGCAAATATGACAATCACCTGCTCAAAAATGAAACAAAAACAACCGGGGGAAACACAGACAGAAACGCTAATTTTCCTGAAAAATGGACACAGTAGGTGTGCTGACACACTTATCTGGCTCCGACCTCAAGATGGCAACAGCTTCGATAATTTCTCGTTCCAACTGCTCCGTTCTTCATTCAATAATCTGTGTGCAGTTCAGTTTGGGATAGCAGTCTACAAATGAGACAGTGAGTGGGACGGCAAACGCCTCCGGGTCTACTCAAGGAACACGCATGCTCTTGCAAACAAATGTGTAAACATCTACCACTTGGGACGATATAAAACTGGCCACAGCTGAGGGGAATCTCGTACAACATGCCCGTTTGCAGTACTTTTTTGAATGCCTCATGCCATGTGCAACGGGGGTGTTGTACTCGATTCCTCTCAGCTGTGGTCGATTCTATACCGGCCAAATTGGTAGATGCTGAAACATTCCCTTGCAAGAGTATTAGCATTCCTTGGGTAGGCCCGGACGACCTTGCCTGCCCGTTCACTGTCGCAGTTGTAAAGACTGTTATCCTCAACTGAACTGCACATTATTATTGGATGAATAAAGGGCCAGTTGGAAAGAAATTCTCAAGGCTGTTGCCATCCTGAGGTCGAAGCCAGATAGGTGGGTTAGCATGCCTTGTGTGTCCATTTTTCAGAAAGAATTAGAATTTCTGTTTCCCTCCCTAGGTTGTTTTTGCAACGATTGTTTGCAGATTACATGCGCAACTGATCCATATGAGCACTCATTTCTTCAATAAATGTTTAGTTGTCGTACCACCTTGTGTTTCCGTGTTTCGCCTGCCTTTGTCCCATCCTGTTTTGCGGTTTTGCTCCTCACGATTTCCTACCAACTGGCCTACAACCCCGTCCTTCTAAATCTGCAAGTCCATTGCCAAAACTGTGACTGAAAAAAGCCATGCCACCCATGTTCGAAAAAGTGCCATTGTGTTAAAAAAGCACCAGAATAAGCTGACATGACGAACTGGTGGGAGCCGCCGGGATTTTGAGGCTCCAGGATTAATCCAGGATTAATGGGCAAGAACACCCTCGGAAAAAAAGATTGCCTTTCTTCAGGATCTGTTTGACCTAGCCCTGGTTTTATAAACATCTTGCATGCCTTGACTTTTCTGCCAACTCTATTTTCGCATTTTTGTTTGCTTTATCCTTCATACTCATTGAATTTCATCTTTTGATATTTTATCTCTCTCGTTTTTACAGTAGCTCATCTTCCTCCTTTAGCCATGTTAATTCTTGGCTTCACCTTTGTTGCTCAAGTGCATTTATTCCCCTTTTATTCTTTCAGTTTTTTAGCTCACTTCACCTTTGTAGACCCATTCTTGTTTGCTTGCCCAATCACCATTTTCTTTTCACCGCATGTTTTTTCTTGCCATTTTGCTTTTATTTCACTGCCCTTGATCTGTGTTTCTGTGTAGGTTTTAGTTCCGTGTTATCGGACCAGTACTCAAAAATTTTGGTCAAACCGTTCCACTGTTTCACGTGCTGGTGGTCTTAAAAATGACTTGCTTAAAACTAAAACTGTTCCTTTAACCTTGTTATAGTTTCATTCTTCCCTGCTCTATAGTCTGGTTTTCTGTTTCTAGTTTGTGTTGTTTTCCCACTATTGGTCATATCACTTATTGTTGCCACGAGTGCATAAAATTGCCACCTGTTGGCGCCTGTGTTTTGGTTATATATGCAGTGTTTTGGTGATTCTGGAATAAATCTGTAGCCAGCACCTGTGCCCTCATATTTTTTTCTTTCTGACCCAGTCTGTGTTTCTAAGCACTGTCAACCACAAAGGATCAGCACCAACTAGACCGACAGCTTGTCCTATTCAAGCTCAATGCATACTTCCCAAAGAAATGCTATGCCGAAAACACTGTACTTACAGTAAAGCCTGCTTGACTGAGCGAATACCACTGGCAATTCGCAAACTCCCAGCCTGCTCCTGGTTGCTGGCTCAAGCCGCACGCAACTTTGTGGCTTGCACGACTTCCACGAAACTCTTGGTCCCTTGAAACTGAAAAAAAGAGGGATGAGTGAGAGATATCAGATTTGATATGCTTGCATTGCTGCAATGACTAAGAAAAAACGATATTTTCCATAAGAACAATTATTATTTGACACTAGCTTCGCAGAGTAAACCTCATTTATCACGACCTCGTTAACACTGACATACTGCACAGTCCCAGCCTGACTGCATCTAGTTCTATGGTGTCAAATGCTTGTTAGCTATGAGCCCTTGGCCTTGCACTGGTTAATACAGACAACCTAGAAACGGGCAATCAGCTCCGAGCTTTTGTGTCATGGATACTCACAAGCTCAGTGGTCCCAGGGGTTCTAAAATATTGGCAGGGTGACACAGTAACAAGCATTCCGCACCACTTGCTCTCGCTTCATTGCAAAAAAAAAAACTCGCACAGCAGACCTGTCCTCCATTTTTCAGTGTGAAAATAATCAAATTCAAAGCATGCGCACAAAATGTGGACCTCTTTTCGAACAGAGCTTCATAAGTACAGGTATAATTATTGTAATTAAATCTACCTGCAGTTTTCAATTTATCCTAAAATTTTATGCAACTCGACGAGCAGTAAGCATTAAAAAGGAATTAAAATAGCCAGCACTGTTTAAACAATATAGCTACGAAGAAATACGAGACATATCCACTACTCTCCAGTGGTTCTTTAGCTTCATGCATTATCAATCTACACTTTCTTAGAGACACATTTGCACGCGAAAATTGGGTTTGACCCAATCTTGATGAATCTTTCTAGAATGCAACCATCAGGAGAAACCAGTTTTACTCAAAAACAAAGGGCCCTATACACTGCATCACAAGCCCAGGTAGGTGCACTTAAGACTACAGCCCCTTCCATAAGTCTCCAATTTGCCTGTCCTCTACAAGTTTCAGGATCCCTGTCCGCTGCTTGTCGAATTTCACTATCCCACCTTGCTAGTTCTCCCACTGCCCTTCTCAAACTCTTGGAATTCTGTTGCTCTATCAGATCATCAGCTATTACTTGTATTATTTTTTGGTTTAGCACTACACACTCCATGGAAAAACTGCTGGATATTGTAATTTAAATAGGTTTGTAGAGCATGCAAGTGGCTTGCAGCTTGATGAAAAGGTGAGAAAAAAACGCGGAGCCTGACAAATAGGTGTGAAAAAAACGTGGGTTACTGATATCGTAGCCGAAATGAAGAGGAAGAAATGGGCTTGGGCAGGAGATGTAATGCAAAGGCAAGATAACCAGTGGTCCTTAAGAGTAATGGAGTGGATTCCAAGAGAAGGCAAACGTAGCAGGGGGCAGCAGAAAGTTAGGTGGGCGGATGAGATTAAGAAGTTTGTGGGGATACGGTGGCTGCAACTGGCAAAGGACAGGGTTATTTGGAGAAACATGTGAAAGGTGTCTGCCCTGCAGTGGGTGTTAGGCTGATGATGATGACAACCTAGTGAATTTGCCTCGCAACAACCGCTGCAGCCTGATATTTTGTAGAGCAGCACAATGGCCTTCATTTTTTGAGTGGTGAAGTATTCAGCATTTTGTTTCAACCATGAGTGTAAAGGGAAGACGTTTTATGTTGCACAAAAAGAAAGGAATTACATGCATACTGGGCTTTGGAAGAATGCCCTGTGGACATTACAAAACACTGCCATCCTTGCTTTATCTTTGCCAGGTAGCAAAATTCATTATTCTCCAAATACTTTGGACAAAGACAAGCTGTCGTGCACTCATTTGAGCTCAGTGGACTTTCCCTCAAACCAATCTTCAGTAAATAATATCAGGATTAGGCAAAAGTAAATGCAGTGTATTTCAGTGAGTCAGTGCCTTTTACAGAAAGTTTTGGAAACAGAAAAGTTTGTGAGCTTCGTGAGCACATGATGATTGCCCAATCTATTCACATAGGCAAATGGTAAATTTGCCTTCCTATTCAATTTATGCACATTCAAACAATATTTACCGCTGTAGGCCACATCAGTTCTGTACCAGGTAGCACATGTAAAAAAAAACCTCGATAGCGTAATAAGTAATGTCAGTGTGGTTGACTATAGAACTTAAAATCCACGCCATATCTCTTGGATCTAAGCTTGACATATTTCTGCATAATACTATACTGCAGATACAAATAGCAAAGCAATAGAGAGAGACAGAAGAAGTTTGCTAATGAAATGAGCAAAATATTTAGCTGGCACTTAAAATCACTGACCTGTTAATCAGCATGAGGAAGGAAATAAGAGGGAAAGACGAAGGAAAACATGTGCATAAAATTGTTAACGTTTAGAAAATAATAAATTTAAAGAATTTTTGGAAATGATGTATCCATTACTTTACATGATTATAAAGGGTTTAATGCCACAAAGCGGCGCAGTCTATACAGGCGCTATTGTAGAGGACTGGAAAATTCTATAGGTGTGCTGATATCACACGGTACCTGGGCCTCTAGCATTTCGTCTCCATTGAAATCAGACTAGTACAGCTGGAATCGAAACTGGCTGGAATCGAACCTGCCTCTTCCGCGTCAGCAGCCAAGCACAGTAACCACTCAGCCACCATGACGGCTCCCATTTGGGGTGACATGCATCAATTTGGTGACTGACGGGGTTGACAAAGTTCACTTCAGAGAGGGTGTGCATTGATGAGGTTATATAGTTCAATTCTCCCTATGCCACATAATTAGACAGGTAAAAATTTATTATGAGCATATGCTGCTTATGGCAGGCCAAGAGACGTAAGACACAAAGCATATGTCCACAAAATGAAGTGAAGAAGAGCACAATTTCCTGCTGTGAGTAACTACTCCACTAGCCAAAAGGATAGTCAGCTTCTTTAAAAAATGTATGTCCTGCCTATGTCCATTTATGATTCCCGCTCTGATTTTAATTCGCATTTATTTCCAACCAACTCAGTTCTCTCCCGATCTCCTATCATTAACCCTATTATTTTCCTGAGTGGTTCA